>NW_019168509.1:7500-378870 GCF_000001635.26 Mus musculus | reverse complement strand
AACCACTGCCCTAGCAACAGAGTCCAGGCTCTCCCAGTTCAGGTGAGAACCACTGCCCTAGCAACAGAATCCAGGCTCTCCCAGTTCAGGTGAGAACCACTGCCCTGGGAACAGAAGCCAAACTCTTACAAGTGCCTCACAAGGTCCTCAGCAAGACCTATGACCTCATGTCCTGCCCTCATGGCTGCACTCTCTCTCCCACTCCCTCCACTATCACACACCACCCCCCAGCCCAAGCTGAAACCCTTTTCCCCTTCTCACTATTGCTCGAGTAACTCGTTTTCTGCCAATTGCAGGTCTCAACGTTAGATGCCATTTTCTTGGACAGGTTTTCCAGGACGTTCCTTCTCAAAACGGAGGTTGGAAGACTGGGTCAGCAGTTCAGAATGCTTGCTGCTCCGACAGCATCCTGGAATTTGGTTTCCAGCACCAACATGGCATCCCACAACCCTCTATTGTCTGTAACTGTTGATAGATCCAACATATACTTCTGGCCTCCACAGCCACTGCACATATGTTGTGAACAGAAAGACAGACAGACAAAAACATTCACACAAATGAAAAATAAATTGCAGAAAACAACCAAGGTTGGCATTTGCCTCAAGACTGAGTTGCCGCCTCTATGGTTTTGTTTCCTTATAATCATGTCACGAAGTCATAACAGATGGGTGACCCCATAGCCAATCTCTCTATTACCAGCCCATAAGTTTTAGGAGGGTCAGGCTGAGCACTGTATACTGCTGTGTCCGTCTGGAGGAAGCTTAACAAGTTGCTTAATGTACATGTTCAGTGGATGGTTTTCCCATTTTCCTGAGCCCTAACCACCATCATATCACCCACATAGCTGACCATTCTGATAGCCCAGGTTCCTTTCTTAAAGAAAGAACAAAACTAAAGCATTCAGGCGTTACAATCTTAGGAGAGAGCTGTTTAAGGGGAGGGCAAAAATGACGAAGGAGTGGGCTCAGTAGCCCAGAGAGAAGGGAGAGATGGCTAAAATGTTGGCCTCCTCCTCAACCCATCTCACATCCAAGCCATTTGATCACTGAAAACAATCAGCATGCTCTTATCTTAGGGTCTGAGATGCTGAGGGTATCTGAGGATGCTCATAGAGAGGGGGGAGGAGAGAGAGAGAGAGAGAGAGAGAGAGAGAGAGAGAGAGAGAGAGAGAGAGAACAGTAAGTTGTCAACTTTGCCCAACAGGTAAGGAACAGAACTCAACCAAAAGTCACCTCCTCTTTTGAAGGTAGCTGGGGTGCTGAGGCCTGTGTGTACACTTCCTGGAGACTACACAGACCCAGAAGTAGCATAAGTGCCCTTCAGCCAGAGACGGCCGAGGTAAATACGGATTGCTCCTTGGCTTGCAAAGCAAATATTTACTCAAAAGCCACATAGCATGGTACATAAGTTCCTGATAGCCCCAGGCAGTTTCTAACTCATTTATCGTTCATTTTTAATTTGTTTTTTAGTGCATATATTTTCTGCATTAGGCCCAGAATAAACAAAGTTGAGAATAAGGCTGGTTGAGCTGAAAAGTGGTCTGTACTTAAAACCCTAGTCTCTGCCTATTACCCCTAAATTCCTATTTTTGACAAGTCCAGAAGCAAAATCAATCAAGTTAAATGGAATCAGAGTTCCATTTAAGGGCTGTCTCTCAGGCACTACAGCATGCTGTCCTTTGGGAAATGACTGGAGAAATAAGGAGACATAAGCGGTTCCCTGAACATACTTTATACTGCTAGCAAAGTGGTCTGGGTTTTGCTTATGACCTTGTCTCTAGCCAGTTGGTGACCTGGGCAAGTCACTTAACCTCTCTGAACTTCAGCTTCCTCCTGTATAGAGTTTGATTAATGATCACCTTCCTAAGTGATTCTCGATATATTAACAAGAGACCAAATGAAAGGCCAAGCCTAATATCTACCCACTGCGTATTTGCTAAAGCCTTCTAGAAGTCTGGCTATTCTCTGGAGTGGATAGAAGCAACAGGCATGATGGAATTCCCTCTTCTTGGAGCCTGCCTTCCAGTGGGGCCAGACAGATGGCAAACAAAGAATATGCAATAGGTCTCATTACAAGTTGGAAAGAGAAAAGTCACCGTGGAAAGGAACCAGAGGGTAATGGGATATGTTGTTGTATTATAGAAAGAGCCTCTCTGGCAAGGTGGGCTTTGAAAGCACTGAGGGAAGGAAGCAGGAAAGAGGTTCTGGGTGGGGCTACTAGAAGCTTGGTGGCTAGCAAGCCGGGGCAGCTGAGTGAGCAGAGTGCATGATGGGAAGTGGAGTCAAGAAAGATAGTATTCCCAAACCAGCCCTCCTGCGGTGAGGGAGAGTGAGCCAAGGCTTCTTCCTTTCAATAAACAGGAGCCTGAACCCTTTCATGGGCCCAAATTAAATCGCACCCCACTTTGACTCAAGAGTGAGGGATGTTGCCTGTTTGACCCTGAGCATGTACCCATTCACACTAGCTCAGCTTGGCGTAGCTTCTGTAGAATAATCTGGCCCTGAACTGTATGCCATCTTTAGATCAGATTACTGTGTTTGGGGCTATTTCATCTCAGAACTGGGCACTAATCTGCACATTGTTCTTTGTTTCCATGAGAGATGGGGCAACTTGGCCAGCACTGCCTTATTCACCGGCAGCTTTCGGTTCCTCATATAAAGTCTGGCTGAGGTCCTCCGCCTCCATCCAATGCTACTACCTCATCTGCATGGACTTTCCAAGATCTATAGAAGAATAAGCTTATCTGGCCTGGGTATTGACCGTGAGGCTGGAAGTAAAAGGAACTCCCACCAGGCAGGCTAGAGCCAGTGGAGGCTCACGTGGGCATGGGCAGCCAGCGGGCAGGCTAGCAGCATGGCATGGCAGAATGGGAAGGAGTAGACTCTTTCTAAAGACCACTGGGTAGGTGGGCAACAGGGCATGGAGGAATGGTACACACATACAGAAAAGCTAGGAACAGATTGGCTGTGGGATCTCATGGAGGTTCACCATCAGCAGCAGTCCAGGAACTCAGCACCAATATTACAACAGGAATAAGGCAGCCATTGTCTAATAACCTTGGCAGGAGGTCTCTGTAGGGGAGCAATCTCAGGTTGTAGTCACCCAGGAAGCCAGAGCTGTGGCTGATAGCATCTGCATATGATACCAATATCTGGAAGGAAGAAGGTGTAGTTAATACTTTCTGCACACTCTCAGCATCCATATTGGACTAAGAGAACACTTGCCATCCCTATGTCTGGGGCACGGGGTCCTTGATGTACACACGCTCATGTCAATAGTACACCTTCACTCAGACCTTCATCTGATTCCCACAATGGGGGGTGGAAGAGAGTATTTTCATTAAGTGCCTGATGCTTGCTGCACAGTTTCTCAAGCAGCCCTTAGCAATCCACAAAATGGAATTATGTCATCTAGAAGAGTTAACTGCAACCCAGGGAAGCTAAGGGAATTGCCCAAGCCACCATAGCTATTAAGGAACAGTGGGAGGATTAGAAGCTATTGACTCCATGGCTTCTCTCTGGATACTACGAATAATACTTTGTAATCGGTAATTTTCTCATGAGACAAGATACTGTTTGCTCTTTATAAATTGAGGCAAATTATCCTTTATAAGGATAGGCAAATTTACCAGATAGATTTTTTTGGTTCAGGTGGGGCAGTGTTCACCAAGAGCAGAGGTTCTTTAAAATGAGGCCTATCTCCTCTCCATCCAGTCTCCCATCCTTACTGGCCCAACTGCTTTCTAATGCTCTCAGCACCAAGACAGATCACTCTCTTCTACCCAGGACCCTGCCACCCTGTCTGCCTCTGCTTCCCCAGGCCAGCCTGAACGAGCCAGAGACATTAGCCTCGGCACTGAGTTATTTTACAACTGCCTGCCTCTGCTTCCCTCTTCCTTCTTCGGCTTGTTGGCACCCTCTCCCTTTCCCAAGCACTGTTATTCAAGAAATATCATCTGCATATATGGGAATCTCTGCCCTGGCCCTGCATTGTTGATAGCTCTGGAGTTGTTTATAAAAATATCCCTGGCATTCCCTGCCGTCATGCTCTGCATCCTGGCTGGCTTTGCCAGTGTGATAAGAAGCACTTTGTTTGCCCTTCGGGGGATTTCTGACCTACCTCACCAGCTTTCCTTCCCAAGCTCACGTTATCCATTAAAAGAACCATAATAAAAATCACACAGATGAATCCTACCCGACCTTTAAGTATCGTCTGTAGCGCACACTTGAATCTGTAGTACTTCGGGAACTACTTAATATCTGAAGACTGGTTAGCTCAGCCAGTAACTTGTCCATTCAACTTGGAACTAGTTAGTTCAGCAGGAGGCTAAAGAACTCAGGTGGAGGTCTGGTTCACAGAATGCAGGGCAGGGTATCTCCTATTTGATTGGAAATTGTAGTTGGTTAATGTGCTTGTTGGCTGATAAGCTCAACTTCCTATAGCCCTGAGCTTTGGAAGAGAGACCCTGATCCTTATCTCACTGAAAGCAAGTCAGCATCACTCTGCCAGGTTCACTAACCACAGACTTTCAGCTTAACCCAGGTAGCAAAATATAGAGGTACAGAAAAAATAGATCCCTGAAGCACATACACATTTGTAAGAACAGCTCTAAACACGAGCTCGACCTTTAGCTCACCTCTAGGATACTAGGTCTAAGTCATCTTTGAACCTCGAGGAGGGTACCAGTAAAGATAATAGTGGTAGTGGAAAATGGGACCATTTTCATCTAGGCATTTCCTCAACAGTTTGCCAGGCATCTACTGTACCCTAGACATCATGCTAAACACCAAGGAGGCAGGCGGACTGCATACAACTTGATGATGCTCTCCAGGAATGTTTCTGTGACTGAAGTTTGGCCCATGGAGCATGAGCAATGCACTGAATACCACGCCCCACCCCACCCCCATCTCCATGGCAAGGTTAGCAAACCTATCTCTTTTTGTTCTGAGAAAGGCGGGCCATCCAGAGGCCTTTCAGCTTCCTTCTGGTATATCTTTGGCTTGTCTGTGCTATCTTCGCTCTTGCTTTCTCCATCACACCACCGGACATAAGTCCTCCACCTGGGAACTCGACGTATGCCCCTAGTATTTTGCACCTGCTTTCTATCGAATGTCTTGTGCCTAAAATCATGCATTTATCTCTCTTCTTTTTGTAAATACAGGTCTCCTCCGTGAGTTGAACAGTTGTGACAAACTATCTTTCCTGTTAATCCCCCAAGTCTCTCGAGACATATAAGGGGTACAGATGGGGGTCCGTGTTTTCCTGGCGTTCCATTGATGTGCCCTTTTGAATGAAAAGCTTCTCACCTTAACTTTACCAATCCTGAATCTCTCTAAGGCAACTGATGTTTATACTCTCTGTGTCTTAGTAGATTCAGGTTGCCATAAGAAAACTACATAAACTGAGTAGATTATAGACAACAGAAATTTGTTTCACGTGTATTTGGAAACTGGGAAATCTAGATTTGGTAACAGCCTGGGCTATATAGCGAGACTCCGTTCTGAGCAGGCGAGCAAGCAAACAGTTGACTGAGACTAGACTATGGAGGCATGCTTCCACGGAAGTAACAGAGATTCAGGGGTCAGAAGGACCTGGAAACCCTGGGCAAAGATGACTGAGGGAAGAGATTGGTCACATGCTGGCTGTTGGGGGATATTAAGCTGGAAGATGACTTTTAGATTTGACAGAGATCGCTGACCCACAGACAATATCTTCTTTCTGTGTTCTCACATCGTACAGGGGCTAAGAAGTATCTCTCTGGCTTCTTGTCTATGACACTAATGTCACGCCTATGGCCTGATTACTTCTTCAAAGATCCACTTTCAAATGCCACCATAACCTTGGTGATTAGGATTTCAGCGTATTAGCTTGATGGGACAAAACATTCAGACCACAGCACTTCACCACCTAACTTACTCCAAAGATATCAGAGCACTATTCCTCCTGCTTATAGACTCCTGAACATGCACCATCTATGTTTCCCCCTGAGGGTTGTCATAGTTTCCTTTCAAAAGCCACCAGCGATCTCTGTCAAATCTAAAAGTCATCTTCCAGCTTAATATGTGAAAGTGTCCATGAGCTCTCTGGAGTATGGAGACGGTTGTATAAGTCGAAAGCCTCGATTCACTGTGTAGAGGTCATTTGCTTTTCACATCTTATAAAGCACATCCCAGGACCAAAGCATCGGGCTGTTCATTACCACGTGCTCAAAGCCTGCCATTTCTATTTTGCTAGCCGGTGGGTTGCTGCATTGGAGGCTCCTGGCTTTCTAGAATACCACCAAGTAATTGCCTTACAAATCCTGAAGATCAATTGTTCCACAAAGACATATTATGTCTTAACACCGGTGAACATTTTTGTGTTTTTTCAGTTTTGTTTTAATTCCCAAACACTTGTTAGTTTTGCTGAAATCTCACAGGTTTTACATTGGACCTGATTTCTTTTTAGTATATGATATAAGAACCTGCGAACAGACCATAAAGCCTTGAGGCAGGTTTCTACAAGAGAAAGGGGGAAAGATTTTTACTGCTGTCTTTATTTTTCCAGCTCCTGCATAAATAAGGGAAGTTAAGCATACTTCCTGTAGGCTTTCAGCCACAAGGACCAACTCTGAACTGTCATGTTGCCGCCCTCTACTGGTAGCAATGGCAGCTGATCTGCTTTCTAAAGCTAAGGTTGGGTCTTTGGCTTTGAAAACATCAAGAGTTTGGGGGCTAAAAAAAAATGTTTTTGTTTGTCAGAATTTGACGAGCAGAGGCAGATACAATTGGCTCCCTGAAGTAAAAAGCTCTCTTCTGTTTCAGAACCCTTTAGATGAACTCTTCTGTAGTTCTTATAGTCACTAAGTCATAATCACACCTGTTTATATTTGTTTACTGTTGTAGGTCACAGGTCTTGAATTATAGCAGGTGCTCAATTAATGGTCACCAGCTACAGGTATGAGTAAGCTAGCAGAAAAAAACATAGTTTGCATTTTTCATCTTTAGAATTGTTTTTTAAAGGGAAGGAGATGTAGAACATAACTCAATGTTCTTGCTAACAGATTTTAAAATAAAAGCAATGCCTTTCTCCTACAAGTGAGCAGAATAAAATGCCTGGCACTGTTTAGATTGGGGTCATTAGACTTTCAAGCTAATGGCTATACTTTTCATTTCTTTCTTTGAGGTTCTCAGTAATTGCAGGGTGGTTGAATTCTTTTTCTTTTTCTTTTTTTTTTTCCTTTTTTTTTCTTTTCCTTCTTCTTCTAGAAAGCTGAAGAAGGGAAACTAAGTTGCGCGTAGCTGTGGCAATCCAGCAGCCGTGCATGTTCTGCTGGGAATGCCTGCTCTGGGTTTGCCTCCTTCTTCTGGCCTCCTGGAAGCTACAGGCCATGTATAAAACCCAAGATCAGTCACCTGAAACCCTTGCCGTAGACTTGGGCTCCTATGGAAATGGAGAAATCATTAAATGGTTTTATAGCAGCAGTTATGGGGTTGGGCAGAGAGAGGGCTTGGCTGGAGTAGACAAGTCTCCAACAAAAGGGAAGCAACCTGAACTAGGGGTGTAGCTGAGTGGAAGAGTGCTTGCTTAGCATGTGGGCTGCCCCTGGTTCAATCCCCAGCGCCAAGGGCAGGAGGCTGGGAGACAACAAGAAGGTTCCATTCTCAGAGCCTTGGGGAACCATCTGAGGTCTCACCTGTATTCCCAGATTTTCTGGTATCTGTGACTTCTAGTTAGTTCACCTGTTACCTTAATGAAACCAGAGACTATTTCTGTACTTTATATAATAATAATAATAATAATAATAATAATAATAATAATAATAATAAATGTAATATCAGCCAACAGAAAGGGAGATGCCAGGAAAGAGAGAGAGAGAGAGAGAGAGAGAGAGAGAGAGAGAGAGAGAGAGAGAGAGAGAGAGAGAAGAAAGTGAGGGAGGGGAGAAGAAAGAAGGGGACAGAAGAAAGAAGAGAAGGGACCAAAGAAAATGAAGCTGGAGATGTCTTCTGGTTGATAGATGGTGCCTTGCACATGCTCAGTGCATGGTGGGCATCCCCAAAGTCAGACAAGAGGAAAACTGATTTTCAATATTCATTGTCTGGGTTGTTTTGTCTTGGTTTTGCCCTTTTGTTTGTTTGGGGTTTGTTTCGTGGAGTTCTTCTCAGGTGGGTTCTTACTCTGTCACCTTGACTCAAATAGCTTCTGGGGGGAATTATAAATGTGAGCCACCATGTCCAGCCAAAAATCTCCTTTTTAATAAAGCACAGAATTCTTGTTTGGTATGGCAACTCTAGCAGCCCTTTCAGGGCCAACCAAACCTAAATCAGCCACTCAGAGTGCTTGGTCCACTGACCATCAGGAGCTACCTGGAGGCTCCAGAAAAAGCAATTATCTGCCTCTTCTCATATCCACTAAGTCCAAATCTGCATTTTAACAATGCCCTGAGAGGTTCCTGAGTACATCCCACTGTGAAAAGTCTCTGAGATCCAGGCTGCCTTACCATCTCAAACCTCACGGTTTCATCAACACAGTGAAGAAAATAAAGCCAACTAGACTATGGTTGGAACCTGTGAAACTACTAATATGTCACCATTTCCACCTACAGAAACAGTATTGTATTCATATGATTCAAAACATTAAGTAAAGTTGTCCATAGCTGGAAAGAAGGTGAGATGAGTAAAATTGTCTCTAGACTAACTCTTAGTTAGTTAGTTAGTTAGTTAGTTAGTTAGTTGTTAATTTTCAAACAAACTCTCAATGCTTAAAACTCTGGAAGCAAGCCACTATATCTTGGGTAGAAAGGGAGACGTTAATGAGTGAGTTATTCTATTCAATTGTGCATTGTTTCCTTTGAGTCTCATCTGTGCTATTTATTATACAAGATACTGAGGATCCTGAGTCCCCAGGCTGGAGTCCTTGATGGAGAATGAGCTTGGAGGTACTCAGCTTTGCTACTGGCCCACAACATGAGACATCATTACATCCATTCTTTCAACCTACTCTCTCACACACAAAGCCTTCAGAAGGGATTCAGTTCCCTGCAGAAATATGAAGACTAAGGCTGAGAATTTAGCAAATGTCCAAGACCAGCTGGTGAATGATGAAATTAAAGATAGAATCTAGTCCAGGTTTCCTAACCATGTGGTCAATGCTACACTGTATCAGCATGGCATGTGGAGCCCACAGATCTACTTTCCTTCCTTACTTTCTTTCCTTTCCTTCTTTCTTTCTTTCTTTCTTTCTTTCTTTCTTTCTTTCTTTCTTTCTTCCTTCCTTCCTTCCTTTCTTTCTTTTTTCCTTCCTTCCTTCCTTCCTTCATTCCTTCCTTCCTTCCTTTCTTCCTTTGCTTTTCTCTCTTTCTTTCTCTCATACTTTCTCTCTTTCTTTCTTTCTTTCTTTCTTTCTTTCTTTCTTTCTTTCTTCCTTCCTTCCTTCCTTCCTTCCTTCCTTTCTTTCTTTCTTTCTTTCTTTCTTTCTTTCTTTCTTTCTTTTTTTCAACTGCTTCATTCTTTTCTAATCTTATCACCCCCTTACTCCTTCTGACATCCAACTCTAATTTGGTAAGCAGTTGAATCACACAACAAATTGCTTAGTTTGGAAAGGAAGGACTGCTTTTTATTTGGATCAACTTGGTAGTATCTCCTGGGTTACTGTAAAAGAAAATATTATGGCCCTTGATGAGTATTTTATCACCTATCCAGTTTCAACTTGTTCTGGAAATTTCGAGTGCTTTCTTCAGCTTCTTGACAGCGTACTCCCAAGCCTGGAATCCAAGTTGTGTTACAGTCATTGCTGAAGGCCAACAGTACAGAGTCTGCACTTGGGTGCCCTAGCATTGCACAGCACAGATAGGCTACCTATCAAGCCTTAATGGAAAAATACAAACCTGCTATAGTTGCTATCATTGAGGTCTTTGCTAGGTCTGGCATCACTGCAATGGTAGCAGAGACTGCTGCATCCACCCCACCCCCAAACTCACCCCAAGTCTTCCTCTCCACTGCAGGGTGAACTGGTTCCAAAGACTCTCAGCCTTTCAGCACTGGCTCTCTTTACCGTAAGTCCCTCCTTCTCCATTTCCCTTTTCATTTTCTTTCCCAATTTTCCCTCCACCCCAATTCTGTGGTGATGCAAATTGAATTCAGGGTCTTGTGTATCTCAGGCAAGCATTTTACCACTGAGTTACAGCCCCAGTATTTTTGTTTGTTTGTTTTAATTTGATTCAGGATCTTACTAAGTTAACAGGCTAGCCTCAAACACACCGAGGCCCAAACAGGCCTTGGGAGTTACTGCTTTTCCTACCTCAGTCTTCTAAGTGACTGGGATTACAGGCATGTACAAAGAGACACACTTCTCACCTCTTCCTCAGTGGAAGGAAGCAGCCCTGCATGTAGATTAGGTAAGATAGACAAGTCCTATATTTGATAGGCAGCCCCCATGGGTGATTCCTTTACTCCTCGGGCAGGTTTATTCTAAGGTATTAGCTCCCAGAGTTTCCCTAATGGGATGAAGTTGTATATGGCATCTCTCATGTTAGGAACGGGACTATTACCTATTTCATTACTTTTGAACTCAGTGATGTCTCAGCCCCGTGCCTACCTCAGCTTCCTGATTGGCCACTTCCTGCATCCTTTTACCTGCTGCTTTGGGGCTCACTCTGGTGACCCCATCCTTCTGTATCCTTAGTTCTGGCTTCTAGAGACCCTGATGGTAGCTCAATGTTATCAAGTATACTTTCCTAACATACTTGGGTCCTGGGTTTGGTCCTCAGCCCCCTGTCCTTCAGAAAGAGAGACCCTGATAGAAATCTGGGCTCAGATGAATACATTATCAGACATGATTTCTACAACTGCCTTCCTCCTTGCCTTCCCCAGACGTTGGAAGAGCTTTTGCTGCCAAAATGACCTGGCAAGAGCCTCAAAGATGCAAAGAATCCCAGGACCCAGAAGGAGAGTCTTGCTGGAGCCTCAGAATAAGCCAGCACATGGAGACTCAGACTCCATGGAGCCCTCAAAGATTTCCTGAAAAGCTTCCTGACTCCTTTGTTTCTTGACAACTGAGGGAAGTGGGTAAACCAGTGAAGACTCTTGATCCAACAGCTATTAAACAGGCATCCTGTAGGTCCCCGAGATCATGCACATTCACAAGCAGACAGAAAAAAGCATAAAATATGGCAATCTATTTAAGGCTTTTACGTGGCTTTTAAAACCATTAAAAAATTAATAACTCTCCATATATATATATATATATATACATATACATATACATATATATATATATATATATATATATATATATATATATATTATTTCAGGAAGTTTCTAGAGCAGTAGGTTTCTAATTTTTTCTCCCTTACTTTTGAGACAGTATCCTCCACAAAGCCTGGAGCTAACAAGTTCTGGTAGAGTTGCTGGCAGGAAGCCCCAAGGATGCTCTTGGTCTCTCTTCCTGAAGCACCGAGATTACAAGTGTGTACCACAGATTCCATGTGAGTTCTGGAAATTCAAAAACCTGTCCTCGTGCCTGAGTGGTAATTTCTGGAGATTCAAACTTAGGTTTCCATGCCTGTGAGGCAAACACGTTACCTCAGTCTCTTAGTCTAAGTTAGGGTGTATTTATTTAGGATGATACAATAAGAAAAAACTTCAAAGACAATGAGGGGAAAAGTAGAATCTGTATGAAGAGAGAGAAGGAGGGAAGTTGTTCTGAGCATGAGAAATGATAAGAAAAGTCATATATCGTGTGAATGGATTGCGATGTCCAAATACTAGACTAGGACCTATTCATGGAGGACGGACTGTATGATGGATGTGATGGGAAGATGGTTGGATGGATGGATGGATTGATGGGTGGATAAATTGATGGATGAACAAATGAATAACTGAACAGAGGACTAGATAGATGGATGGATGGGTGGATGGATGGATGGACGGATAGACAAAAAATGAAAGGGCAAATAAGTAGATGGGTGAAGTGGATGGATGGGTGAGTGGAGAAATGGATAAATAATGTCAATTATGATAGTCATGAAACATTAACAAAAGGTGGCAAAGACTTTTAATTAGCCTGTCAATTTCATTTTACTTCATGCCAACACATTTTTTCAAATGTACCTCCTAAATAATCTGAAAACATTTTGCAAGGAGGGTTTTCTTTGCCTTTAAAGGTAAAGTACACAGTATTGTCATAGTATTTTAAAGATCTGGCTGAGACTTGACCCTGAACTTCTCCATTTCCTAGTGGCATAACTTCTTGGCCTCGGTTTCTTCATCTGTATACTGAAGATAACACCTTATAACATTCTCCAGAGGGGTGAATGAACAGGAGAATCTCTTAACTCAGTGCCTGGCACACGATAAGTAGTAAGTAACTTTAAGAATGAGTAGACACGGAGGCGGCGCCATTTTCGGCTACAGACAACCTGCCACCTTCCTGGTCAGAGCACAGGTGTCCGCACAGCCCGGGAGGCTTCTGCCTCACGTTCCGCGGGGGTCACCTTGGTTTCGAGACCCCGCGGCCGGCGGTCTGCGGGTGAGTGTGGAACACAGAGGCCAGCAGCTTCTGGAACGGGCGAGAGCCACAGAGCCTCTGAGGTGGCGCCATTTCTGGCTCCAGACAACCGGCCACCTTCCTGGTGAGAGCACAGGGGTCCACCCGGCCCGAGAGGCTTCTGCCTCACGTTCCGCGGGGGTCACCTTGGTTCCGAGACCCCGCGGCCGGCGGTCTGCGGGTGAGAGTGTGGAACACAGAGGCCAGCAGCTTCTGGAACGGGCGAGAGCCACAGAGCCTCTGAGGCGGCGCCATTTTCGGCTACAGACAACCTGCCACCTTCCTGGTCAGAGCACAGGTGTCCGCACAGCCTGTGAGGCTTCTGCCTCACGTTCCGCGGGGGCCACCTTGATTCTGGGACTCCGCAGCGGGCAGTCTGCAGGCCAAAGCAACACAGCTTCTGGGAAAGATCCTGTTTTGGGCCTTCATCTTCGGCCAGGAGGAGGTCCAAACACCAGATAACTGTGCACCTCCCTGAAAGAGGAGAGCTTGCCTGCAGAGACTGCTCTGACCACTGAAACTCAGGGAAGAGAGCTAGTCTCCCTGGTCTGCTGATATAGTGTAACAAAATCACCAGAGGAACAATCTCTAAACAGAGACAACTATAACAACTAACTCCAGAGATTACCAGATGGCGAAAGGTAAACGTAAGAATCTTACTAACAGAAACCAGGACTACTCACCATCATCAGAACCCAGCACTCCCACTTCGCCCAGTCCAGGGCACCCCAACACACCTGAAAAGCTAGACCTGGATTTAAAAGCATATCTCATGATGATGGTAGAGGACATCAAGAAGGACTTAAATAACTCACTTAAAGAAATACAGGAGAACACTGCTAAACAAGTAGAAGACATTAAAGAGGAAACACAAAAATCCCTTAAAGAATTACAGGAAAACATAACAAAACAGGTAGAAGACATTAAAGAGGAAACACAAAAATCCCTTAAAGAATTGCAGGAAAACACAACCAAACAGGTGATGGAATTGAATAAAACCATCCAAGACCTAAAAAGGGAAGTAGACACAATAAAGAAAACCCAAAGTGAGGCAACAGTGGAGATAGAAACACTAGGAAAGAAATCTGGAAACATAGATGCGAACATCAGCAACAGAATACAAGAAATGGAAGAGAGAATCTCAGGTGCAGAAGATTCCATAGAGAACATCGGCACAACAATCAAAGAAAATGGAAAATGGAAAAAGATCCTAACTCAAAACATCCAGGAAATCCAGGACACAATGTGAAGACCGAACCTACGGATAATAGGAGTGGATGAGAATGAAAATTTTTCAACTCAAAGGACCAGCAAACATCTTCAACAAGATTATTGAAGAAAACTTCCCAAATCTAAAGAAAGAGATACCCATGAACATACAAGAAGCCTACAGAACTCCAAATAGACTGGACCAGAAAAGAAATTCCTCCCGACACATAATAATCAGAACAACAAATGCACTAAATAAAGATAGAATACTAAAAGCAGTAAGGGAAAAAGGTCAAGTAACATATAAAGGCAAGCCTATCAGAATTACACCAGATTTTTCACCAGAGACTATGAAAGCCAGAAGAGCCTGGACAGATGTTATACAGACACTAAGAGAACACAAATTCCAGCCCAGGCTACTATACCCAGCCAAACTCTCAATTACCATAGATGGAGAAACCAAAGTATTCCACGACAAAACCAAATTCACACATTATCTCTCCACGAATCCAGCCCTTCAAAGGATAATAACAGAAAAAAACCAATACAAGGACGGGAACCACACCCTAGAAAAAACAAGAAGATAATCCCTCAACAAAACTAAAGAAGACAGCCACAAGAACAGAATGCCAACTTTAACAACAAAAACAACAGGAAGCAACAATTACTTTTCCTTAATATCTCTTAATATCAATGGTCTCAACTCCCCAATAAAAAGACATAGACTAACAGACTGGCTACACAAACAGGAACCAACATTCTGCTGCTTACAGGAAACCCATCTCAGGGAAAAAGACAGACACTACCTCAGAGTGAAAGGCTGGAAAACAATTTTCCAAGCAAATGGTATGAAGAAACAAGCTGGAGTAGCCGTTTTAATATCGGATAAAATCGACTTCCAACCCAAAGTTATTAAAAAAGACAAGTAGGGACACTTCATACTCATCAAAGGTAAAATCCTCCAAGAGGAACTCTCAATTCTGAATATCTACGCTCCAAATGCAAGGGCAGCCACATTCATTAAAGACACTTTAGTAAAGCTCAAAGCACACGTTGCACCTCACACAATAATAGTGGGAGACTTCAACACACCACTTTCATCAATGGACAGATCGTGGAAACAGAAACTAAACAGGGACACAGTGAAACTAACAGAAGTTATGAAACAAATGGACCTGACAGATATCTACAGAACATTTTATCCTAAAACAAAAGGATATACCTTCTTCTCACCACCTCACGGGACCTTCTCCAAAATTGACCATATAATTGGTCACAAAACAGGCCTCAACAGATACAAAAATATTGAAATTGTCCCATGTATCCTATCAGACCACCATGGCCTAAGACTGATCTTCAATAACAACATAAATAATGGAAAGCCAACATTCACGTGGAAACTGAACAACACTCTTCTCAATGATACCTTGGTCAAGGAAGGAATAAAGAAAGAAATTAAAGACTTTTTAGAGTTTAATGAAAATGAAGCCACAACGTACCCAAACCTATGGGACACAATGAAAGCATTTCTAAGAGGGAAACTCTATAGCTCTGAGTGCCTCCAAGAAGAAACGGGAGAGAGCACATACTAGCAGCTTGACAACACATCTAAAAGCTCTAGAAAAAAAGGAAGCAATTTCACCCAAGAGGAGTAGACGGCAGGAAATAATCAAACTCAGGGGTGAAATCAACCAAGTGGAAACAAGAAGAACTATTCAAAGAATTAACCAAATGAGGAGTTGGTTCTTTGAAAAAATCAACAAGATAGATAAACCCTTAGCTAGACTCACTAAAGGGCACAGGGACAAAATCCTAATTAACAAAATCAGAAATGAAAAGGGAGACATAACAACAGATCCTGAAGAAATCCAAAAGACCATCAGATCCATCTACAAAAGGCTATACTTAACAAAACTGGAAAACCTGGACGAAATGGACAAATTTCAGGACAGATACCAGGTACCAAAGTTGAATCAGGATCAAGTTGACCATCTAAACAGTCCCATATCACCTAAAGAAATAGAAGCAGTTATCAATAGTCTCCCAGCCAAAAAAAGCCCAGGACCAGACGGGTTTAGTGCAGAGTTCTATCAGACCTTCAAAGAAGATCTAATTCTAGTTCTGCACAAACTATTTCACAAAATAGAAGTAGAAGGTACTCTACCCAACTCATTTTATGAAGCCACTATTACTCTGATACCTAAACCACAGAAAGATCCAACAAAGATAGAGAACTTCAGACCAATTTCTCTTATGAATATCGATGCAAAAATCCTCAATGAAATTCTCGCTAACCGAATCCAAGAACACATTAAAGCAATCATCCATCCTGACCAAGTAGGTTTTATTCCAGGGATGCAGGGATGGTTTAATATACGAAAATCCATCAATGTAATCCATTATATAAACAAACTCAAAGACAAAAACCACATGATCATCTCGTTAGATGCAGAAAAAGCATTTGACAAGATCCAACACCCATTCATGATAAAAGTGTTGGAAAGATAAGGAATTCAAGGCCCATACCTAAACATGATAAAAGCAATCTACAGCAAACCAGTAGCCAACATCAAAGTAAATGGAGAGAAGCTGGAAGCAATCCCACTAAAATCAGGGACTAGACAAGGCTGCCCACTTTCTCCCTACCTTTTCAACATAGTACTTGAAGTATTAGCCAGAGCAATTCGACAACAAAAGGAGATCAAGGGGATACAAATTGGAAAAGAGGAAGTCAAAATATCACTTTTTGCAGATGATATGATAGTATATATAAGTGACCCTAAAAATTCCACCAGAGAACTCCTAAACCTGATAAACAGCTTCGGTGAAGTAGCTGGATATGAAATAAACTCAAACAAGTCAATGGCCTTTCTCTATACAAAGAATAAACAGGCTGAGAAAGAAATTAGGGAAACAACACCCTTCTCAATAGTCACAAATAATATAAAATATCTTGGCGAGACTCTAACTAAGGAAGTGAAAGATCTATATGATAAAAACTTCAAATCTCTGAAGAAAAAAATTAAAGAAGATCTCAGAAGATGGAAAGATCTCCCATGCTCATGGATTGGCAGGATCAACATTGTAAAAATGGCTATCTTGCCAAAAGCAATCTACAGATTCAATGCAATCCCCATCAAAATTCCAACTCAATTCTTCAACGAATTAGAAGGAGCAATTTGCAAATTCATCTGGAATAACAAAAAACCTAGGATAGCAAAAACTCTTCTCAAGGGTAAAAGAACCTCTGGTGGAATCACCATGCCTGACTTAAAGCTTTACTACAGAGCAATTGTGATAAAAACTGCATGGTACTGGTATAGAGACAGACCAGTAGACCAATGGAATAGAATTGAAGACCCAGAAATGAACCCACACACCTATGGTCACTTGATCTTCGACAAGGGAGCTAAAACCATCCAGTGGAAGAAAGACAGCATTTTCAACAATTGGTGCTGGCACAATTGGTTGTTATCATGTAGAAGAATGCGAATCGATCCATACTTATCTCCTTGTACTAAGGTCAAATCTAAGTGGATCAAGGAACTTCACATAAAACCAGAGATACTGAAACTTATAGAGGAGAAAGTGGGGAAAAGCCTTGAAGATATGGGCACAGGGCAAAAATTCCTGAACAGAACAGCAATGGCTTGTGCTGTAAGATCGAGAATTGACAAATGGGACCTAATGAAACTCCAAAGTTTCTGCAAGGCAAAAGACACCGTCAATAAGACAAAAAGACCACCAACAGATTGGGAAAGGATCTTTACCTATCCTAAATCAGATAGGAGACTAATATCCAACATATATAAAGAACTCAAGAAGGTGGACTTCAGAAAATCAAATAACCCCATTAAAAAAATGGGGCTCAGAACTGAACAAAGAATTCTCACCTGAGGAATACCGAATGGCAGAGAAGCACCTGAAAAAATGTTCAACATCCTTAATCATCAGGGAAATGCAAATCAAAACAACCCTGAGATTCCACCTCACACCAGTCAGAATGGCTAAGATCAAAAATTCAGGTGACAGCAGATGCTGGCGTGGATGTGGAGAAAGAGGAACACTCCTCCATTGTTGGTGGGATTGCAGGCTTGTACAACCACTCTGGAAATCAGTCTGGCGGTTCTTCAGAAAATTGGACATAGTACTACCGGAGGATCCAGCAATACCTCTCCTGGGCATTTATCCAGAAGATGCCCCAACTGGTAAGAAGGACACATGCTCCACTATGTTCATAGCAGCCTTATTTATAATAGCCAGAAGCTGGAAAGAACCCAGATGCCCCTCAACAGAGGAATGGATACAGAAAATGTGGTACATCTACACAATGTACATCTACTCAGCTATTAAAAAGAATGAATTTATGAAATTCCTAGCCAAATGGATGGACCTGCAGGGCATCATCCTGAGTGAGGTAACACATTCACAAAGGAACTCACACAATATGTACTCACTGATAAGTGGATATTAGCCCAAAACCTAGGATACCCAAGATATAAGATACAATTTCCTAAACACATGAAACTCAAGAAAAATGAAGACTGAAGTGTGAACACTATGCCCCTCCTTAGAATTGGGAACAAAACACCCTTGGAAGGAGTTACAGAGACAAAGTTTGGAGCTGAGATGAAAGGATGGTCCATGTAGAGACTTCCATATCCAGGTATCCACCCCATAATCAGCATCCAAACGCTGACACCATTGCATACACTAGCAAGATTTTATCGAAAGGACCCAGATGTAGCTGTCTCTTGTGAGACTATGCCGGGGCCTAGCAAACACAGAAGTGGATGCTCACAGTCAGCTAATGGATGGATCACAGGGCTCCCAATGGAGGAGCTAGAGAAAGTACCCAAGGAGCTAAAGGGATCTGCAACCCTATAGGTGGAACAACATTATGAACTAACCAGTACCCCGGAGCTCTTGACTCTAGCTGCATATGTATCAAAAGATGGCCTAGTCGGCCATCACTGGAAAGAGAGGCCCATTGGACACGCAAACTTTATATGCCCCAGTACAGGGGAACGCCAGGGCCAAAAAGGGGGAGTGGGTGGGTAGGGGATTGGGGGTGGGTGGGTATGGGGGACTTTTGGTATAGCATTGGAAATGTAAATGAGCTAAATACCTAATAAAAAATGGAAAAAAAAAGAATGAGTAGACACTAGAGTTGATTCATCCAAGTCCCCGTTTTTTTGTAGCCAAGAGTCTACTTAGCAGGCATTTGGGGAGACAGCATGAGTCTATACTAAAATATGTTAATGAAAGGTAAATGTTGTCTAGAAAGAAGAATTCTAAGATTAGAGGAAGGCTCAGCAATGTGACAACTTCATCTCTAGGGCTTAAAAAAACAGAGTCATTTTGAAAAACGAATGCACTCATTGTACCTCTCTGTATGGGCTACCAGGCCTGTGGTCATTGTACTAGACCATGGCCAGGGTAGAGTGACACCAGAGCTAACTTAGGGCAGATACAGGCATGTATATACACCAGAGCTAACTTAGGGCAGATACAGGCATGTATATCCAGGCTCATTAAAATTGAGGAATATTTATCCAGAGCAACAGTCCAGGAACTTCTTTTCCCATGGTTTCACTTTGAGGGTTACCTCTAGCAAACCATAGACCGAAAAATAGCAAATGGAATTTTTCAGAAATCAGCATCTCCCAAATTTGTATTTGCATACCACTCTGTAACTGTGGAGAAATAAACCTTTTTTTTTTTTTTTTGGTATCTTGTATCCATGCTTTATAAGTTACCCACTTATTAGCTACATAATAATCATCTTAGTTGTCAGGTTAACCACTGTGCTTGTATTTTGGGTCTGGCACTGTCTAAAGTTTCGAGCATCCACTGGGAAATGTTTGAATTTATCCTATATTATAATTTCTTATTTTGTACTCACATAGAGCGGCAGAAGCACATTGCTAGAACCTTTTACAGGGGCTGAGAGTACCAGAGTAGTGAGGGACGCCGAAGCACAGATTGTACTAGCAGGCAATTGTGCATCTTCCTTTGGTCACAGGAAATTTATCCCATCTCTAATTAGGTCTGTGTTTGTAGAATATAATCTAGCATTGCATATAGGACAACAGAACCTCAGTACTGAAATATAGCTCAGGTAATGTCTACACAGCACACTGGGTTTATACTGGAGATGGAGAGAGGTGAAGTGTTTTAGCCAAGATCAAACAGAGAGCCTTCCAGAAAAGGCATCCCATGGTAGAGACAACATCTTGGAAATTTTAGCTATGAAAAAGAAAAATCTGAGGTTTCCTGTGATTAGATATTGTCAGTATTAATGAGAACCTTGGTTTTTTTTTATTTCAAAAATCGCACACTATAGTAAAAACATAAATATATAATCTATTTACACCTTTGACAAGAACTTTTAATGTCTTTAAAGTATATAGCAGAGAATATTAAGTTGCTCTGAAATCTGCTATGACTGAATCATTCATGAAGCCCAAAACGACTATGTGAATTTGGGTATCCCTGGAAGCAGAGTCTAGGACAAAGTTCTGGATGCACATATTCTATTTGGGAGGTGAGCCCCAAAGTAGAACAAAGTGGGGCAGAAAGGGTAATACAAAAAGGGAATGTAATGGTCTCAAAGGCTGTGTGAGCAGGTCTCTGTTCTGAGCCAGATTGTAAAGAGGTAGCCCAAGTGGAGAATGGGCTCCCGGCTCCAGTGTTGGTAAGAGGTGACTGTGCCGTGAGCTGCAAGAGCTCAGAGAAGGAAAAAAAAAAAAAAGAGTTTCAGTCTGTGCTTCTGAGGTTGCTAAGCGTGCTCAGGTGTCTTGGATAGAAAGCATTGAAAGATAACTCCAGCAATTACGCCTGAGGAATGTTTACTGAGATAGTGAAAACTATGTGTGTGAATCTGGGTTTTTCAAGAGAATCAGAGTGCATAAATATGCCCTGGGATAGAAAAGGAGATTGGCTTATTCTAAAGAATTGGATCACACAGTAATGTGGCTAAGTGGTCCAAGATTGCAGCCAGCAAAGTGAAGACAGAGGGTAGTCAATAACAGGGTCCGTGTACAAGATTGCAGAATGAGGAGAGTGAACACTGGGAAGCCTAGTGCAAACAGAGTCAGGCACAGACAGAAAATACTTCCTTACTAAGCCCCCCCCCCCCAATCCCTCATATTAGGACATCCAACAGCTTGTATGACATCACCCGTGTTTGGAAAGGGAATTAGCTTTCCTCAGTCCACAGATTCAAAGGTTCATTTCGTGCAGAGACACCTTCACAAACATACACAAAGTCATGCTTCAACGAATATCTGGGCACTCCGTGATCCAGTCAAGTTGAGACATAAAATTAATCACCACTGCAGTGGAAAAAAAAATGTTAAGAGATGATCATATAGTTCAGAGTCTTGGGACTCCTGTGTAAGGCACATAGATTTGAGATGCCTAACAGATCAATGACAGATCAGATGCCTTCAGCCAATGGCAGAGTGGACAGCAGAATTTAGAAGGTGGAAGTTGGGGAAAGCCTGTGGCTGGAGACATAAACTCTGTACTACAGAGCAATTGTGATCAAAACTGCATGGTACTGGTATAGTGACAGACAAGTAGACCAATGGAACAGAATTGAAGACCCAGAGATGAACCCATACAACTATGGTCACTTGATCTTTGACAAGGGAGCTAAAACCATCCAGTGGAAAAAAGACAGCATTTTCAACAAATGGTGCTGGCACAACTGGCGGTGATCATGTAGAAGAATGCGAATTGATTCATTTCTATCTCCTTGTACTAAGGTCAAATCTAAGTGGATTAAGGAACTCCACATAAAACCAGAGACACTGAAACTTATAGAGGAGAAAGTAGGGAAAAGCCTCGAAGATATGGGCACAGGGGAAAAATTCCTGAATAGAACAGCAATGGCTTGTGCTGTAAGATCAAGAATCGATAAATGGGACCTCATAAAATTGCAAAGCTTCTGCAAAGCAAAAGACACCGCCAATAAGACAAAAAGGCCACCAACAGATTGGGAAAGGACCTTTACCTATCCCAAATCAGATAGGGGACTAATATCCAATATATATAAAGAACTCAAGAAGGTGGACTCCAGAAAATCAAATAACCCCATTAAAAAATGGGGCTCAGAGCTGAACAAAGAATTCTCACCTGAGGAATACCGAATGGCAGAGAAACACCTGAAAAAATGTTCAACATCCTTAATCATCAGGGAAATGCAAATCAAAACAACACTGAGATTCCACTTCACTCCAGTCAGAATGGCTAAGATCAAAAACTCAGGTGACAGCAGATGTTGGCGAGGATGTGGAGAAAGGGGAACACTCCTCCATTGTTGGTGGGATTGCAAGCTTATACAACCACTCTGGAAATCAGTCTGGCGGTTCCTCAGAAAATTGGACATAGTACTACCGGAGGACCCCGCAATGCCTCTCCTGGGCATATATCCAGAAGATGTCCCAACCGGTAAGGAGACATAAACTTGAAATGTATTGATCTAAGGATGGCTTTGAAGTAAAGAAAGTGGATTGACAGCTGTAGTTAGAGAGGAACAAGACTCCAGTTGAGAATCCTGACTTACTTTAATATATTTCACCTGTTATTGTTTTTTAATACTTCTGCATTACATCTAAATAGCCCCTGTTTTATAGGGACACTAGTCACACTGGATCCAAATGGACTCTTTTAAAAACTTAATCATGTGTAAAAAGGATTTCATTTTCAGATTGTGAGGTACTGAGGGTTTTGAATCCAACTCAGCCTACATCCTTATCTCTGTTTTGGATTGATAACAATCCCATCCTGCTTCTGCCCAGATCCTGAGCCTGCCCATTCCTGTTCTGGGCACCCATAAAATAGTTTTGGCAGATTGATTCCTGGAAAACTACTGCTGACTCCTAGGACCCAGAACTTGGTGTCACTCACCGGGGCTTCCCAAGTTCCTGCCGACAGTGGTATAGCCTTGATACACCAACACACTGACTTCATCCTCAGCATCGGCAAGCCACTCAGAATGAAAAAAAACACAGTCACCAGTAGTGAACGCTGGGCCATTAATTGATGGCTCTTCTGAGATGGTGAAGACTTAATAGCAAAATATACATAGTAATAAAGAAAAACCTGTGAAAGTGGGTGGAGCCGTGCAGAAAAGGAACCTTGGATAAAGTCACACTTCGGAGTTCCCAAGCTCATTCTGCCACCAACTCCGTGTCCCTTCTTAAGCTGTTCTTGATTTATCTTTTAACATACAGAAACCACTCCAGCTCTTACCATCTGTAATAATAAAATGGCTGACCCAGGGGGGCCAGAGGAATGGCTTGTTTTGTGGGAATGCTTGCTCTGCAAGCGCAAAAAGCTAAATTGAAAAACCCCACATTCACATAAAAAGCAGGCATAGCTGTGCATACTGGTAACCCCAGTGTTGGGGGCCAGAGGTGGGGGGATCGCAGGAGTTCATCAGCCAACCAGCATACTGGAAACAATGAGCCTATAGCTTTATGCTCTGAGCCAAGTCTTTTCTTGTCTCTGCCCTCTTCCGTCACCCTGTGATGCCCTCTGTTATGTCTTGACACATAAGGAGGGCCTTCACAGACACCAAAGTATGAGAAATGATTTTCTAATCTATATAAAAGAATAATAGCATTCTGTCTGCAATATTCTGACATACTTTCCAAACTGAGGCTCCTTAAGGGCAGAGACTGTGCCTGACTGTAGTCACTGTTGCATCCCAAGACGGCACATAAGTATCTGTAGACTCAAGCCAGGAAGGAAGGCAACATCTCAGTGGTCTTTGAGAAAGGATTGCCTGGAATAAAAGGAGGGGCAAGTTGCTGTCCAGTGAGCCAGCGTCCCAGCACACAGTAGCTATTCAGTAACTGCTCATTAATTCATCCCGCCTGTTAGGATAATTAGAATGCCTAGGTTTCCACCTGAGACCAATACTTACAATTCCACCCCCCCAGAAGAGTTGTGCAGATCTTCCCTTGGACTTTGATCCTCCTTTTGGCAGCACCCTGCACTGGCCTTCAGGGAAATGAGTAATGAGAGATTTTGCAAGCAGGAGAGGGCCTGGGCCAAAACCAAAGAGGAGGGCCAAGTCCCCTTAAGGAGAGGATCCTGAAGCGGTTGAAAGGAACTAAAGCTATACTCAGCTCTCCCTTGGGTTTGTATAAATCCTTTACTTTTTAGTCTCTAAGAAACTAAGGTCTTTGGAACCATTAGAGACTTCCAGGAAAAGAACAAATAATGGGGAGATGGTATAAATGTATGTGTGGAGTGAGTCGTGAAAGGCACTGGGGTCTGCCCACAACCAGGCTCCTATGTGCTGCTGGAACACATTAGCTAGGCATGCTAGAATCATGCGAAGGCCAGTTTGGGGCCAAACCTAAGGTCTAAGGCCCCCACCCTTCACCTCCATCTCCTGTTCCGTCTGTAAGGAACACTGTCCATACCCTAATTCACACGGCGCCAGGCTTTTGGGCTCTCATCTGCCTACACATTCTGATGCCCAATTTCTCTGTTTCTGATTGGCTCTGCATCCTAAGGCTTCTTCACAGACAGCCCTTGGGCCCCTCTGTCCACTGGATTCTGCTGGGACTCAGCCAGTGGGAGGCACTAGTGTGAAGTGGAAAATAGGGCCAGGGAGGGAGGCTGGGGTGTGGTGAGCATGTGGTAAGGAGTGTGGCTGCTAGGACTGGGTTCAGTGCAAAGGCCTGGAAAGTGTGGGGGCTGCTGGGTAGAGCTCAGTACTGATAACCTGAAAGTGAAAGCAATGGCTCCCAGAAGTACTTCTTTCCTGGTGAAGAATGACCAGGAACCATTTAGGTAGACTTGTATACAGCTTCAAGATGGCAGTCTGGTCCCTGCAATGCTTGTACCTAGGTGTGGGACCAGAACTGTTTGAGCAAAGGAAAAGCATGTCCAGCCCTTCTAATTTAGCCCACCAGGTGCACAATACCTACATTGATGCTGCTCAGAAACTGGGCATCTGAAAGATGCATGCCTGCCTGATGTGCTACCTGGCCTCCTAACTTTAGTTTATTTATTCTCTAGATGAGAGCCAGGCTTCTCTTAGTCACTTAGGAATATAGGGGTCTCACACACACAGACTGCATTTTACGGACTCCCAAGCACTGCTTGTGTGTTTGCACAATCCAAACACAGGACTGTGCAAGGCAAGGCTCTCAGACTGGCTATGACGGCTCCTTCCGTGGACGCTCCTGGGTATGCCTAAAGGAACGTGACTGGGCTGCAGGTCTTGGGGGGACCAGTGAATATGACGGGGTTCACTGAATTTCTTTGCTTGAGCACCCCTGGCAATTGCATTTGTTCTGAAAGTATCTCATGGTGTTGCCCAGGCTAAACTCACACTCATACACAAATTTCCCGCCCAGCCTCCTTGGTGTTGGGGTCACATCATGAGCCATCACACCTGGCTGTACTTTGAGGATCTCTCTGCTGCTCACATGACTTTTGCGTCTATGAGGGAATCAATGGCTCTATTCTTTCTAAATATCTTAATGACCAAGGAGTTGTTTTTAGAATGTTCCTTGGCATATGTATTTCTGGAAACCTAATCCTTACCTTAGCCCATGATTCCAAGAGAATTTTTAACAATGAAGAAAAGAAGAGGCTACATTCTTGGCTTCCCTGGAGGTCAAGATTTCAGAGAAATTAACTGCAGAGACGGGAATGTGTTCATGCTCTAGCTATGAGTTTTGTTCTCAACTCACTAGCTGTATGTCCTTGACCCAGGCATTGTCTCTAAACCTCACTTTCCTAATCTGTAAAATGGGGCTATTGCACTCATCGTATATTAGGGATCTAATGAGAATGGACGTGGAGTATATGTGAGGCCTCAATGTTGAACACAGTGTAAATGCCCAAAAGAAGCCTTTTTTAGAGCCATGGAAAAATATCACTTTTCCTAGGCATATTTTAACTCCAGTGCTTGTTTCAGGAGAGAAGATGGAGAGAGAGAGAGAGAGAGAGAGAGAGAGAGAGAGAGAGAGAGAGAGAGAGAGAGAACACAAACAATCTGGCTTGGAAGGGAACTTACTCTTTGAAGCTGACAAGTGTAATTTGTCTTGAGACTGCCAAGCGCTAGGGTTGAGCCTTCGTGTGGGAAAGAAGAGACAAGCAAGATTAATCTGGGGCCTTCATTACTTACTCCATCTGGCCTGGTTTGGCACAGCCCCTTCCCTCTATAGGCAGATTATTCCTTCAAAAGCCTCAGCAGAGGGCTCTCTAATGGGTTCTGACATGGCAGGAATGGGGTTCACACAGCTCTGAGATAAGGGCCCAAGACGAGGCCAAAATGCTTCCAGCACGACAGCCCAGATGCTCTGCCACAGAAGGCAGAAATGCACTGAAAAGGAGCCAAGGCCTCTGGGACGGGTGAAACCAGGATCCCAGAAGCACCTGGTCTCCACCCTGGGGAACAGCCGGAGCCGCCTTGTGGGCCGGGCTGGTGACATGGCTTACCTGACTGGGATGTGGTCCAATGACCACAGGCACTTGGTAATCTGGTTTTACAGTCACACTGGGGATAAAAGAAGTGGCTAGGAAGAAGGTTGGTTTTAAAATTTTTCTAGCAAAAACTTTGTGGATTTTTCCTCACACCCTCATCCTTATGCGTGTGGTAGTGGTGTGGGGAGGGGGGGGAGTACTTACGTAATCACATATCTGCAAAGCAGGCAGTGTTAATATTGGGGAGTGGGGGTGGAACAAGGAGCTTGCCCAAGGTCACATCTTAGGTGACTGATCCAAGACCACATGTGAGGGTAATTGGTTCAGTCTATACTCACTGTAGCAACTTCCACATCTCAGGCAGAAATTAGAAATTACGAGTAGGGAGAATCTTCCACGGCCCCCAGAGGTAGCAACTCCATGATCTGACCCTTGTCTTCTGAGACAAGCTGGGGCCAGAGGTAGGGGGTGGGGGCACTTTTGAGCTACCCTCAGATAGATGGAGTCCTCAAACCACACAGAAAAGCAGATGAATCAATCAGGACTTTGCTTGTGTTGGAGTTGGACACGTCTGTCTCTGGAACAAAGGCTCTGCTCTTTTGAACACACACACAGTTCTGTTCTGAGAGCCTTCACTGGTGTTCCAGGGCTGCAAAGGGCAAAGTCCAGCTCCAACCGGATAGCTCCCAGGGCTGGAGTCTTGTTTAAGAGCCTGGGCAAACCAGAGGCTATACAACACTGCCATCTCCTGGGAGCAAGGGCCACTCTGGTATGCAGACAGAAATCAGCAGAAAGCCCAGGACTAGATGAGTGAGGCAAGAGGCTGCTCTCTTCTTTTTATGGAGATTTCTGTGGTGACACTGTGATCAGCACTGCCTGTGTTTATCCACGGGCTAGCAAATCTCATGGAAACCAAAAACGTCCAAGTCAGATATTCATTCTTTTTGTTTTCAACTGACAAATATCAACAGAACCCCTGTTTCCTATGATGCGCTGTTACATGCTAAACGCATTGCAGCATGGCTGAGGTGAAGCTAAGTTAAGTAGTTGTCAGCAGGCACAGTGAGTCGTCATCTGTGTAATTCTAGCAGTCAGGGAGAGATCATGGCCAACCTAAGGTAGGTTCTAGGGCAGCTTGAGACCCCGTTTCACCTACCGCTTCCTGGATAAATGACTTCTAAGTTCCTGAAGCTCATAGCTGAGTGGAGAAGATGGACTATAAACAAGAAACAGTCTCACTGTGGAGGGCTTTGTTCATCTTGATTGTGGTGGGCTCATGGGGAAAAGCTCAAGTAGGAATCACCATGGGGGAGGGGAGACCCTGCACAGTCAGACAGCTTGGGAAGCCTTCAGTAAGAACATGACCTATATCCAGACACTTAGTCACACGGTCACAGGGTGAGTGGAAGATCGGATAGTGTGAAGGCTCTGACACGGGGATCCTGGCTCAGCACAAGAACTGGAGAAGATTTGTACGGTTGATCATTGAAAAAACAGGAAAAGAGATAAGATAATACGGAGTTCACAGAGGGCCTTGCCCTACCATGATTAAGTCTTTTTTAAAAACATGTAACAAAAACTCATCACAAAATAGTTTTAGCTCAAAAAATAATGCACTGATTTCTATAACTCTAAATTCTGGTGTTCAAACTTCAAGCAAGGCTAGATCCAGGAGCTTAGATAGTGCCACTAAGACTTTCTTTTTCTACTAATTAATTGTCTCCATTTGTTTCTGTATTTCTTTTTCTGTTTAGTATGTAAATGCACGTGCATGTGTGAATAGATGCCATCAGAGGTCAGAAGGTATCTGATCTCTGGCATCCCCTGATTCTGGAGTTGCAGGTGGTTTTGAGCTGCCCTGTGTTGTGCTGGGAAGAGAACTCAGTTCCTCTGCAAGAGCAGCAAGCAATCTTAACTGCTGAGCCATCTCTCCAACACTGTCTCTCTGTTTCTTAGTTAGACTTATTCTCTCTTTCATTAACAGATTCTGTTGGTCTGGTAAGAAAACTGTCACTGATATTTGCCAGGCCTCTATCTTTACAATCTAAGTATGATCCAAAAGGAAAAGAGATTTATCCTGCTATCTCAAAATGGGAGGATAAAAATGAAGGACAAAGTATGGCACTCTTTGGTTCATGTACATACCTGATGAGCCAATGTGTGTGGTGGGTCATCAAAAGGGACGAGGTCTAACCTGAGCCATGCTCCACCCCTCTGACTTGTGTATGATTGAGAGTAAAGGCAGGAAAACGTGGGTGCTGTGGCTGACGATAGTCTTGGGATCATAAGACTTGGGGAGGAGTCTCCACCAAGACAAAGCAGGCGGACCGCAGAAGAGAAACTGGTAAAGATGGGCTATACTTGTCGCCTGACAAAACAACAGTGACAGAGTTCTGTGAAGGGTTATTATACAAGAAGAAAACAAAGATTGAAAAAAAAAAAAAAAAAAGACCACACAGGTGTGACCTTGTACATCTTTAAACACAACTTTTGCTAGGCAGAGGCAGACAGATTGTGTCAAGGTTAGGCCAACATGATCTTACACGGTGAATTCCAGGCCACCCAGGACTACAAATTCATAGTGACCCTCTGTCTCAACACAGACAAACAAAGACCGTACTGGCTATTACAAGACTGGAATGGAGGGAGCATGGAAGCAGAGAGAACTTCAGATTCTAGTTCAAATCAACCATCTCCTTCCTACCTAGGGATTACACAGAAACACCCAAAAAACTACAGTAACTGCACTTTCTGAGTATACACGGACCTTGGGCTTAGTCCCCAGCGCCACACACATACAGAAGACCAGAGTAAAGCCATTTTGAGCACAATAGAACTTGCAGGAAAGTATGAGATGTCTTCATGGACCAAAGACAAGGAGGAAACAGAAAGAAGATGAGAGTTAAGTGTGTGGCTGATGCTGCAGTTAGCTCCTTGGCAAAGTCTTCCAGCCTCAGATGGCCATGATGCTCAAATGGTTAACAGTCATGTGGGAGAGGGAGACAAGGTCCAAAATGTATCTGAGGATTTTCCTCCTATTACTTGACATCCACACACAACAGGGCACTTCAGCAGTACTGAAATAAGGAATAAAACACTGAATGAATATGTTCAGAAACACTGAATTATCTAAATAAAAGAATACATCCTTTGCCAATTAAAGGTCATAGGTTACAAGTGTTTGCCCTGGCCTGGACTTTGGCAGAAAATGTCTTTATAAACATGGGTTTGTCTCTAGGGGTACATTGAGATGGCCAGTGAACTAAAGGCTTCCATTGCTCACTGCAGACAGAGCAGCCTCTAACTATTGCACACAATTTTTATACTGTTATTTGCTATGATGATATATTATTTAGTTTTTATTACTTTTTTTTAACAGCCCAGTCCTTACTCCCTTCCTGGTCTGCTCTCCCACAGTTCCTCATCCCATTCCTCCTTCCCCCTTTCTCCAAGAGGATGTCCCCACCTCCAACCCCACCACCCTGACAGGCCTCCCCACTCCCCGGTGCTTCAAGTCTCTCAAGGGTTATGTGCATCTACTCTCACTGAGGCCAGACCTGGCAGTCCTCTGCTGTATTCATGTTGGGGGACTCAGATCAGCTAGTGTGTACAGCCTGGTTGGTGGCTTAGTGTCTGAGAGATCCCAGGGGTCCAGGTTGAGACTGCTGGTCTTCCCAAGAAGACCCAGAATTAAACCCATACACCTATGGTCACCTGATCTTTGACAAAGAAGCACTCAGTTTTGAAATGCAGGCTCCACCACCATAGATAGGAATTCCATTTGGACTCCAACAAACCTGCTTCCTCTTGGGGGAGCCCAAAGTCTAGAGCCCTAGCTTTATTAAAATAAGAGCTGTACAGCCACAGAAGTCAGATGTTTAAACCTTGATTATATGAAATGTCCATCAGAGACAAACCCGTAGTAGGGATGGAAGTAGCTTTGTGAACCCCAGGAGCCCTGCCCTGCTAAGAGCGGAGAGTGACGGCTAAGAGACGCCATGTTTGTTGTGACAGTGAAGAAAGTGATCCTGAACTGGGTAAGAGTGGACGCGTGCCCACCACTTGTGACTATAATAAACTCTACATTTTAAAGGGCTGACTTTTCTTGATATATGATTGTATCTCTGTTTTTGAAAAGGAGCTCTAGATTCGACTGCCTGCCTGCCAGTCAGACCCACAAGTCACACAGCCTCTCCGAACCTCAGTTTCCTTTTAAGGAAAATAAGGATAGAAGGCTGAAAAGTTCTCTTATGGAGCATGAGCAAACTCATGTAGCATGATACTTCTACCTGTGTGGTTTTAACATGCAGAGTTACAAGGTCGTTCCCCAAGCAGGCCGTGACAAGAATAAGACCCACTTTGGGCTGGCTCAGCAGTTCAGAGTACTTGCTGCTCTTGCAGAGGACCTGGATCCTGTTCCCATCATCCCTGTGACAGCTCAATTCTAACGGACCCAGTGCCCTCTTCTGGCCTAGGTGCACACCAGGCACACATGCAATACAGGTAGACATGCATGCCTGTGAAATAAAAACAAGTCTTTAAGAATAAGACCCACTTGAAACACAGGGGACACATGTTCATATGCTTAGGATTGGTCACATCAGACACATTATATAACTGACAGAAAAAAAATTAACCACATTAATCAGGACTTGTCCCAGTCTGTGACTCAAGCTCTATGTGCCAATGGCAAGCAAGCCAGGACTTAGCTAAACTATCTGGAACATTTTGTTCACAAGTTAAGTTTTACAAGAGAAAAATACCTCAGCATGAAGTGGGGAAAAAAGGCTTTATGACCTAATAGCAATGTGAAGTATATCATTTCCAGCCATATTTAATCTGTTTTCCTCTACATCCCTAGAATGACTCCTGGCATTGGAACTAATTATTACAGCACAAAGGTGTGGGTAAATTAAATATGAGTGAAGAAAGTGATGGTGAAACCTGGAAGAAGAGGAAATAGGTTAGGAGGTCAGAAAAGTGTTTCAGTCCCCTGTTCATTTATGCTTCAAATGATGACTGAGAAATCTGAGAATTAGCTTAGAGTAGGAACAAGATCGGCTGGGGAGGTAGCTCAGTTGGTAGAGCGCTAACTACATAGAAAGCCCTGAGTGTCAGCCCCATGTTAAACTAGGTGGGGCAGTGCCCACCTGCAATGCCAGCACCTGGGATTCAAAGTCATCATCCCAGGCCAGCCTGGGCTACATGAGACCCATATTCATGAGCAGGGCATAGTCACCTATGCTCAGTATAACCTTGAGCAGGTTGCCTAAGCTTTTGTGCCTCTGCCTTTTCATTTGAAATGAGAGTAAGGATCATGGCAGCTTCACTGCCATGAGCTTTCAACGAGAGCCAGTCAGTTCCCAATTTACAAAAAGCTGGGTGTGAGGGTTTGTGCCTAGTTTTACTGTATCTTGTTATGCCCAATATACCTGGAGGTCTGCTATTTTCTGAAGGGAAATAGGGGGAAGAGTGGATCTGGGGGAGAGGGGAGGTAAAGGGTGGGTGGGAGGACTGGATGGAGGGGAAACTGAGGTTATATAATGGATGAGAGAAGGATAATTTAAGGGAAAAGAAATCACTCCTGATATCTAATGGAATGGGGGCCAGAGCCAGGGTCTAAGGTAAAGAAATGTCCATATGTCTTGCCCATCTGACTCTGCAGACTATACTTCTACGGAGCCCTTCCTGGGAATGGGGAGCCTGGAAGATATAATTCAGGACACATTTCTTCTTTAGAGATTATCTCTGAGGAAGGGTTTGGGCAGGGGCCATTCAGAGGACCTGTTTCATTCTCAGACAGCGAAACAAATGAAGCACATTTGTTCTTGTCTTAACCACAACACCTGGGAGTCTGGTCTTCCTGAGGAGAGCAGAGATCGCGGGTCACAGGCTGTAGGCTAGCTGGAGAAGTGTCTGCCAGAGTCAGCTGCTCCTCTTTATTCCAGTTCTCTGTGAGCAGGAAATGAGATGCCAGTTTATGGGACCGGTTCTGGCTATGGTCTCTCCAGGAGAAGCCAGTTTGCTTTAGAAGCAACATGGGTGGAAGAGCCCAAGACTCTAACCCTTCAGAGGCCATGTCTGTGTCCACCCCAAAGACATTTTGGAAACAGGCCTTCATTACTCAGAAGCTTTTCTCTCTGTGTGTATGTCTGTTCATATGTGTAAATGTGAGTGTCTACATGTCACAGCAGACATGTGGAGATGAAGCTACCTTAGGTGGCAGTGTTTAGTTTCCACTTGGCTTGAGATAGGATTTCTTCTGTTTGCCACTGGGTAAACTATCCTAGCTGACCTGTGAGCTTTTGGGGATCTTCCTGTCTCTGTCTCATTTCTGTCTTAGTTAAGGTTACAATTGTTATGATGAAACACCATGAAGTTGAGGAGGAAAGGGTTTATTTGGCTTACACTTTCACATCATATTCCATTCCTAAAGGAAGTCAGGACAGGGACCCAGTTACAGCAGGAACCTCGAGGCAGAAGCTCATGCAGAGGTCATGGAGGGGTGCTGCTTACTGGCTTGTTCGGAGTGCTTTCTGATAAAATCCAAGACCACCAACCCAGAGGTGGCACATCCAACAATGAGCTGGGTCCTCTCCCACCAATCACTAATTTTAAAGGTGCCATAAGGCTGGAACTCATGGAAGAATTTTCTCAGTTGAGGTTCCCTCCTTTCAGATGACTCTCACTTATGTCAAGTCGACTAGCTAGCACAACTGACCCCTTGCCAACCTAACACACATAAACAGAGCACCACAACCCATAACCTTTCCTTTCTTGTTCATCCCCAGGATCACACTTAAATATCAACATTACAATATAAACATTCTAAGTTTTAAAAGTCTTACAATCTTTAAAAATTCAAACACTTGAATTCTAGTCCCCTTAAAATATTCAGTCTCTTTTAAAATCCAAAGTCTATGTAAAATTCTAAAACCTCTTTAAAAAAATTATACTTCAGGGTAATAATCTATCACTGATGGAAGTCAGGGCAGGAACTCAAACAGGACAAGAATCTAGAAACAGGAGCTGATGCACCTATGGAGGGTGCTACTTACTAGCTTTCTCATCATGGCTTGCTCAGCCTTTCTTAGGGAACCTAGGACCAGCTCAGGGACGGCCCCGCCTATAATGGGCTGACCCCTCCCACCTCAATCACTAATTAAGAAAATGCTTCTTAGCCGGATCTTAGGATCTTAGGGAGGCATTTTCTCAACTGAGGTTCTCTCCTATCAGACAACTGTAGCTTGAATCAAATTGACATAAAACTAGCCAGCATAACCTCCTATCTCATTAACCAAGCCTAGGAATTCTAGGCACGTACTACTGCTGTGTTGGGCTTTCCATAGTGTCGAGGGGCCTGACCTTCGGTCTCGTGTTTATGTGTTTACCCTTTGATCCATCACCCAGTACAGAAATTTTTGTATGACCAAAAAGAAACACTGCCTGTACTAAAGAAATGGGAATAAAGACATGGATTTAGGAGTCCTGAGATGAACTGGTTGTTATAATGCCCAGGTCAGCAGCCAGAACTGCACAGGGTCAGAAAGCTTATACAAACAGCAGACAGCCAAGGCTTTCCTCCAATCTGTGAATCAGGTACATTGCAGCTTGTTATCTGTAGGGGGAGGAGCTGACAACTAAAGTCTGGCTCCCTAATTGTTTCTTGATTGGGACAATAAAGACAGCAAAAGCTAATGTTGGGTGAAGAACAAGAAGGGGATGAAGAAAGTATTGGGAATTCGGACCACATTGTGGAGCAGAGAGGAAGACAGACATGAAGGTCTCTGGGACCAATAGTTTGTAGCCTCCGCAGGTGGTGGAGGCTAAGGAGAATGGGGCAAAATAGTCTTCATCTAGCCATTGAGTTTTCTGGTCAGTTTTAAAATAATAAAAGTCTCTAGTGTTTTCCTTCCTCGGGGCTAAAAGGTTCTGGAGAAGAGAAAGGGCAACCGGTTAACTGGTAGCTTGCAAACAGCAGCTCCAGGCATTCTGGGAGAGGGGTGGAGGAGAAAGAGGCAGTTGTTGGGCGGCTTAGCAAAGCCTGGCAGAGGAACAGTGGGATGGAAGAGGAGCCAGCAGCGAGATCTAGGAAGTAAGTCATGGGGGGCCGCAGCTCTTGGCAAGGAGACCAGGCAAGAAGCAAGAGTGCTTTTTAAAATTATATGCATCAGTTATTTGCTGAAGGTCTGAAATCCTTGAACTTGGCCTTCTGTAAACTAGCCTTTGACCTCTCCCCCAGTACCAGTCATATAAATCTCTCCCTGCAGTACCAGTACTACAAGCACAGACATCAGCTCATTGCTTTAAAAAACAAGATCTTGGGGCTGGAGGAACAGCTCAGTGGTTAAGAGGAATGGCTGCTCCTTTAGAGAATCCAGGTTCAAGTCCCCCACCTGGTGACTCACGGCCATCTGTAACTGCAGCTCCAAGGGGTCAGATGCCCTCTTAAAATCTCTCTGCAGGCTGCAGGCATGTGCATGATGCACATACATACATGCTGGGAAGACCTTCACTGACATAAAGTAAATAAACCTAAGAAGAGTTTTTTTTTTTAATTTTTTATTAGGTATTTAGCTCATTTACATTTCCAATGCTATACCAAAAGTCCCCCATACCCACCCACCCCCACTCCCCTACCCACCCACTCCCCCTTTTTGGCCCTGGCGTTCCCCTGTACTGGGGCATATAAATTTTGCGTGTCCAATGGGCCTCTCTTTCCAGTGATGGCCAACTAGGCCATCTTTTGATACATATGCAGCTAGAGTCAAGAGCTCCGGGGTACTGGTTAGTTCATAATGTTGTTCCACCTATAGGGTTGCAGATCCCTTTAGCTCCTTGGGTACTTTCTCTAGCTCCTCCATTGGGAGCCCTGTGATCCATCCATTAGCTGACTGTGAGCATCCACTTCTGTGTTTGCTAGGCCCCGGCATAGTCTCACAAGAGACAGCTACATCTGGGTCCTTTCGATAAAATCTTGCTAGTGTATGCAATGGTGTCAGCGTTTGGATGCTGATTATGGGGTGGATCCCTGGATATGGCAGTCTCTACATGGACCATCGTTTCATCTCAGTTCCAAACTTTGTCTCTGTAACTCCTTCCAAGGGTGTTTTGTTCCCACTTCTAAGGAGGGGCATAGTGTCCACACTTCAGTCTTCATTTTTCTTGAGTTTCATGTGTTTAGGAAATTGTATCTTATATCTTGGGTATCCTAGGTTTTGGGCTAATATCCACTTATCAGTGAGTACATATTGTGTGAGTTCCTTTGTGAATGTGTTACCTCACTCAGGATGATGCCCTCCAGGTCCATCCATTTGGCTAGGAATTTCATAAATTCATTCTTTTAATAGCTGAGTAGTACTCCATTGTGTAGATGTACCACATTTTCTGTATCCATTCCTCTGTTGAGGGGCATCTGGGTTCTTTCCAGCTTCTGGCTATTATAAATAAGGCTTCTATGAACATAGTGGAGCATGTGTCCTTCTTACCAGTTGGGGCATCTTCTGGATAAATGCCCAGGAGAGGTATTGCTGGATCCTCCAGTAGTACTATGTCCAATTTTCTGAGGAACCGCCAGACTGATTTCCAGAGTGGTTGTACAAGCCTGCAATCCCACCAACAATGGAGGAGTGTTCCTCTTTCTCCACATCCACGCCAGCATCTGCTGTCACCTGAATTTTTGATCTTAGCCATTCTGACTGGTGTGAGGTGGAATCTCAGGGTTGTTTTGATTTGCATTTCCCTGATGATTAAGGATGTTGAACATTTTTTCAGGTGTTTCTCTGCCTTTCGGTATTCCTCAGGTGAGAATTCTTTGTTCAGTTCTGAGCCCCATTTTTTAATGGGGTTATTTGATTTTCTGAAGTCCACCTTCTTGAGTTCTTTATATATGTTGGATATTAGTCTTCTATCTGATTTAGGATAGGTAAAGATCCTTTCCCAATCTGTTGGTGGTCTTTTTGTCTTATTGACGGTGTCTTTTGCCTTGCAGAAACTTTGGAGTTTCATTAGGTCCCATTTGTCAATTCTCGATCTTACAGCACAAGCCATTGCTGTTCTGTTCAGGAATTTTTCCCCTGTGCCCATATCTTCAAGGCTTTTCCCCACTTTCTCCTCTATAAGTTTCAGTGTCTCTGGTTTTATGTGAAGTTCCTTGATCCACTTAGATTTGACCTTAGTACAAGGAGATAAGTATGGATCGATTCGCATTCTTCTACATGATAACAACCAGTTGTGCCAGCACCAATTGTTGAAAATGCTGTCTTTCTTCCACTGGATGGTTTTAGCTCCCTTGTCGAAGATCAAGTGACCATAGGTGTGTGGGTTCATTTCTGGGTCTTCAATTCTATTCCATTGGTCTACTTGTCTGTCTCTATACCAGTACCATGCAGTTTTTATCACAATTGCTCTGTAGTAAAGCTTTAGATCAGGCATGGTGATTCCACCAGAGGTTCTTTTATCCTTGAGAAGAGTTTTTGCTATCCTAGGTTTTTTGTTATTCCAGATGAATTTGCAAATTGCTCCTTCTAATTCGTTGAAGAATTGAGTTGGAATTTTGATGGGGATTGCATTGAATCTGTAGATTGCTTTTGGCAAGATAGCCATTTTTACAATGTTGATCCTGCCAATCCATGAGCATGGGAGATCTTTCCATCTTCTGAGATCTTCTTTAATTTCTTCCTTCAGAGATTTGAAGTTTTTATCATATAGATCTTTCACTTCCTTAGTTAGAGTCTCGCCAAGATATTTTATATTATTTGTGACTATTGAGAAGGGTGTTGTTTCCCTAATTTCTTTCTCAGCCTGTTTATTCTTTGTATAGAGAAAGGCCATTGACTTGTTTGAGTTTATTTTATATCCAGCTACTTCACCGAAGCTGTTTATCAGGTTTAGGAGTTCTCTGGTGGAATTTTTAGGGTCACTTATATATACTATCATATCATCTGCAAAAAGTGATATTTTGACTTCCTCTTTTCCAATTTGTATCCCCTTGATCTCCTTTTGTTGTCGAATTGCTCTGGCTAATACTTCAAGTACTATGTTGAAAAGGTAGGGAGAAAGTGGGCAGCCTTGTCTAGTCCCTGATTTTAGTGGGATTGCTTCCAGCTTCTCTCCATTTACTTTGATGTTGGCTACTGGTTTGCTGTAGATTGCTTTTATCATGTTTAGGTATGGGCCTTGAATTCCCGATCTTTCCAGAACTTTTATCATGAATGGGTGTTGGATCTTGTCAAATGCTTTTTCTGCATCTAACGAGATGATCATGTGGTTTTTGTCTTTGAGTTTGTTTATATAATGGATTACATTGATGGATTTTCGTATATTAAACCATCCCTGCATCCCTGGAATAAAACCTACTTGGTCAGGATGGATGATTGCTTTAATGTGTTCTTGGATTCAGTTAGCGAGAATTTTATTGAGGATTTTTGCATCGATATTCATAAGAGAAATTGGTCTGAAGTTCTCTATCTTTGTTGGATCTTTCTGTGGTTTAGGTATCAGAGTAATAGTGGCTTCATAAAATGAGTTGGGTAGAGTACCTTCTACTTCTATCTTGTGAAAAAGTTTGTGCAGAACTGGAATTAGATCTTCTTTGAAGGTCTGATAGAATTCTGCACTAAACCTGTCTGGTCCTGGGCTTTTTTTGGCTGGGAGACTATTTATAACTGCTTCTATTTCTTTAGGGGATATGGGACTGTTTAGAAGGTCAACTTGATCCTGATTCAACTTGGTACCTGGTATCTGTCCAGAAATTTGTCCATTTCGTCCAGGTTTTCCAGTTTTGTTGAGTATAGCCTTTTGTAGAAGGATCTGATGGTGTTTTGGATTTCTTCAGGATCTGTTGTTATGTCTCCCTTTTCATTTCTGATTTTGTTAATTAGGATTTTGTCCCTGTGCCCGCTAGTGAGTCTAGCTAATGGTTTATCTATCTTGTTGATTTTCTCAAAGAACCAACTCCTCGTTTGGTTAATTCTTTGAATAGTTCTTCTTGTTTCCACTTGGTTGATTTCACCCCTGAGTTTGATTATTTCCTGCCGTCTACTCCTCTTGGGTGAATTTGCTTCCTTTTTTTCTAGAGCTTTTAGATGTGTTGTCAAGCTGCTAGTATGTGCTCTCTCCCGTTTCTTCTTGGAGGCACTCAGAGATATGAGTTTCCCTCTTAGGAATGCTTTCATTGTGTCCCAAAGGTTTGGGTACGTTGTGGCTTCATTTTCATTAAACTCTAAAAAGTCTTTAATTTCTTTCTTTATTCCTTCCTTGACCAAGGTATCATTGAGAAGAGTGTTGTTCAGTTTCCATGTGAGTGTTGGCTTTCTATTTTTTTTTTTTTTTGTTATTGAAGATCAGCCTTAGTGCATGGTGATCTGATAGGATACATGGGACAATTTCAATATTTTTGAATCTGTTGAGGCCTGTTTTGTGACCTATTATGTGGTCAATTTTGGAGAAGGTACCATGAGGTGGTGAGAAGAAGGTATATCCTTTTGTTTTAGGATAAAATGTTCTGTAGATATCTGTCAGATCCATTTGTTTCATCACTTCTGTTAGTTTCAATGTGTCCCTGTTTAGTTTCTGTTTCCATGATCTGTCCATTGGTGAAAGTGGTGTGGTGAAGTCTCCCACTATTATTGTGTGAGGTGCAATGTGTGCTTTGAGCTTTACTAAAATTTCTTTAATGAATGTGGCTGCCCTTGTATTTGGAGCATAGATATTCAGAATTGAGAGTTCCTCTTGGAGGATTTTACCTTTGATGAGAACAAAGTCCCCCTCCTTGTCTTTTTTGATGACTTTGGGTTGGAAGTCAATCTTATCAGATATTAGGATGGCTACTCCAGCTTGTTTCTTCATACCATTTGCTTGGAAAATTGTTTTCCAGCCTTTCATTCTGAGGTAGTGTCTATCTTTTTCTCTGAGATGTGTTTCCTGTAAGCAGCAAAATGTTGGGTCTTGTTTGTGTAGCCAGTTTATTAGTCTATGTCTTTTTATTGGGGAGTTGAGACCATTGATGTTAAGAGATATTAAGGAAAAGTAATTGTTGCTTCCTGTTATTTTTGTTGTTAAAGTTGGCATTCTGTTCTTGTGGCTGTCTTCTTTTAGGTTTGTTGAGGGATTACCTTCCTGTTTTTTCTAGGGCGTTGTTCCCGTTCTTGTATTGGTTTTTTTCTGTTATTATCCTTTGAAGGGCTGGATTCGTGGAGAGATAATGTGTGAATTTGGTTTTGTCGTGGAATACTTTGGTTTCTCCATCTATGGTAATTGAGAGTTTGGCTGGGTATAGTAGCCTGGGCTGGCATTTGTGTTCTCTTAGTGTCTGTATAACATCTGTCCAGGCTCTTCTGGCTTTCATAGTCTCTGGTGAAAAATCTGGTGTAATTCTGATAGGCTTGCCTTTATATGTTACTTGACCTTTTTCCCTTACTGCTTTTAGTATTCTATCCTTATTCAGTGCATTTGTTGTTCTGATTATTATGTGTCGGGAGGAATTTCTTTTCTGGTCCAGTCTATTTGGAGTTCTGTAGGCTTCTTGTATGTTCATAGGCATCTCTTTCTTTAGATTTGGGAAGTTTTCTTCAATAATTTTGTTGAAGATGTTTGCTGGTCCTTTGAGTTGAAAATCTTCATTCTCATCCACTCCTATTATCCGTAGGTTTGGTCTTCTCATTGTGTCCTGGATTTCCTGGATATTTTGAGTTAGGATCTTTTTGCATTTTCCATTTTCTTTGATTGTTGTGCCAATGTTCTCTATGGAATCTTCTGCACCTGAGATTCTCTCTTCCATCTCTTGTATTCTGTTGCTGATGCTCAAATCTATGGTTCCAGATTTCTTTCCTAGGTTTTCTATCTCCAGTGTTGCCTCACTTTGAGTTTTCCTTATTGTGTCTACTTCCCTTTTTAGGTCTAGTATGGTTTTGTTCATTTCCATCACCTGTTTGTATGTTTTTTCCTCTTTTTCTGTAAGGACTTCTACCTGTTTGATTGTGTTTTCCTGTTTTTCTCTAAGGACTTGTAACTCTTTAGCAGTGTTCTCCTGTATTTCTTTAAGTGATTTATTAAAGTCCTTCTTGATGTCCTCTACCATCATCATGAGATATGCTTTTAAATCTATGTCTAGGTTTTCAGGTGTGTTGGGGTGTCCTGGACTGGACGAAGTGGGAGTGCTGGGTTCTGATGATGGTGAGTGGTCTTGGTTCCTGTTAGTAAGATTCCTACGTTTACCTTTCGCCATCTAGTAATCTCTGGAGTTAGTAGTTATAGTTGACTCTGTTTAGAGATTGTTCTTCTGGTGATTCTGTTACCGTCTATCAGCAGACCTGGGAGACAGATTCTCTCCTCTGAGTTTCAGTGCTCAGAGCATTCTCTGCTGGCAAGCTCTCTTACAGGGAAGGTGCGCAGATATCTTGTTTTTGGACCTCCTCCTGGCCGAAGAAGAAGGCCCAAAACAGGGCCTTTCTCAGAAGCTGTGTTGCTTTGGCAGTTCCCAGAAGCTGTCAGTTTCTGTGGTGCAGACTCTCACCTGTGCAGACTAAATTCCTAAGTTCCAGGGAGTCCCGGAATCAAGATGGCGACCGCTGCTGCTGAGGCTGAGGCCACCTCCCAAGCCAGGCGGACACCTGTCCTCTGGTCCGGACGGTGGCCGGCTGTCTGCGGCCCGCCAAGGGTGCTGCCTCAGCGGCTCTGTGCTTCTGCCTGTCTCAGAAGCTGTCCGATTTTCTGGCGCACCCTCTAACCTGTTCAGACTAATTTCCAAGAAGAGTTTTTTAAAGCTCAGTATATTATTATGTAAGGCCAGCTTTAGTCTAATGGGTCATGGAATGCATTGCAGAGAGGCTGACTCTGAATAAAATCTTATTTCCCAAACGAAGGAATGAAGCTCTCTAGAAAGGAGAGTTTTGCACTTCTACCATGCAGTGGAAATATTTGATTTGTTCCTGTAATCTACTCAAGGCCTTTATTGTCTCCTCTGTACCATGGGCTAATGGTATTCACTCTCAAGGTTGTAAGAAGTTAGGATACAGTGACTGGAAGGTTCCTAAAAGTCACCATCCTCATCTTTATTTTTATACAAGTGTATTACGCATGCTCCCCTCCTATTCCTGTCTCTCCCCCTCTCAGCCCCTTGTTGCCCTAAACCCTCCACCTGTTGCCATTTGGGCTCTGCTTCCCCACCTCTAGGGATCACAACCAGTGGATCCTGAGTTGGGAAGGGGAGAAGGAGTTGAGAAGGAGAAGAGGGGGCTCTGAGTGAGCTCAATCGGTAGTGAACACAGCAAGAACACACTCTCAGGAGACATCTTCCATTAGACAACTCATTTAAATGGAGGCAACAAAGGCCATTTGAACCTTTGGAGGCTATCAGGGTAAGTGTACATCCTTGGCCAGGGCCAGGGTGCTGTGGGTGCCTCATTAACATAAGGAGGAATTCCAAGTGCTTGATAGAAGTGACCTCATAAGGGGAAAGGAAGTTTAAGCTGGCTACGTCCGGTGGGGGGTGGGGAGACACAAGACCACGTGCTCTAGGCTACACAGGCCCAGGGCGAGGCATGGCGTGGTCCTATTCCTGCGGATCTCAGGATAATGGTTTCCAGGCTTGGACACACTTCAACGTCATTCTTGCACCAGACCTGCTTCCCGCAGCTCTACAACTTACACTTTCATGTCTTACATACATACATACATACATACATACATACATACATACAGGCTTTATGTATCTATCCAAAACCTGGGAACCACTGAGAGAAAAACATATGCTATTTATCCTTCTAAAATAAATTGACTGGCTTAGCTTATTTACTTCAGAGACAAGATTATCTGTTTGGTGTGGTAGCTTGAATAAGAATGTCCTCCATAGGCTTATAGATCTGAATGCTTGGTCACCAGGTGTGGCCTTGTTGCAGGAAGTCACTGGAGAAGGGCTGTAGGGTTTTCAAGCCTTGCCCAGTGTCTCTCTCTTCCTGCTGCCTGCAGATCCTGATGTAGAACTCTCAGCTACCTCTCCAGCATCCTGTCTGCCTGCATGCTGCCATGCTCCCAGACAGGAAGAGCCACTTTCTTTTTTATGTTTTTGAGAACCCTCCAGACTGACTTCTTCTGTGCTGGACTAGTGTACACCCCATCATCGGCAGTAAGAAAGGGGTCCCCTCTTGTTCACTCCCTTGCCGACATTTGATGTCTTTTGTCTTCTTACACAACCACCATTCCAGCTGGGCTGAGAGAGAATATTAGTGTAGTTTTGATTTGCATTGATCTGATGACTAATAAACATGAACATATAAATAAGTAATAAGCAATAAATGTATTAACATTTTCATGTTTATTGCCCATGTGTATTTCATCTTTTGAGAAATGCCTGTTCATCTTGTCAGCCTATTTCTTGTTTAGTTTTCGAGTTCTTTGTATAGTCTAGATATTAATCCTGTTAGATGAAAAGCAAGCGATGAAGTTTTTATTTTTTAAATTTTATTTGTTATTTATGCACATGTACCATGGTGCACACGTGATGGCCAGAGGACAGCTTCCTGGAGTCATTTTCTTCTTTTATCGTTATGTGGGTCTATGGATTGAACTCAGGCTTTGTGGCAAATGCCTTTAACCACTCCCTGGGTCATTTCTCCAGGCTACGAAGCTTTTAAATTTAATGTCTGCTAATTGTTTGCCTTGTTTCCTGAGTGACTGGTCTCTAAGTCCTGCCGAGGGGCAAGAAAGGTGGTTTGGCACTGAGGCTGTGCACTGTTCCTCTGGGGAACCAGGACTTCATGACTCAGTGGGCTCCCAACCACTTGTGACTCTAGCCTTGGAGAATCTGGCTTCTCTGGTCTCCAAGGGATGGACACACAAGCGTGCGCGTGCACACACACACACACACACACACACACACACACACACACACACACTTTAAAAAATAAATTCTTAAAAAAATCCTAAAAATAATTCTAAAAGTCCTTGCCTATGCCTGTATCTTTTACCTTCTAACAGGTTCAGAATTACATCACATAGGCCTTAAATTAAGGTTAAAAATCATTAATATTAATGGAAATAGAGTTGTGGACAAATGTGAAGGCTACAGGCCATTAAGCATTTATTTCACAGCATGGTTATGAGGCTTAATGAGAGTGCACGTGTTTCTGTGCTTATGCTTTCAGAGGTGCTATTAGAGTCCCAGAAATATTGGTGTCAGGTAGGGGACCACACCTGCTTGTGCAGGCCTGGGGGCTGAGCCTAGGGGCTTTGTTCATGCCGGGTAAGCATTCTATTAACTAAGCTACATCCCCAGCTCAGCAATTTTTTTTTATTCATACCTCCACTAAACTCAAATTCAACTTTTTGGTCCAGCATCTCAGATTGAGGCTTCTAGAGTACAACTTGAGCTTAGCAGAAGTAGTGTTGCAATTGATCGGCTCTGTCTGTTACAGGCATGCTATAGCACATGGCCATACATACATGAATGATGAATGGATAGTCTCAGGAAGAATAATTTCTAAATTCCATTCATTCACATACCCACACAGCCCAGAATGGTCTTTGCTAGTGGGGAGGTATAATTTAAGAATGTGAAACTTGCCAGGCAATGGTGGCACATGCCTTTAAACCCAGCACTGGGGAGGTAGAGGCAGGTGGATTTCTGAGTTCAAGACCAGCCTGGTCTACAGAGTGAGTTCCAGTACAGCCAGGGATACCCAGAGAAACCCTGTCTCGAAAAACAAAACAAACAAACAAACAAAAAATTGTGAAACTTTCCAAAGATGGCCACAGTGACCTTCATCAAACACATCTCCCCCCAGTATGTCCTTGGGAATCCCTCTTGGGAATCTCTCAACGTAAGATGCAACCACTCAACATGGGCTGGGCTGAAGGACTTGGCAGAACCAACTGGTTCTGTTCAAATCCATTCTATAGGATTTCAACCTGCTCCCTCCAGTAGCATGGAGCATCTAGACACAGGATTTCATAGTCCCAACTGAGCTGTCTGTGACTGAATACCAGGAAGAGGGTGAAGATCCAGCCTATTTAGGCCTCTCAGTTACTCCAGGTCTCCCAAGTGCCTTTGCAGACTCTGAGGCAAAAACTATCTATCTTCACTGTGCCCTGTCTGACTTCCTGGCCCAGTAAGTTATGTGAACCCAATGAAATCATGAATGTGCTTAAAATCATTAGATTTGGGGATATTTTTCTATATTACAACGGTTAGTCCTATACACAAAGTTCTCGTGGCTCGAGTGTAGGTGAAGTAGGAAAACTGGACTTCTTCATCAGCACTGTGGGACTCTCAAGGCTTCCTTCTCTTCCTCTGGCCTAGTAGGAGTCAGAAGGCAGTGGAGACGAGAGATTTTTCTCAAACACCTCTAGAGAAACTCCTCTGGTGGGCTTTCCTGTCAGCTGGAGAGCGGCAGTGCCTTGTGGAGCTGTGGAAAGCAGTTATTAGCCCACACTCTCCAGTCCAACTTAATGGAGCTAGGTGGAGCTTTTGCAATCAGATGAAAGCCAAACCCAGGGCAGTGGGCAGGCAGGCAGGTGGCCAGCAAGAGGCTCTTCAGCAAACGCCGGCCTCACTCTTTCATATGATGACACATCAGCATCTCATTCTGGTGCTGGGAACCGAGAAGACCAAGCCTGAAATGTGAGGTATGAGGCCACTTACCTGTCTCATTCCATTCTGGGTTTCACCCCATGAACTGGTTTCAAAGAATGCTTTAGAACTTTGACCTGCTCTGGTAACTCCTTAAAGAAAAACTAACTTGATTCTGTAAGCAATAGAAAGAACTCTTCTGCAATGTGACCCCTAATTTTTACAGGAATGATGCAATGTCTTGTTAGTTATTACTGACCTACCTCCCTCTGCCACCCCTCCGTGTCTCTCTCCCCTCCTTCTCTTCTTTCATTCTTTGCCGGAGCCCAACCTCTATTCTCTTGATAGAAGTCTTATTGTCTTGCCCAGGCTGAACTCTTATACTCAGAGACATTCTTCTGCCTCCATCTTCTGACAACCTGGGGATTACAGGTGCCTGCCATTACATCAGCAAACTAATTCTTCTCTTGTCCTGATGTATACTGCCTGTCTGTCACCAGGGTCCACTCCCTTGGGTTCTCTCTCACTTCCCCCTGGAATGGCTCTCAGGAGTTGTTGGTTAGTCACCACAGTTGGTCACTTCCCTTGTCACCTCTAAGTTAAGACATCCCTACCTCTCAAGCCAGAAAAGTCACAGCATGAGGAAATTGCCATGAGTGAAAGGTAGTTTTCCACACTCAGTGCAGACACATTGACAGTTTTGCTGGGTGCCAGGCATGCACCATGGGAGATGGTACAGAAGGCAGTCCTGCCCACCGTAGAGTTCCAGGCAGAAGCAGAAAAGAACATCAGTTAGCAACAATGTGGGCTCCAAAAAAGCTTTGCAGAGAAAACCTGTACACAAGGAAGAGAAGGTAGGTGACAGAGGACATGGTTGGGGAAGGGAAGAAAGAGTAGAGCAGATAGGAGGGCCTGGAGGAAGGAACATGGCCTTTGAAGGAAACTGCAAGTGGCTCATAAGGCAGAAAAGAAGCTGGCAGGTTTAATAGTCAGGCCACAGGGGCCTCTGTGCTTCAACATTCAAAAGATCAAGTGGCACCTGGTCAGTGTAACAGGGGAGTGAAGCTGGAAGGGCAGGAAGCCTGCCATGCCTGCAGAGATGGCATGGAGACATTCATGGACTCTTTCTCATCCCACCCATTCTACTTCAAGGGGTCAGAGGGCTGGAGCGTGATGGGTGTATCTCCTGCACACAGGGATGTGTTCCCTGGAGGATTATTAAATAGCAAGGCTGCTTTGTCCAATCAGTCATGGAATACAACAGAGGACAGCTGGGTGGGATCTGGAACAGAGGAGGCAAAGGAACCACAGGAAAACAACTCTGTCTCTGCGCTCCTCCTCTGAGGTGAGCCCAGCCTTGGACGCTTGGTCCAGTCAGGGTGCTGGGGAACATCTGAGCAAGAAACTGCTTCTCCAGAGAAGGCAGAAAGTCAAGACCAGGGGAAAATGAAGTTTCCAATCAGGGCCCAAAACAATTCTAACCCCATTTTCTCTCAGCAATTCTCACCACAGAAAACAAGTGTGACTCAAGAACCACATTGTTGGGGGTGTCGGGTGCTGGCTGCTGCAGCAGGCCAGCCTCTCAGGGATTTCTCATACTCTTCCTCCAGGTTCACCCTGCCCCCTCCCACCAGCCCGGCAGGCAGCCACAGAAGGTGGCCTTGCCCCACGTAGCCAGCCAAGACTCCCATCTTCTCTACTCAGCTTTAAGCCTCCACACTGCGGGCCAACTGGGGTCAGGAAACACAGCTGAATTGTAGCTGGGGCCAGCGGGACATTTTTAAAGCCATCCCAGCGGATGTATTACTGGGAGTGTCTGCAGCTGATTCTACAAACAGAGAGTTGTAGAGTAAACAAAATACAATGTCAGAAACAAGCCCTTACTTAGGGTAGCGGAGAACCCAAAGCAAGGTGTCCAAACATCTGTTAAACTGGGCTGGTTAACACAGGGATAATAACTTCTTCGTTGGTGGGTGTCTGGGTGGCATGTATCTCAACATTTGAAATAAAATAGATGTTAGGAAAAGATGAATGCCAACAGCTAACAGTGGTCTCCCAACTCATGGAATTCTACTTGTGGATGGATTTGATTCCCCCAGCTAACCCTACGGGCAGTTGGAGGGCAGCGATAACTGTTGTACATCATTTCCTTCCTCTGACCCTTAGCCAGTATTAATTTCCTGGCTGGCTGAAACATGCAGATGTTGAGACTTCTTGGGGGAACAGTGGTGTTAAACTAACAGTCTCTTAACACCCTGGTGAACACTATCAACCTTCAGTAAGTAAAATAATGTTTTCACACCTTTCCCCACGGTTAGATGTAGTCTAAAAACTAGAAATGGTTAGTACCGAGCAGGGTGAACTCTGGAACTGTGCTGCCCAGGGGCACCCATGCTCTTCCAAGGGTTGTGACTTTGGTGGGGAACTGGGATTCACCTGTAACATGGGGATTGCTGAATATCTTCCTCGTGGAATTATTGGGGATTACAAAGCACACAGGAAGCATGTCAACGAGTGCCTGGCATGGAGTCAATGCTACAGACCACTTATCCACCACCACCACCAGTGTCTTTGGTGAAGCTCAGCTGTTGGCTGATTCTCTTGTGAAATGATCATATTGGAAATCTCTCCTATGGGGTAAAAATTCTATCACCTATACTGGAGAGCCCAGCTTGCATGGTGGAGGTGTGTAGAGCTGAGCCCTTTCTGGAATAGTCAATATAGCAAAGTAGTAACTTTGTGTTGCAAGATCCTTGCCAGCCATAAAATGAACTGTAAATATTAGTATTATGATTTTGTTTCTCAGCATCTAGAAAGAGTCCATCAACCCAACTCTGCCTGTCTGACAACTTACTGTGGACTAGACTCTGTGCTCATGGCTTTCCAGAGTTATACACTTAATGATCTCCAGGCATCCAAAGTTAGAACTACTCTCATCTCTTTCTTTTAGGATGAGGGGAATGGCATCCAAAGGTCATTTGGGGTCTCAGGTAGGATTCAAACCCAGTCACTCAGCTTCAAAGTCTATGCCTCTAACTTCTGTGTTACCCTGTGGCCTGGAAGTCTGGGGGGTTCTGCTCCTGCCCCATTAGCAGGCCTGGGACAGGCAGCATTACAGGGCATATATATGACTTTGCTCCACCAGATCTGAAAATTACCTTCTTTCCCAAGTCATTGCACCAAGGCTTCTTTGATAACCTTGGGGGGGGGGGTGTATCCAGCGGCCACTGTCCTGATGAGATTAAAAATTACAGTTCTTAAGTGGAAAGATATCCAACCTGCCCAGAAATCAGGTTTTTCTGGCTAGGCTATCAAAACAAAATACAATACCCCCTCTTCATACAAGGCAGACCATCTGTTTTCCTTCTTTGTAGTTAAGAATAAAAGCGACAACAGGCAACCGTAGCACATTCTGCTTTAATACCCCAAATATCTGTGCAGATGGGAGATGCAAAATAACACAGAGGTCTGAAGGCAAGCACATCTCACTCAGAGAGAAGGCACCAGGAACCGTATTCTGTTGGATTACATGTAAACACACATGGGGAGACTTTCACAGTGAAGCAGGAACTTTGATATCATTTTACAGGCACACTCCATGGACAGGAGATGGCCTTGTTGCTGACCCTCCACCTCCAAATCTTTACAGTGTAGTGTACTGTACCTGATGTAGGGAGACAAGGGCTCACACAGCAGCAATTTAATAGGGCAAGAGAAGGAACAGACACAGGTGCAGGCCCTCGGGTCTGCTTTCCCTCTCCCCCACACAGTGGCAGTGCCTCACAAATGGCTGTTTATCAAAGTGGGAAGTAAAAAATCAAGACCGAGTCCTAAAAGGCCCAGGCAAATACACTGTTTCTGTCCGTGCTCTTCAATCAGGTGGCGTGGATAGTCCTGGGGGAGGGACGTGCCACATCTGGCCATCTTTCTAGGTGATGACAGTGGGCGCAGTGCGACCCGTCCTCTCCTGGAGCTGGGACACTTTCAGAGCAATGGAGATCAGGGGCGCCAGCATCACCTGGGAGAAACACAAAGAACCCTTCCCATCACTTTTCTAAACAGATCTGTGGTCCACGAGTCCACCCACCCACCCCAGGTACCAGCATGCCTGAAGCTCTTTTAAGTTAAAGCAAACCCAAGCCTGGCTCCAGCACCCCTTACCCCAGTGAATGAACTCTGTGGTCTATCCTGCAAAGCAAGCAACCGTACCATCCTCGATATTTCTTCTCCATATGCCCCACATACAACTTATCAAGCCTAAGAGACCCTTTTGCTGTGAATCTCTCACCATGGGACTGGATTCTCGCAAGCCCTCTGCTGTTACTCCTGATAAAAACACTGCTCTCTCAGATACTTCTGCATCCCCTGAGCTGATTCTCACACTGTACCAAAAGAGACCTTTCAGGGCTGGTGAGATGGTTCAGTGGTTGAGAGCACTGGCTGTTCTTCCAGAGGTCCTGAGTTTAATTCCCAGCATCTACATGGTGGCTCACAACCATCTATAATAGGATCTGATGCCTTCTGTTGTCACACAGGAAAACAGACTGCTCATAAACCTAAATAATTTTTAAAAAGAGAGAGAGACCTTTCACATCCACCCACCCCATTCAAAGTTCCTTCAAGGCACTAGGGGAAAGGAGGGGGTGGATTTCACTGTTGAAATGAATCATCTTTGATATTAGACAAACGAAAACTATTCATCTAGTTAAACTACCCGTTTTCCAGAGCAGGAAACTGATACCACGCCATACCAGAAGTGCGGCTTGACTAGACACAAATGGCCCGGAACAGGACCTTTGCTTGCTATTGCTGCCTTTCATCCACACCAGATCATGCTAACTGGGAAAGCCAGCCCCACCCGCTGAGCCTACAACATGTCGCTGCCCTTGGGGCTCAGACACACCAGCTACAGAATAAAGGCAGACGCTCCCCAGCTGGACGGTGGTGTCTGCGAGCACAGAGGGAGCCCCAAGCTTTTATGATCCTCCATCCTGGAAAGTTAGGTTCAAAAGACATATACTTTTCATTCTTTCCGTCTAGCATGGATCGGGATTTTGTCTTGAAGGTAAAAGGAAATGAGTACGTGCACCTTCCGCCTCGTCTCCTCCTCTATTATCTCGGGGACCTGCAGTACAGACCCCAGGGCCCTTGGTTCAAGTTCTAGGGATGCCAGAACCACACAAGGATGTGGAGGTTACAGATGTTGGGACCTGGTTACTGGAAAAAGTGCGAAAGAGAAGCAGCTCTTGCCACTTCCTTAGTAACAAAAGCAACTGCACACTGAGTGTCCAGTCAAATCCAGACGCAGGAAGCAGAAGGCTGGCTGCAAGGACTGTCAGGAAAACAGGCTGACCTCTGAAGGTAGGCTTCAGCTCTGCAAAAACTGAGAAGGTTGGGGTCTGAGGATGCGCTGGGAACAATGCAAGTGTGCACAATGCAATGTTACTGAACTGCAGACTTCAAAGACACGGTAATGCAGCTTGTTTACATTTTTTACAACTAAAAACTGGGTGTCAAAAATTTGAATTAAGCAACTATAAGAAAACCATTCTTCTTTATGTTTTTAGTGTGCGCGTGTGTATATATGCACGGCACATATGAACACACAGGCATACAACAGCACATTCGGGGAGGTCAGAAGACAGCTCAGAGAGCCAGTTCTTCCACCATGAGGCTCCCAGGCTCAAGCTCAGGTCAGGAGAGCCGTGGTAAGGTCAGCAGCACTAAACTGACTTGGTTGATTTTCAATCTTTTAAGATTTCTTTATTTATACATCATAAAAGGAACCAATTCGAAGATCCATTCTCACGTAACCACGACTGAATAGAGCACAGGCTGGCAATGCCTGCTTGCCCTTCTGTGCCTTGGTACCCTTATCACTACGAGGAGAATAACAGTCTATAGAATTTGAGAATAATGAAGAGGGGCTGGGGCAGAGAACGGCACTAGCTATGTACGCAAGCATTGCCATGTTTATTAAATCTCCAGCACCCGCATAAAGCAAGCTGTGCACACACTAAGAACCCCAGGACTCTGGGGAGCACAGACGGGGGTGGGGGGGTCACCAGCTATTTGACAGCCTAGCTTCAGGCTTAGTACGAGACCCTGTCTGGAGGGAGTAAGGTAGAGCATGAAGGCGAGGCACTAGATGTCTTCCTCTGGCTCCCAGGAGCATGGAAGCATGCATCACATACATACATAACACAGAGAGAGAGAGGGAGGGAGGGAGAGAGAGAGAGAGAGAGAGAGAGAGAGAAAGAGAGAGAGAGAGAGAGGGCGAAGGGGAGAGAGGGTGAGAGGGAGAGAAGGAAGGGAGGAGAAAGGGAGGAGAGTGTTAACTGACTGTACCTATGCAAAGGGCTTAGTAAAGAGCAAATGTTCAGCAAAGCTAATGATTCCTGTGGTAGTTACCAGGCACTTTTGCTGTAACATACAAAGGGGAGAACCAGTACAACTGGTGACATGATGGGTTGACCTGATGGTGACCTGGTGGGCTGTTGACACCTGGCAGTGACATCATGGGCTCAGCAGACCCTGATCACTCTCTCGAACCAAAACAACAAAGCAGGGTACAGGGCTTAGCCATTACCTGGGGGTCCTGGTTGATCTTGGCAACGTCCTTCTCGTAGCTATCAATATACAGCCGGATGGTAGCCCCTGCACTCCCGGTGCCACTCAGTCTGAAGATGATACGAGAACCATCTGCAAAAATAAGCCGCAAGCCCTGCAAACAGATAAGCAGACGGTTTTCCCACCAGTTCCTGAAAGGGGGACTGAGGCCTGGCAGACCCTGAGTTGTCCATTTGGAGACCTAGTCTTATCCATCAGAGGATTAGATCCTTGACAGATGGCAGCAATCGAGCCCTGTGAGACTGGCTTCTATCAGCCTCTCGCTGCATCCAGACAAAGAGGCTTAAGTCATGTAGGAACAGCATTTCCAGGGCCATCTGGGAGATAGGCTTGTGGCGATCGATGTTGGGTGCCATGAGGCTCCTTCTCCTGCCTACTTCCCTGTGATTCATGGGCTGGTCGTTTCAGTTTGAAGCTTAATAAATAAGTAAATCTGCTAGATGCAGAGATCTGACTCATGGCCCTTGAGGGAACTACAGGCAGATGAGAGGAAGAGCCCTTTATAAAGCCCTTGTAGGAGATCTCACAAAGGGGGCCACATGCCCTAGACAGTAGGAACATGCGCTCATACCACCCCAGCATGATCCAGGGTCAATCATGTCAGGATGACTCAAGTGAGGTCTGCATGGGAGCAGGACCTTTTTCTCTTTCCCTTCCATCCAGTACTTTTACGCCTTACTTAAGGAGAGGTTGAAGACTCGTGATATATTTCTCAATGTAAAGAAGAAAGGCTACAACCGATGTTTGCCTAAGGGCCCTTCACTCTTTATGAGTCTATCTGAGCTTTGTGTGATACCAGAGACTGACCAGAGGGAAAGGTCCTTGTCTCCTGGGGTTTGTTACCACTTCAAAATTCCAATTCTTTAGATTTACTGTGAGGGCTGCAGGTGGGATGCGCAGAGCATGTTCTCAATGCAGAGGATACAGTCACCCCCACTCAACACCTTTTACTTTTTAAAAGGATCCCAGGCTTGTCTTTATCCTCAGATTTCAGCATGAAGCTTCTGGTATCTCCCTGTTTCCTTTGGGTCCTTTTCTCTCCTACGTCTTCTTCCTGCTAAGTGCTTCAGTATTCTCATTCTGTGGCACAGAACACAGCCTAGCTTCCCAGTGTGCCTCTGACCTTCTAGGAACCCCTACTGAGGGGCTTCCAGTGACTCCCCAAACCCATCCCCTCCAAAACATGGCAGATGCTTTATATATAAAAAAAAAACGGCCAAAGCTCTGCATCTCTCAGAAAGAGCAAGCAGGGAGGTTAGGGTGCGACGACACCTTCACCCCCTTCATTGTTTCTGCTTCTGAATCCCCAGACATAGCTTCATTCCCTGTCAGCAGGTAACAGATCTGAAAGTGAGTGGACCCTGGTTCTCAGTGACCACAGAGAGAAGGGTTGATGCCCTGAAGCCTTAGGTACCTTTTATGAGAAACCCCAGCCATCTGTTACCACCCAGGATGGTCCAGATTCTCAGCTCTGCTGTCCTACTGTGCACTGCCTTGTCAGACGGCCACAGATAACAACAGTGGGGATTTAGTCCTCTAAACAAGAGGACTGCCTTAGAAAGGCATATCCTTATTGTGGGTCTGGAACATGTGAAAGGAGACCACGTGGCGTCATTTATGACGTCACACTGCTGCGATGCCTGGAGAGAGAAGAACTGATCTCTAGGGTCACTGTAACGTTCGTCTATAGTTTTAAGACTTTCCCCATACATTCCAAGAAACTCCCTCTGGCATATAGGCTCAGAATTCTAGCATGGAGAATCAGGGGGCTGCAAAGAACTATGGCAAAAAAAATAATAATAATAATAAAAACCATTCTCCCTATGAGTACGCATGAGAGTCAAATGTAATTTGGCAGAAACCCAGCTGGGAACCACTGACCCAGGAAAACACACTGCCAAGGAAGCACAACCAAGGGGCCGTTTCCTTGTTTCCTCTTGAGGCAGAGATGGCGCTCTAGGGTATCTCTCTCATATACTCACAATCGGCTCCTACCTGATTTTTTGAAATGCTTCCATCTACTGGGTCACTATATTCAAAGTTATCCGCTTTCTCCACAGTGTAGACTTTATCGTTTGCTGAGAACTGCTTCCCCACAAAGGAGCGGTCCAGCATCAGGGCCTCCAGGTCCTTCATCATTTTGTTTGCACCCTCAGCTTCCACCTCCTCGTAGTCATACCTGGAAGAAGTTACGTAGTTGAGAGTCCAGGGTTGATTTCACAGCATCTGAGGTGAACAACATTGTCTCCATCCTTGGCCCTCCCAAAAGCCATCTACCTTCAGAAGGCTGCCAAAAGCTGTGAGCTTGTCAGTCAGCAGGGATGGAGTGGGCTGGGGGGAGGGGTGTGTGAAAGAAGAGCTTAGAAGAAAGGGGAAGGGCCTTCTGAATAGCCAAAGGACTCCTGGCTTGTGTTTTCACAGAAAGAGGCTCTAAGATGCTTCAAAAGAGACATCACCTACTGCCACATCTCCACATCTTGAGGAGGGAACAAAAAATCACCTCCAAAAAATTTCTAAGTCAGCCAGCATATAACTTAGGCTCTTTTTGTCTAAACTTCTATTGCTCTTACAAGGCGAGGCTGGGCCTGCCCTAGGCTTTGGACCTGTGTGGTGCTGTGAGTCTGTGGCTTCACAGAGTTCCAGTCTCCACAGGAATCTCCTTGAGCTAGGCCAGAATGCCAGAGACCAGATAAGCAGCCAAAAGCTAACTAGCTGTGCATCAAACACCAGGCTCCTTCAGAGGCCCATGCATTCTGCTTTACATTTAGCCTGGCAGAGGATGCCTTCAGCGGATGATAAAGGGTCAAGAAAAGAAAACAGCTGCACCACAAATCAGATTCTGTGATTATTATTTTCTTTCAAGATATTGTTCTCCACCTCTTTTTTTTTTTTTTTTTTTTTTTGTGAAGTTGAAGACACTTGCATGCTTGTCTTAACCTGGCAGTACATGTCCTCTTGAAACAGACTCTCAAGATGGCAGAACCCATTTGTTTGCAATAGTGAAACAAATACAAGATGTGCACTGTAACACCTCTGAGACATGAGGAATATTGCAGAATTACGGCCAACTTATGCTGGCTCCAGGAGTCTTCGAAGCTGAGACAAAATAGCCCCCTCCCTACCGAAGCTGGCGCTTTCCCTCCGTTAGGATGATAAAGGGCAAGAAATTACAACCAGGCTTCTGCCTCATGCCTGTGACCTTTGGGTGTTTGGGAATAAAGATTTTTAAATCCCAAAACACAGAGGGTTGGAATGGAAAGAATGCTGGCTTTGTAACCAGACAGAGCAGACGAAGACTCCAGCAAAGAATGGTCAGTTATCCTGACTCTTGGCATCTAGGTTGTATTATCAACTAATGGTCTTGAGGCTTATGACAGACAGCAGTGTGGCAGTGTCTAATGTTGTTCAGCGAACGGAGGAGTCAGAACCATAGAGACAGGTTCTGAAGCCTGGATTTGTAGTCCTTGATTGTAGTTGTTGTAGTTGATAAGTAGTGAAGCCATGGTGAGATTTCCAATATGGAGGTGTGTTTATGTATCAAGAGTGAAGCTCTGAACACCACTCCACCTTACTCCACATGGTGTGGTTGTTGTGAAATTCTGGGCCTAGAGAGTGAGTACATGATTGTGACTGTGAATTACCAGCTGTTCTTGCTCCTAGAGAGGACATTCCTGATTGGTTCCCAAGACCTCTTCATGATAAGACATGGCAGGTTGTTTTACTTATACTTTCAACAGAAGAGTACTTTAATCAGAATTCTCTTGGAAGATTGGTGAGTTCAAGTTGCTTAGGATTGAATTCTTTTCTGACTTTCTGAAAACCATAGACTATTGGCCCTGGGATATACATACATTTATTTCTCTTTTAAAAACATCTAGTCTAATGCACCCATTTTATTAAAAAGGCAACTAAGAAAACAAATAAACAAAAACAAGAACAGAAATAAGAACAAACAAAATAAAGCCAGGCATGGTGGGCCATGTCTTTTACGGCAGCACTTGTGAGGTAGAAGCAAGCAGATTGCTGCGAGTTTGAGGTCTGAGGCTAGCCAGGGCAACACAGTGAGACCCTGCCTTGGAAAAATAAAACGCAAAACAAAAATAGCAACTGAGGTCCAGAGAAATCATATCCATAAGCTTCCTACATATGAATCCTTTATCTAATATACTTTTTCATAAAAATATTATGATCCAGGGAAACAATTCTTTAATTTTTGCACTTATTAAAGTACAGGTAAATTAAAAATAGTGAAAAACACTACTGGTAAAAAAAAAAAATTGGGGGTTTCCAGGTCTTGAACCCAAAGCTTTCCATATAATGACCACATAGACACTTTATTAATCAGCTATATCTCTAGCCCTACCCCACATTTTAATACCTCTTAAAAATAAGTATATATGGTAAAAAAAAATAATTGTTAAGTGTTTTTAATCATTTTGTTTCCAGTATAATCTGGAGTGCCTGGGGGAAAGAAAAATAGAGAGTAAATATCTGTTGAATCAGTGACTGCGAAGATGGCAAACAGCCATGGGTCCTACCCAATGAGTCAGAAAAGCTGATCTGAACTGAGCATTGTTTCCAGAACTTAAGGAGAATCATTTCCAGGCTTTTTAAGCTCTAGAGTTTACAAAACACCTCCAGACTCTGATGTCGCTCCATCCTCTCGGTAGCCAAAGTGACATTCTAAGGACGAGGATACTGAACGCAGAGGTTAAATGACTCCCTAACTCAGAAAGGAACAAATTCATATTCAAATCTATTTCTGTGAGTCCAAAACCCAGTGTTACCATCCTGCCAACCTGACGGATATATTTAGAAATGCTTATAAAGTATATATTCTTTTAATTAGGCTAGCTATTTTTTTTTAATCCTTGCTCTTTATGGCTGGCTTAAAAGCTGACTTCGCCTTGACCCTGATCAAATCATGTTCAAAGTCCCCAGCTTAAGAAGGTGAGAGAACCTGAGTGTCCTTATCATTACAGACAGAACAAACACTGCCTGCCTGAGAAGTCTCTGTTCACTTTCCCACCATCCCTCCAACACCATCCAGACTGTGTCTTACCTGGTAAAGAAGTTCCGACCAAACTTCTGCCAGTGGTCTTTGAGGATGTCCTCCACGCTCTGTTTGCGGGTGGCCAGAATGGAGAGCCAGGCCAGGACGGCCCACAGTCCATCTTTCTCTCGGATATGGTCCGAACCTGAAAGGAGATGAGAACCGTGGCTTTTCAAGAGTCCTTGAGAGCCAGCCCAGCAGCACACAGGCTACTGAAGCAGTCAAGTGCTCTGAGGACTCCAGGACACGGAAGGGCTCACAGATGCAACAAAGTAACACAACAGTTACAAACAATGGGAGTAACTTAGGAATCAAATTGGCAGACATCACTAAGCATCTGTGGGATAACCTGGTAGAGCTTGGTGTATCAATTACAAAGTATTCATGTAGGAGGGAAAAGTCCCGTAATAATAAATAGTAATAAAATGGCTATTGTAAATTCTCAGTAAATAAAAACAGCCTGCAGCACCACGGAATAAAACAAAGCCCGCAGAGACACAGATATAGGAGAGGCTCACGTTAATAAAGTCTTACTTTGAGCCTATGGGAAAATGGTGCGTCATTCTTAGTGACGTTACCATAGCTGGCTTATTACTATAAAGAGACTTCAGGGTTTGTTCCTTAAAAAGAAATCAGTTCAAATTTAGAAATTTAAAACCCTACTAGGCATGACAGTGTCCACATGTGATTCTAGCACAGGGTGGTGCAGGCAGGAAGATCAGAAGTTCCAAGTTCAACTTCAAAAAGTGTGTGTGTGTGGATGGGGTGTGGGGTGGATGGGAATGAAAGCCTTTAAATACTAGAAAATATGTAAATTTCTTTTTACTCTTGAGAGTAATAAATACAGGTAAAGCCATTACTCAGAAAGAGAAACACCTGACATATTTATCAGTAAAAATACCTATTTTTTCATCGCACTATACTATAGATAAAAGTAAAGGTCACTGACACAGCTTAAAGGATCTACATATTTACAATTATAAAACAAATTATTGGAGGGAAGAGGGAAGGATTATGGGAGGGGTGACCAGGAAAGGGGCCGTGAGTGGGATGTAAAGTAACTAAGTAAAAAATAAAATTAATAATAATAAAAAAATAAAATAAAAATCAGATTATTTACAACACTCAGTATAAAAAGAGAGTATTATTAGTAAGAGGAAAGCAAGTTCTAAAATAAAAACATATACTAAAGATAAACAGGCAATTCATACAAAAATATGAATCAATTATTGGATAACCAACTAATGTAACAAAGGGCTGGCAATATTTTTAAGAGGCTAAATTAAGCCACAATGAGAAACTGTTAACTTGCTTGACAATGAGCCACAGATTTAAAAATTATAGCCTTAAGCTTAGGGGAAGCACAGTGGACATGAGATTCTAACAAAATGCTCTTGAGGTGCAGTGACACCACTCTTCTGAAAAGCAACCTGAAAGAAAGTACCACACTCTTAGGGGACGCTAGCCTGTTCTGGGACAGCTTTCCTAAACCAGTAAGGACCCATTTAGTGACGTAACATAGCCTATTTGTTTGTTACATTTCCAGCACTCAGAGACAGAGGCGGGCTAATATCTGAGTCCAAGGCCAGCATGGTCTACAGAGTTGAGTTCCAGGACATCCAGGGCTAGATGAGAAACACTGTTCAAACAAAACCAAAACCAAAACCAAAAACAACAACAACAACAACAAGATCTCCACCAAAATTAAGAAATTAGATTGTGTGTGTGTGTGTGTGTGTCTGTGTGTGTGTGTAAAGACCATTTTTAGAAGCCTGCTATGAGCCAAAACTTTCACTTTTAGCATTTTAACTTTTTATATCAAAACAAAGTATACAGCACAGTGAGCTAATTTTCTATTTCTTGAGAACTGCACATGATCTTTAGAATCATGTTTCCCATATTTCCACACTCAATTCTTTACATGCCTTCCTGCCCTCCTTGGCTTTGTATCTGGCCTTGTTTTTCTTGGTACTTTAAGGTATCTGGAATGATGCTGGCCACTCTGTGGACATGTTCAGGAGCATCTTTCCTTCCTGTCTTCATCCTTTTAGACACAGCTCAAATATCCTCTTCTCTATGAGATGAGCTCTCAGAGCAGTTCTCTGAACAATTATGAGTTCTGTTTTATTTCTTCTCCTATAGCAACCCAAGCCAGACCTCGGGGTTGATAACCATACATCTTGAGCCCTACCCTTCTGTTTTCCCCACTAACAATGTTCTTCTTAAAGACTTGTAACTAGTTCTGATGACCAGGCTAGCATGTAAAATTTAGTAAGGAACTATGAATATGTACATGAATGAGCAAGTAAATTAATTCATCTAATCCAAAACTTGTTTCCAAGATTTTTCTCTTGGATGGATTTCTTTGTGGGAGTTTCTATTGCTGTGATAAACATCATGGTGTGGAGGAGGAACGTGTGTCCTGTGCTGTCGTCCAGCATGAAGGGAAGAGTTCAAGGCAAGAACTTGGAGGCAGGAACTGGAGCTAACCTTACAGGAATGCTGCTAACTACACTTCTCCCACGGTTTGCTCAGTCTGCTTTGTATACAGCCAGGACCACTGCCCAGGGGCAGCATTACCCGCAGTGGGCTTGGCCTCTCACATCAATCATTAATCAAGAAAATGCCCTACAAGCTTGCCTAAAGGACGATCTAATGGAGACATTTTCTCAGTTAATAGCCCTTCTTCCCAGATATGCCTAGGTTTATGTCAAGCTGACAAAAGACAACCAGGACAAGAAGGAGAGGGACATCTCAAAGCCCAGATGCCTTGAGAGATGCAGGCAGTGCATTTTAAGGCTTTATATTTTGGAAATATTTACACAATTTCATTATCTACAGACTTTTACTTTTCACTCTCTTAGGAATAGGAAGCCCCCTGCCTCTCGTGGGTTTACACATGAGATGTTGGAACAGTGCATCCTGACGATTCTAGCAGCTTCCCTGTAGGCTGGAGATTCATGACAGCTTGCAATTCTTTATCTATGCTCCACTTTGGTTTTTTTTTTTAAAGATTTATTAATTATTATTTTAGGAACATCCATGTGAACCTTTGTGTGTTTATGTACACCCCATGTATGCAGAAGCCTGTGGAGGCCAGAAAGGGCATAGAAAACCCTAGAACTGGCCTTAAAGGAGGTGTGAGCCACCTAACATGGGCAGTGGGAACTGAACCCAGGTCCTCTGCAAGAGCAGCCCATGCCCTTAGCTACTCAGCGTCTCTCCAGCCTCTTTGTGTTTTACAGACAGGGCCTTCCTGTGTGTTCCTGATGAAAGCCTGTAGCTCTCCTGCCTCCATCCTCGGGTGCTCTGATGACTACAGGTATGTGCCACCATGCCTGCACTTCCTTTTGATGAAAATAAATTAATAAATTTGAAACTTCACATTAGGGTTTTTTTTTCCCTTTTTTGGGGTAGGTTTTACATTGAAAGCATGAAGATATTTCCACTTCTAAAAAAAAAAGTCTTTTTTCTTTTATGAGAAATGAAAATGAAACCTTAAAAAAAATCATATCAAGTTTGACTAATTTATCTGGAAATGCTTGAATCAGACAGTCACTGTCATACATGAAGCCCCTGCCCTGGGTGACATCAACACACATTCTAGTCTGCTTGTGGGGTCTTCAATTTTGGTAAGTGTTCCGTTAACCTTGGATGGAAGAAAATTCCAGGTATCTGGTTAATCCTCTGGAAAGCCAGGTCAACTCTATTTCCTTCCATGCTCTGACAAACAGTAATGGTTCCCAATGAAAGAAAGGCATGGTGCTCCTGCAGCTAACCTGCTGTCATAGCTGTGGTTCCATAGAAAGAGACAGAAAATCACAGCTTTTGAGTTGCTGCTCCTAGGAGCCATCTGGGTCTAAATAGGTTGCTTCATTTATTCAAAGCCTCCATTTGGTCCTTTGCAAAACTGGAGGGAAGGCTGACCTCTCACACAGCTAAGAAACATCCAGTGGAGACACAAACTGTTGGATGTTTTATAATACAAATGCAAGATGCATTTACCATTAGAAGTAAGAAGAAAAATAAATTTTTTAGGGAAAGCAATGTTTTCTTTCCACAATATTAAGCTTTCAAAACACAATGTCCTTTCATTATATACACTGGGAAGAAAATGGGTAAATATAATCCAGGACAATTTCTCCTCTAGAAGGGGGAGCCCCACTCCTGAGCTTTTTTTTTTAAGGTGCAAGAAGCCAAACTCACTTAAATGTAAGGCAGAGAGAGGCCACTGTCACCCCAGCTGGCAGAAGGGTAGTGCTGGGTTTTGCTCTGAGCATCTTCACTCTTGTTCTGGCACAGGGCCTGCCTGAGCCCCCAGGAATTCTGCCCTTTCAGCATCTTGCAACACCTGTCACTGTACTCTAGCTTAATCAGCACCTCGTGGTAAGGACACACTGGGCTCAGGCAGGGCATGCTCTGGGTCATAGGCAAGAAAAATGTCAACCCCAGCTGAGGGAGCCAAAAGTTAACGGTTTAGGGATTCGGTTACATTTACTAGCATGGGCATCTCAAGAGCTACGCTGGCATCTGCCTCTGCCAGATGACAGCCTGAGACAGGGGTGGGACAGCTGTCTGTCTGACTGCCTCCCTCCCTCTCTCCCTCCCTCCCTCCCTCCTGAACACGCAACTCTCTGTTTGGAAATTTCCATGCATCCCTCATAGCCTGGCTCACATCACCTCATCCTCACTGAGGATGGTACTTGACCCCTCTGTGCTGTGGCTACTATCCCCCATGATCATACACTACTCCTGACTATGTGATATGCCCACCATTGGCTCAGGACAGCTCTCAAGAAGGGCTTGCCCCAGAATGGCCAGCTCTTAGCTGCCTGGATGCAGTCCCATTTTGTTTCCCTCTGTGCTCATCTAGTGTCAATTGAAAAGGACTGACTCCACAGAAAGCCTTCTCCAGCCAACTCCAACCCTCAAGGGGGTGTCTCCCAGGAGCTCTCTGCTTAGCCTTTCTTCTGCACAGCCTCATGACTGCCCTGGAACTGGGTTTGCTTTTTACAGAGTCTTTGGTGGGAAACAGTGAGTGCTGGGACAACAGGAACCGCCTTAATAAGAACTTCACTTTATAGTCAACAAAAAGAATCAGTGCCAGTGTGTTCCGAGTACTGAAGTAGGTCTCCCATCCTTGCAGGTGAGCATCAAGACAGGGAGGAGGTAGACAGGAAGGTAAGTGTATACCTGAGTTAAAGATAATTAGGGTCCAAGCCTAGTCCCATTGGAATAGTTTGCCTGCGACATCTCCAGACATAGGATGCTGCTATCATCCCTGGAAGGTCTGTGTGTATCAGGAAATGTACTCAAAGCTATGCAAGTAGAATGGGAAGACAGAGTACTGGGCCTTCTACAGCAGGCTATCGGGCACTCTGAGCAGAAAGCTCTGAGCACCTGCTCCAACACCTATCACTGTACATCTGTAATTACATAGCTGAGGTCTGGCTTCTCTGAAAGGTAGAAACTCATAGAGCCCTCCAGGAGGACCACTTGTTTACCAAATGCCTACAGCCTAACCTAGCATCAAGACTCAGTCAAGTCCAATGAGAAATTAAGGAATGATTTGGTACAAAGAAATATAAACATGTAAGGTTTTTATTAAGAAAATGAAATAGATCCCAGGATATATTAATTCATTATCACCCCTGTGGGATATGTCACCATTTTTTAGATGGGATAAGGAAAAAAACAAGACTAAACCAAAAGCACACTGTGAGTGTCCAGTTGTGGAAAAATCGTAATTGACAGCAAATCTCCAAGAGATACCACCCAGTTCTCGCCAACATTTCCTCTGTGTTTCCCCAACCTTCCGTTTCCCTGAAGGATTTCAAAAACAGTGACACTGAACTATTCATCTTTGAATTTCCTAATTTAACCAAAGTGGATCGGAAGTGCCACTGTCACTGTGAGTCATCACTACCTATGGTCATGAGAACGACCAGTCTGGCACCATGAGGTCAACTGAAAACAACAGGGCCACTATTCTGCCCAGCTCTGCCTCCACATTCTGAGTCCTAACAAAAACCACATCCATCCCTGACACATATAATGCTGATCCCTAGGGGTGTGTGCAGACCTGCGCTGACTGCAGACCTGTGCTTACTGCAGTTCAGTGAGAAAGCTGCTGTCTCTGTGGGAAGAACGGCAAGTGTATCCTTGGGAACGCTGCGTCCACAATAGCGAGGCCTGTTCTTTAAAAGCCGATGGTCTATCTCATGTCGTGAGCTACTACTTCTGAAGTCTTGCTTGTTTGTATGGCTTCTCCTTTGTAGATGCTTACTTCTTCTAACAGAGATGGCAGAGTCCTTAGTCCTGTCTATAGAGTAGGAATGTGGCTGAGTCCTCACAAGAGTCCCATCCCATTAACAAGAAGTGATGTAAGGATTTTCCATTATGTTCAAGAAAAACAAAACCCAAAAAAGTACTGATGGGTGCATACCATTCTAGAATCATACTGGACAGCACATCCGACGACCTACAAAGGTCTTTCCCTCCTGCAGGGGTCTAAGGAGAAGGAGTGTTCTTGCCTTCTCACTCAGCAGCATTGGCTCAACACCTCTTCTACTCTGGACCCACAGGAGGCTGTCTGAATAAAATGGAAACTGGAACAGAGAAAGCCCTGTCCTCGTGGAACTTACCATCTGGTGCAGCCAAAACAGACAGCAGTAAATACAATCCCTGCGGTAAGCATACAGAGGTAAGTATGTGGGGCCCGAGAAGACTCATCCTAGAAGGCCTAGAGGCTTTCCTGAGAACGCCCTACCATCAGCTGGAGAGTACAGAAACACAGAACCTGGGGAAGACAGGATCTGAGCACTGCTGCTGGTACCTGAAGATCTGCCGCCTATGACAGCAGAGGTGATATCTAGCTTTCAGGCCTCTTCTCAATTAGTCAATGTCACACACTCCTGCTTGGCTCTGATCCACCCTGCACAATGAATGCTTCCTACATGGGCCCATGGGATAAAATATTAGTGCATGTAGTGTGTGTGTATATATGTTTATATGTGTATATATCTGTGTATGTGTGTCTGTGTGTATCTATGTGTGCCTTGTGTGTCTTTGTGTATATATGTATGCATATCTGTGTGTGTATCTTTGTGCGTGTGTGTGTGTGTGTGTGTGTATGTATGTATGTATGTATGTATGTATGTAGAGGAATGAGTAAAACTGTGTCAACAGGGTTCTTATACAGAAATATTCTGGACCTTTCAAATGCTAATATCAGTATGACTAACCAAACTTCCCAAACTAGTTTTCAGGAAACTAGCATTCTTCTACAAATCTGCCCTCTAGGGAACCTGGCTCTAGATCCTTCCCTGTCCTCCAGGCTCAGCGCTAATTCGGTCCATTAGGGATGCAGGCCCAATTGTTTAGACAGTGTCTGCCACTGAAAAGCTCCTCTTCCGTGAAGTGAGTGACTGGGCTGGATGTCGCTTTGCTTCAGTGTTTACCTAGTATGCTCAAGACTCAGCTCCTAGCTCAGAAAATGAAGGAGGAGGGACCAGAAGACTGGCTCGTGTGGCATGTAACTGACTGAAGACCACTGAAAACTCCCTGGGGAAAGACCATTTCACAGGGAGCAGTCATACAGTAGCTCAGAGGTGAGTGGCACCATCCTTGTTTAGTGACGAAGGACAGGACTAAGCACTTGTCTTATATTCTCATATTAAAGATCCAGAATTGGGTTTCTCTGTATAGACCTGTTGTCCTAGAACTCAGACTCAAAGATCTTCCTGCCTCGGCCTCCCAAGTGCTAGGATCAAAGGCATGAGCCACCATTGCCCGGCTTCACTTATCTTACCCCCAAATTCCATCAGGTCAATTTGTTATCCAGAAGTGCTATCATTCTCCCAAGAACAGTGAACTGCTTGGAACTTCATAAAAACCTGCGGGGCATCTATCAGCTCAGACCTCCCGGCACAGACTCTGGGGTCCGAGGAAAGATCGGTATTTGGTCCTGACTGACACGCGTTGAGTGCCCTCAATCGCAAGGCATGGCAAATGCTTGCTTTGGGACTTCTCCTTACTAAATGATGACCAGAGACCACAAAGGACCACAGAGATGAGCCGCTGTACTTTAAAATGTTGGCCGGCGAGAATGTAAGGAGTGGGACTACTTGAGAGCCTAGCAGCCTGGCTAGACATGAGCACACACTGTGCTGACATCTGGAGAAGAACCATCACAGATGCGATGAGACAGGAGGGTAGGGAGAGTCAGAATCTGAGGGAGGCCGGAGCTCAGGTCAATATTTTGACTAGCATACATGAGTGTGGTAAGTGCAGAAATGGGACTCGGAGATCACCAGACTCTCTACTTCATGCCACCCTTCCCCCAACTCAGTCTACATAGAGACCCTCGTGCCAAGGCTGCATTTTTACATTATTCTCACCCTCATCTACTTAGTTTTACACTCAAGATATCCACCCTGATAAATCATAACTTGTTGCTATAGAAAACTTGGATCCATGAAAGGGAAAGATTTAATGCTATGCCTAACCCTTTTCTTACATAAAAACAAAACAAAACAAAAAAAGTGACTTGTTCTGCCATATTTCTTCTTAGAAATGAAAACATTTGTTAAGGTTTCCTTGGCCACGAAGGGAAGAAAACTGTGTTTACCCTGTGTTTAATCCCTAGAGACTCAATGTCCAATGCTGCCAAGAAAGGCCCCCAAACTTCCTGTCTCAGCAGTTGCAATCCTATGAAAGTAAAGCCAGCTCTCCTGTCCAAATGCGCCCACTGCTTTTTGAATGTGTATGCTTTACCAGGTTGTCATAAATAAACCGTGTCTTGATTTAGGGCTCATCAGCTATTCCAGGATCTAGGCAGTCTCAACATTCCCCTGAGGCAGCAGTTGTGGGAGGAAAAAAAAAAATGTTAGCATGAGTGCCACTTACCGGTCCCAAAGCTCTCCTCTCCACAGAGGGACAGCTTGCTTGCATCCATCAAATTCCCAAAAAACTTCCAGCCAGTTGGGGTCTCATACAAAGCGATCTTTGTGGCATTTGCTACCCTTCAAAGGCATGAAATCAAAGTTACATCACAGCAGGACGGCGACCGGGACCATGTGAGGATGGAAAAGATCAACCATCATTGTAAGCGAGGGTCCCATTTAACATTGCTTAGAGGTCAACACAATTCTACAACTGGAGGAAATTAGAAAAGGAAACTTGGACACAAGGGGTTCTTCTGTACGGATCCAGAGAAACGTGGAGCAAAGAAGAGAAGAAAGGATTAATTCAGATCAGTTTAACACTTGAAGTCTAACTGTAGTAAAACAGCAGGGTTGGGGCATTGAAACCCATGGGTCTGGATACAGAACAAGTCTACAAGCATTCTATAAAGAGCAACAGAATGGTGTGCTCATTAATAATCACAGAAGTCAGCATTTCACAGGGAAAGTGCAGGTCAGAGCAGGTCACATGACACACAGCCCAGTACTCAACGTCCAGCCAGCGTCCAGCCAGCGTTTCTTTCTTGTCACCAGATGGCCCGCTGTGGAGCCTCCCACTCCAAACACCCATTCTCATGAGCGGTCTCTTTCTCCTACAAATCTTTTTCCTCCTTCCTATACAGATTCAGACTTGAAGATCTCTCTGAAGGGCTGATCTGTAGCTCAGTTGTGGGGAGCATGCTTAGCACCCTCAGACCTGCATAGATTCCTAGCACTGATAAATAAATGAATAAGGAAAGAACTTTTCAGTGACTTAACCGACCCACCCCCACGCCCCGCAAACCTCCTTCTGATTGAGTAGTGGAAGTTGCTTGGTAGTTTCAATGCAGTCTCAGTGAAGTGTGCATTCCAGGTTCCCACCCCCTTCTTTCAAGCAAAGTTAGGTGGCTTGTCTGAATTCTAACAGGGAGGAAAATCGGTTCTGAGAACCAGGAGAGCATTTTTATTTGAAATAAGGTTTTTCAGTTTTGAGTCTATACAGGTTATCAAATTTTGCAAAAATTATATAATTACAGTGTTCCTGAAAAGGGACAGAAAGTATTCCAAAGCCATCATAGTGTGGCCACCAACCAGCTCTAAGTTCCAAATGTCGGATCTGAAGGCAGAAACACTGGCTTCTGGGTGCTGCACTAGGTCAGCTGTGAAGTCTTAGCCAAGGCTGGTGACTCCTGACTCTCAGCTCCTCTCTCTCCAAGTCAGGGTTTGGGAGGACCAAGAGGTGGAGCACATGAAGAACTCCACTCACTGTCCCAGCACCAATACTTTCTCCTTATTCACTGAAGTGGAGCCAGCAGTACTTCTGGACCACCTCCCCTGCAGTGGTCGGGGGCCGGGGCTCCACATTCAGTGTCCCTGAGTTTTGATGTAGGGAAGATTCACTTTCAGGAAGCAGTTGCTTTTAGCTGGTAAAGCAACAAGATTAAAAACTCACCCTAAGAAGCAGAGCATTTACTGCCTGGGACACGGGACACGGGACACACACCTTACACAATCTCCTTTGTCACACGGTTACCAATGTAAGGAGAAATTCATAGACACAATTTTCATTGTAGGGAAAGAATAAAATGTTCATTCTCTTAACATAATCATTATATTGGCTATAAATTGTTTCATTATCCAGCTAGCCTGACAGAGCCACTTACTAGCTGGCTGAGTTTAATCAGCCTCCTTGACCTTTGACATCCATCAATAAAGTGACATTATTAACAGTACTTAATACAAATTGAATGACTTAAACATGTAAAATATCTACTGTCCTGGCCACGGGACCATTCGTAAGCCTAGCCACTGTTGTAAGGACCTAGACCAATACACTCTTCCTTTCTCACACCCGGGGCCTTCTCCTCATTCACTCTTTGCTATTAGTTCAGTGGAAGATTCCTGAGGTCCTGACATTCTAAAGCATCCCATTTGCTATTTATTACCTTTTATTTTTAATCATTTTCCATGGATCTCACTATCCACCTTTTATAAAGGGGAAATGCCCAAGTGAACAGACATGTAAGAAAATCTGAGATTCTGTTTACTGCCACTGATCTTCTGCTGCTGCAAAACAGGTATTTTCCCCTATTCTACTTATTTGAACTTTCCGCTTTAGTGTTTGGACAAATGAGGCATCACTGCATTTAGCCTGCAAGGGTAGTCAGTTCTGATTAAAGTCTGAAGTTACTTTAAGTGACTCTTTAAAAATGTATTTTATGTATATGGCTGTTTTGCTGCACTTATATATGTGCCACATGTGCAGTGTCCTCAGAGGCCAGAAGAGGACACTGGGTGCCTCTGGAACTGAAATTATATACGGTTATGAGTCACCATCTAGGTGCTAGGGATTGAACCCTGGTCCTCTGGAAGAGCGGTGCTCTTCTTAACTGCTGAGCCCTCTCTCCAGCCCCTTCAAAATACTTTTTTCAATCATGGTGTGTGCACACTGCTCAACAAAAGTGACCCTGCCTGGATCAAGAATAACATCTTGACTACAAGAAAATACTGTCATTCATTTACTCTCTTATGTTTATTAACTCACAGTGTGCATCCTATGATATTTAGGAACACTGCCAAGCAGAATCAAAGATGGTGAAAAGACAGTGTTTTCTCTGTAGAGGTGACAGCCTAGCTGTTTAGTGATCAGATAGGCTGGCAGACCACAGTGTGGCGAGTACCAGGCTGGAAGAGCTCAGGATGCTGATGGGACCTTAGAAGGGAGCTAACTCTGAAAATAGCTCATTTGAGAAAGACTGCAGCCACTGGCTGTCCTGGAAGCGGAGGATGTGTGCTCCAGGCACAGTGCTGGGCATAAGGAAGAACGGTGTGATTAGAGGCAGGTGGGACCTACCGGTCCAGAGCACCACTTGTGGGCATGCTGCGTGCAAAGCCACGGACCCCGGTCTGCTGGAAGTACGGAATGCTGAAGATGTTGGCAGCGATGACAGCCACAGAGTCAGAAGGATTCACAAAGAACCCGTGCTTGCCCAGAATCATGTTTCGATCCTGAGGAAGGAAGCAGATTCAATGTAAGAACTTTTAATTGGACAGTAAACAAAAGAAACAATAATCTGTGGAGTTTTCCAAATTTCAGCATGGATCCTGTACTCACACCGTGTTTTAAACACTGGACTTTTTAGTGAATTTGTACAACACTGTAGGACCAAAGGCACCTCCGTGCCCAAGAGTTAAAACTGGTTTCAATTAAAATGCAAGCACAAACCCCCTTTGAGCTAAGCCCTCTGTTCTCCCTCCTGGGGCCACTAACTTTAACCTCCCAGACCTTTCCAAACTCTGGAACCAATCATGTCTCTCCCAGAGGAGGGGAAAGGATGTACAAGAGAGGAAATGTTGGCTGTTTATGCAGTTTGACAGGTCTACTGGGCATCCTTTGAGGAACAAAGGCAGACTTCTTCAAGGAAGGACTTCTAAATCATGGTCCTTTCATTTGCTACTCGACCCAACAAAAAAGGCCGCTACCCTCACGGCTGCCAAGGCGCTTCCTCTGCAGCACCACCCGAGCACCTGAGAACTTGAGAGGCCACGGCAAGACATCCCGCACCGCATCGGAAGGCACCTGGTGATACAGTGTCTGCTCTGAGCCCCTTCAATTTCCCTAAATTTTGATGTAGGGAAGATTCACTTTCAGGAAGCAGTTGCTTTTAGCTGGTAAAGCATCAAAAAAAAAAAAAAAAAAAAACTCATCCCAATAAGCAGAGCATTTACTGTCCGGGACACGGGACACACACCTTACACAATTTCCTTTGTTTCACATGGTTACCAATGTAAGGAGAAATTCATAGACACAGTTTTCATTGTAGGGAAAGAATAAAGCATATTCATTACATTACTCATTATGTTGGCTATAGATAGTTTCATTGTCCAGCTAGTATTAGCGAATGCATGGGTATGTTCTAAGATGAGACCCTTCTGTAAAGATTAAATGACGAATCAGGGGCTTGCTGAGACCTACCTTAGGACCAGTACCTACAACCCCTGCAGCTTCTGGAGTAGAGTCATTAAATTCTAACTGGGAACTAAACCCCAACTCAGCAAATTGGAGTGCCTGGAATTAAATACACTGCTTATCCTTATTGATAATAGCCAGAAGCTGGAAAGAACCCAGATGCCCCTCAACAGAGGAATGGATACAGAAAATGTGGTACATCTACACAATGGAGTACTACTCAGCTATTAAAAAGAATGAATTTATGAAATTCCTAGCCAAATGGATGGACCTGGAGGGCATCATCCTGAGTGAGGTAACAAATTCACAAAGGAACTCACACAATATGTACTCACTGATAAGTGGATATCAGCCCAAAACCTAGGATACCCAAGATATAAGATACAATTTGCTAAACACATGAAACTCAAGAAGAATGAAGACTGAAGTGTGGACACTATGCCCCTCCTTAGAATTGGGAACAAAACACCCATGGAAGGAGTTACAGAGACAAAGTTTGGAGCTGAGACAAAAGGATGGACCATCTAGAGACTGCCATATCTGGGGATCCACCCCATAATCAGCTTCCAAACGCTGACACCATTGCATACACTAGCAAGATTTTATCGAAAGGACCCAGATGTAGCTGTCTCTTGTGAGACTATGCCGGGGCCTAGCAAACACAGAAGTGGATGCTCACAGTCAGCTATTGGATGGATCACAGGGTTCCCAAAGGAGGAGCTAGAGAAAGTACCCAAGGAGCTAAAGGGATCTGCAACCCTATAGGTGGAACAACATTATGAACTAACCAGTACCCCAGAGCTCTTGACTCTAGCTGCATATGTATCAAAAGATGGCCTAGTTGGCCATCACGGGAAAGAGAGGCCCATTGGACACGCAAACTGTATATGCCCCAGTACAGGGGAACGCCAGGGCCAAAAAAATGGGAATGGGTAGGTAGGGAAGTTGGGGGGGGTATGGGGGACTTTTGGAATAGCATTGGAAATGTAATTGAGGAAAATATGTAATAAAAATATTAAAAATAATAATAAAATAAATACACTGCTTATATTTCAGACTTTTGATTCTGCTCAGGGGGGGTCTTTTAATCATTTGGCCCTGGCCTCCAGTGTAACAAGAGGATCTTCAGAGCTACTCAGCAGGCTCTGATGGCCTGATAGAAACTGTCCATCTTCCCCTCATCCGAAAGGCCCAGCTTGCATGAGAAATCATTTAAATGTACTTAGACACACCCCGTCACCATCAAAGGCAGCCCCGAAATCATGCTCTCCTGACTTCATGGTCTCCACTAGGTCAGCAGCATAGGTGAGATTGGGGTCGGGATGGTGGCCTCCAAAATCCTCCAGGGGAACACAGTTCACAGCTGAGTTTGCAGGGGCACCAAGTTCTTCACAGAGGATCTTCTTTACGTACGGTCCCACAACTGTAACAAATTAAAGGATGAATAGCCAAACCGTAAAACTTATTAAAACATGGAATGGCTGCAGGGTGAGATGTACACACTGTGGGAATAAGAATGGCATGGGCAACTTCCTATCCCCAGACACCATAGTCTTTGAAGGGAGTCATCTGTCAAGTCTCTGCCCATTCCCCAAACATGTGCAGAGGAGGCCCTCAGCTCTGCTGACTAGCCGAGGAGGACACAAACCTTCATATGAAAGAGGAAGGACACTCGCTCTATCAAAACCAGAGGGCCAGCATGGACCCACTGGAAGGCAGCAGCCCAACAGCAGATTTTCTCAGGGCGGTCTGCAGTGTATCAAAAAGCTCTGGCCAGCCCCATGAAAGAGCTCAGGCAATGCATCCTTTCCCAACCGCTCAGACAAGTGTGTGGGTTCCATAGCCCTATCACTTAAATATTCTCCAGTCCCAGATTGCTGCAGAATAGGCAGAGGTCTAAATAGTCAAGAATTTTCATGATCTACATATGGGGAAGTCTTATGGCTTCAGTTCATAGTCATGGCTGTCCCTACTGGCCTGTCAGACAGCCCACAGAGGAAGAGGGACAGGAGATACACATCCTGTTGCTGCTGGGTTTAATCCTTGGCTTGCCCTGGCCCTCAGCTAAGAAAAGAAGTGTGTAGAAGCAGTGGGGGTGGGGCTCGAGAACCTGTCCCCCACAGCTAGCTGGTTAGCAGGCCCAATGTCACCCTTCAGTGTATATGCGGGTGCATGAGCAGAATATGGGTGACCCGCTGAGGGACAAAAGACTACCCACAACAGCTGCAAGGGACTCAAAGCCCAGGGCTTGATGTAAAAACAGCGACCTGCACAGCAGCTTACCATGAGGGAAACCTCTCCTGCTCCGCTTGCCTACACTGAGGTCTGTAAACTGAAATGATTGTGACATAACTCTGTTTAACCTGTGAGAGGCTTAAGAAGAGGGCTGCGAAGGCATCATGGCGCACACAGCAGAGATCAGCTCCCTGTCTTTGCAGGCCTCCCAGCGCGTACCTCCGTGCATGGCGTCTATGCGGATCTTCAGTCTGTTTGGACCAGAGAGTAGCTCCTTCAGTGCGTTGAAATCGAAGATGTTTCTCAGCATTGTGGCATAGGCCTCCACTGAGTCCACAATCTCCACTGTGAGAATAAGCGAGATCAGAAGGAAAAATGAAACACATCAGGCTCATTACACTCCAACCTATCTATATTTCTATAAACCCACAGTAACTAGGAAAAAGGGCTACTGTGACAGCTGTGAAATGTCATTCTGGACATACTAACAGCTCCTTAGACATAGATGTTACTTATGATTTGTGTGGTTCTGTAGACGAGGAAGCTCAAGGTTTGAAAGTCAGGGACTTGCACAGCTAGGGTGGGGCACGTGAATTCCCAGCAGAGACTAGATGAGCTCTGCTCTGCTGCCGCCCACTGTCCCTACATAGCCCCAGATCACATCTATTTTTGGCATCATGGATGACAGAAAAGATAATATCCATTTTTCTTTAATTTTCTTTTTAGAGGTCCAGGGGAAAAAGTTTCTGTAACGAATTACTTTCAGCATCTCCTGCTAGTGGTTAAAAGTATCTTTGCCCAGGAGTTCTGGACATTTTCAACGCACAAAGAGCCTATGTAGTGCTCGAGTGGTGGCCTCGAAACTAAAAATGCATGGTACTTGGTGTTCATTGCAGTGCAACTGTCAGCCCTCAATGCACCCCCTAATGTTGTCCAGAGGGAAAAATACAAGTTGAGCTAGGCCAAATGCAGGTCCCAGAGGTAGCCCTTTCATCTTTTTCTTAATATGAATTTATAAACTTTTATTCCATATATCCTGCAATACTCTAACATTCAACATAAAATGCGACCCACCTCTGCCTTTTCAGGGAGTTTCAATCAACACAAACAAAGGGTCTGATGGCCTGGACTGCATGTCAGGGGAGGTGGGGAAAGCTATAGAGCCAGGCTGAAGAGCCACTCAATGAGTCTGAATGCTGGTTTTACTGCAAACTGACTAGAGCAAGCCTGCTTCTAGACATCTCTCTGCTTTTGCTTCTTCCTCTGCTGAGAGTCTGCAGTGATAGTGCTGTTCCCACAAGCTGGCTATGAGTATAAAATGGGCGGACACACATACACAGTAGAAGCCCCAATGAGATTAATCGGGACAGGTCCTCTAGGCAAGGCTATTGTGGAAACTGAGACCTGAGAGTTGGAAACTAATCACCCAAAGTCATATATATATATATATATATATACCCCATCACATCATTCACAAGGCCAATGGCCCAGCTCTCCATACTCCCCAAGCACACTCCTGTTAAGTAAGTAATCCCATCAATGCACACAGACCACCATTTTCCAAAGCTGAAGACCCACTTTAATAAACCCCCCCAAAGAAAAACTGTTCAAGCTGGACACAGGTGTGTGTGTGTATGGGGGGTGAGGGGGGTGGGCAGGGACAGTAACATGCCTGTGAAGGGCTTGAACTTGTTTTCCAAGTCAAACTGCTGCTTTCCCAGAACACCGAGGTCTACCTTCAAGTCAGGGCAAATGGCATATTCTTCGATTGTCTTGCTGATTTGGAAAATTTTATCAGTGATTGCTTCTGGAGCAGGACCTACAAATCACAGAGCAAGCGAGCGTCATCATGTGCGGTTCATGAGAAAACACAACCCAGCACTCAGCAATCCCTCGACCCCAGTACTGAGTCACAAAGCACCAGGACTCTTTTTTTTTTTTTTTTTTTTCCAGATGTTTCTGAGTCAAATTCTCACTATACAGTTTGGATTGGCCTTGAATTCACAATTCTCCTGTGTCAACCTTCAAAGTGCTAGGAGCTAATAATACCAGTTAGACTTTTCTAAAGTAGAATACCATGATAGCTACAATTCATTACAAAGAAGGCAGCTGTAGACTAAGAAGTACTTTACCATCTCCAAAGGGAAGCAAAACCCCTTCTTAAGATGGGAATCAGAGCCCAGGGCTTCGGGCACTAGCTTATCCAACTGTATCTACTTGTCCTTAAGATGACAGAATACTCACCCCCATTAGAAATATTGAATTTAATTCCAAAATCTCCATTGGGCCCTCCTGGATTATGGCTGGCTGTCAGAATGATCCCACCAATAGCTTTGATTTTTCGGATGATGCAAGATACGGCAGGGGTGGAGAGTATTCCATTCTGCCCAATAACCAGGCGACCAATCTAGGATAGGAAATCCAGAACATATAAATACAAAGCTCCCACGAAGAAATGCCAGGGGAAGAAGAACATGGACAATGAAGACACTGTTGGACCAGCAAAGATGCTTTCTTAAAGAAACATCTTCATCTTGGATATCTCTACCATGTTACTGAGACAGAACAGAGCTGTTGAGCAAAGCCCGCCCTCCCTCCTTTCCCTTCTTCCCTATGGAACTTTGTAGCTTTGGAACCATACACTGAGGTGCTGTAAGGCAAGAACACAGTGCATGTGTGACAGTCCATCTGGGGAAGGTTCTCAATGTGGACTGACTGGAGGGATGTGAGAAAGCCTGCGTTTTTATTCCTATTCTCCATCCACAATGGGAGAAAGAACATAGGCCTAACTAGTGAAAGGCATTCCAATCAAAGAAAAGGCTTTTGCAATTAAGACCCTTCAAAAGCAAAAGGATTGCACATGGTATCAAGAATACAGAATGCACCTTGCATTCCTTTCCAGGCATGTCTGGCTTTTACAGCTAGTGGGATTCCTCGTGGTTCATCGCATTAGATATAGCTGGGTGACTTCCTGAGCCTAAGACAAGACTGTGAGGAGTGGTTGCTGAGGAACCCGGTCTGCCCATCTACATGAAAGGGACCCTGGCACTGAGTTGTGTTCCCAGCTCACTTGGGCATCTCTAGCCGATGGTATCAGCCCAGCTCTTGAACTTGCCTTCATAAAATGAAACCTGCTTCAACAACACCCAAGTTGGAAAGGCATTTGGTCAGGTCCTTGGAGGTGTGGGACCACTATACTGAAAATACTTAGAATGTGGGGAGTTGGTGGTGTCCCCATTCTATTCTGAAAGAATGGATCGGGAACGTCTTGTCGTTTGCTTTTAATTTTCCCATTAGTTTTGTGTGTTTGTTTTTTGGGTTTTGTTGTTGTTGTTTGTTTGTTTGATTTTTGTAGTGGAGATGACTTGGTGGTGGAGGATGTATTTCTCCTTTTACATTTTTATTTTTAATTATGTGTATGTGTGTGTACGCCTTGTGTGGGTGTGTGCACATGAATGCAGTTGCGCATAAAGAGCTATGGCCACAGCAGAACTCATGGCAGAAGCACAACATATAACACATTAGTTTTATATATATGTATGCATATATATATATGAGAGAAAGGGGAGACGGAACCATCTCAGCCCTGAAGGGGTTTCTCTATGTGACTACTTTTAAAATAAAGCCAGGAATCAGGTAATTTTAGATTTCTCCGAGGGGACCTTTTGGAACTGTGATTTACTAGTCATTGTCTGAGCCACCTAAAGATGTCTTTTCACACTGAACACACCAACGTTTCCTTCGATTTTATATGTACTTGGTATAGAAGGTCTGATGAACAATAAGCTACACCATGCATACTGCCCTTCATTCTCTTGTTCCTTATGGTAAGATCTGTGGTCAGCCATGACTGCAGGCTGCAGGGACTGTGCAAAAGGTTAAAAGTGGAAACCAAAGCAAGAAAACCCAGGGCTGCTTCTCTCTTGAAGAGCTAAGGGTTCTAAAGCAGGCTCCCATGGGCTGCCTTGACTAAGGAAGGCAGGGCAGGCACCCTCCTCCTAACGATGGCTGCACCACTGCAAGCCCTCCCCATTCCACCTCCCACCATGAAGCTCACCCAGCCACTTTTTAAAGACAACTCTGTCCTGCTAAAAAACAGGCCCTGTTGTGCACTGTCCCAAATCCCTCCCACCCCCAATCATCCCTGAAGATCCAGCAGGACTCAGCTGCTCATATGCCCGCCCGTGTTCCTCTCTCACAACAGCCAAAGGGGAAAGAACCCAGACATCCTGCTCCAGAAGGAAGGATGGATACACAATGCATCACACACACACACACACACACACACACACACACACACAATGCAGTATTACTCAGCCTTGAAATAGAAACCAAACTGGGGGGTGTTCTATAGTGAATGAATGGGTGGAGTAAGGAAGTAAAGATAAAGCAAATTATGAAGGAATTCCTGTCACACATTACACTATGGATTAGCCCTGGGGATATCTCAAAGACAGATAAGAGCAGGATGCCATTTACATGAGGTATCTTAAAATCATCAAAACCACAGACACAGGAAGAAGAATGGTGGCTGCCAGGGGTTTCGTAGAGGAGAGGGGCAGATGAAGATGTAAGGAGCTGTCCAGTGGGTGTGGGATACAGTAAAAGATGAAAATATTCTAAAGACGTGGCGTGGCAATGTGAATTCAGTTAACACTACTGACCCAAACAACTGAAATGGCTATGTCGCCGAATAATGTTATGTCTTTTAAAAAAACAATTAAATTGCTTTTTTGAAATTAGTTATTATATCCAGAGGTGGCATTGCTCTCTATGCATAGGGAAGTGATCGGAAAGATGTCTGTGAGACCAGCATCAGTTGTTTTATTTTCTATTTGTCTTGCTGCATCTCCTAGGCTAACCTCAAACTCCACAATCATTTCTTTAGCCTCCCCAGTGCTGAGATTACAGGATTTGACCACCACGCCTAGCTCAAAAGCTTTTTAAAACTCAAAGTGAAAGGAATAAAATTCTGACCCAAGCTCCAGCATGAGACATGAAAACATTATGCTATGAAACAGGCCAGACACAAAAAGACAGGACTGAATGTTACGAGGGAGTCAGGACAGGCAAACGTGCAGAGGCAGAGGGGAGAGCTAGACACAGAGGCTGCTGGAAAAAGCAGATATGGGGAACGACTGTATAGTGGGTACAGAGTTTCTGTTTGGGATGACGATTGTACTACATTATAAATGCCACTGGAAATGCTTCACATGACAAAGCTGATGTTATATGCCACCTTCCCTAAGAAAGGGGAAATACAGCTTGGTGGCTCTCATGCTTTGTTTTAAAAGGGGAGGAGGAAGAGGAGGAGAAAGGAGGAAGATGATGATGATGCCCCCTCATTTTCTTTGCCCTGCTAGCTACAAGTACAGTCCTTTTATTTAACCTCTGAGCTTTCTCCAAGTTCAAAGCTCAGGGGACAAAGTGCATTCTGCACAGGCCCAACCAAAAACTCATTTTGTGCATTAAGATATCCACTAAAAGTAGACAGCTCCATGCAAATGAGAACAAAGAGGAACTTCTATTGAAGCTTAATTACACTCCATACTTCACAGATGATGGAAATCAAGAAGAGGAAGATACAGATGCACCAGGACACAGAAGGGGAAGATGGCAGGCTACCTTATCTTTAGCTTACCTTGCCAAAAAGTCCTCCATAAACTAGTAACGGGGGAAGTAGCCACTGACAATGGTAAGCAGCACTGCCTCTTGCTAAAATCCACGGTATAACTATCCTTCCCTTAGATTTCCTGCATCCTACCACAGCCGGAGATGTTAAAGCTGTCTGAATGTGGACTATGTTAGAAAAAGAAGAAACTAAGCAAGGTCTTTAGAACCTCGGCATTTTTATCAGATTAGAGCACGTTATCCGTCTACTAAACGTCTTTAAAGTGATTCAGCCAGCCAGCAGGACGGCTTTCAATGCAATGCTATTTTTTTAATATGGAATGTCCTTGAAAATATTGCTTAAGCTGCCACAGCCTTAACAAATAGGCAGTTACCATATTTAATCAATTATTATCTCTGAAATGTATTATTTAGCAAACCTTCAAACAGTCAATCAGAGAAAGTCTGCAGGGTTTGCCTGAATCGCTCATTCCATCCACCTTGCCCACATCCTTCAGTTCCACACAAAAAAACGTTAATGAAGCCGAATCTATCAGAGCAAAGGGGACAGTGTACCAGATCCACTCAACAGCCTAGGTCTATGGAGAAATAATGTCCCATTTATCCTCTCAGAAGATTAAAGCATCTTTAACACCATTCCCTGAGCAACGGCGCTCCTCAAAGATGAAATTTACGGCACGTCACATTTTATCTTAAAAATGTGTATGCTTCATAATAATTTCATATTTAAGTTCTCTATCAGCAATTTTTACATGACAAGCATTCAGATTCTGAAATCCCAGACCACAGACAACAGTATGCAGTGCCTCTTAAGTTTACTCTGTTGGCATGCCTTTTGTTATGGTTGGCTTCTCCAAAAACCTGCTTGGCACATTCAAACAGACTCAAAATGAATGCCCAACACATTTGTTTGCAGTGCTAAATATCATGGTCTCCAGGCCAGGATTTCTTTAAAAAAAAAAAAAAAAAAAGTACAACTTTAAAACTTTCTAGATAGTAATAGAATGTGTGCTCCAAATTTTAGCTTAACTATTATTTTAAACACACACACACACACACACACACACACACACACACACACACGGGGGAGGGGGGCTCGGCAGCAGCTTTGGGCCACCAGTGTTATCTGCAGAACAAACCCGGCAATGCCCTGACATACACCTTCCTATAGGAGTGTGCTATAGAGCTCTCCTACTATCAAGATTAGTGCTTTTGCCATTTGCCCTCTACTTTGCTTAATCTGGCAAACGTGTGTCCAAAATGCAGCCCTTTGGCAGAGCCTACTAACACTACTGCCATCTTAGACCCATTATCTCTACCCTGCTGCACAAATTCACCCTAATAAAGGGCTGCTTTGTGCCCCAGGTCATTACAAGCAGATCCCTCTGTAACAGTCTTCCCCCAAAGACTCACATCTAACATCCAACTGTCCCCCAGCCCCCACCCCTGGTACTGTTTTACATGACTTCCAAGATCTACAAACAGCATGCCCTGCCTTTGTTTTCTTTCCTGTTGGACAAATGACTGAACGTCAACAAGGAAGCCACTGAACACACTGCAAATCCTCCCCTTGCCCCGACTCATGACAGCTCTCCATAGCACAGGCGTAATTCTAGAAGCTAGCTAGCTAGCAAGCAGTCGCAAAAGCTTAAGGCCAGGAGCATTCTGTATGTGTCTACAAAGCAACAGGTACTTTCCAAACTACAGAAACCGAGCAAGACACATGCAAACCTGAACTCCACTCCCAGGTCCCTGCGTCCCTGCTATAACTCTGAACTATTCTCACAACATTCGATATCTGAAATCACAATGACATTAAGCGGGTGTTAGAGTTGAGGTGTAGATCCTATCCACACCTCGATGCATCTCAGTATTTCTGCAGAATTAAAAAATTGCTTGGAAGGGCCAGAGATGTAGTAATACTTGTTGTATACCAACCCCATTGGCAGCTGCCATCTGCACTATTGTCTCTATTGCTGATTTATTAAAATACCGCCCATCTCCACCGACCACCAGTGATGATCCCTGGCGATCTTTGAGGTCTATGGAAAAGAATATGCTCTGGATGAAATTCTCCAGATAGCAAGGCTTTTCCTCAAAGTAATAGGTGTTCTTCCGTAATCCACTTGTTCCTGGCTTCTGGTCATGGTAAGGAGCTGTGGCAAAAGTCAGCAGTGGGAGTGGACCCTCTTCTGTTTTCCTGTATGTCCCAGAAATCCATTCTTCAAAGTCACTCATCTTTCATATCCAATACTTGGCTCTGTGAGGGTGTCCAGGAAGTAGCTGAGGGTCCCCCAAATGGTCTATCGGACCTGAAGCTGCCACAGTGTCCTTTGAGTAAACAACACAGAATTTTCCTTTGGACCATCACTGTCGGTTAGGAAGTCTCATTAATTCCCTATGGTGATTGTCTCCTGAGACAAAGTTACGGGTCACACACCCACCCATACCCCCCCCACACGAAGCAGATCTTCAAAGTCGTTCGGATGAAGATCCTTCTGCCCACACAATGAAGCTGAACACCCTTCAATTATTTTTGCCTCGTTTCCCGTTAGGGCAGAGTGCCCCGGAGCGCTGCCTACAACAGACTTTGGTTTCAGACACCAGAGAGCTGCCAGCCTCTGCTCTGGAAGCCAAGGCTAAGATGGAACAACTGCAGTCCCTAAAGCAGGCTAGGACAAGATACCGGGTATGGCTCTCACTTTCCCTGCTGCCTCTTGAACTGGAGCCTCTGGGCCATCTGCAGCTAAAGTTGTTTAGAGCCACTGAGCAAATAAAAGGTCAAGCTTAAAATGGGAGCGGGATCTCAGTTACCTCTGGTCTCCCTGCTTCGATGCCATTCTGAGACCCACAGAATTATGTCCTTCCCACACGCCATCCCAGGTAGAAGAGAAATGATCAGCTAGCGGAACCAACCGATCTGCTCATTGGCCACCAAGAATTTAACCAAATGGGGCTGGAGTACAGCTTAGGGAGAATGCTCTTGTCAGCATGGGCAATGCCCAGGGGCATCTCCAGCACTGGGGGTAACAATGGCTTAGTGAGAGTATCCACCAACATTTAGGCTCTCCTCTTAAATTTATAGAAAAATGACTCTAGGGATTCACCACATTTTTGAGAAATACAGAACAATGAGGAGTTGATAGATATATTTTCCTATGTATATAAACCTGGATCAGTTGCTAATAATTAGACAAATAATAGGATAATATGATTAATTATTTTGGATAGGGTCCTACTATATAACCCAGACTGGCCTTGATCATGTAGCTCACATGGCATTGGAACGTGAAATCCTGCTAGCCTCTGCTGACATACAGGCATATGACACTGTCTGTTTAAACAGACTTTACTCTCAAGAAAACACTTTAAACATTTTTATTTTCATTTATGTGTATATGTGTATGTCTGGCTGCTATATGCCATGTGTACCTATGGAGCCAGAAGAGGACAGTGGATGCCCTAGATCTGTAGTTACAGACAGCTGTGAAGTAGCTGGGTCTGAGTGCTGAGAACCAACCTCTGGAAGAACAGTACCCTCTCTTAACTGCCAAGAATTTCTCCAGCCTTCTCAAGGAAACATTTTAATGAAGCAAATTGTCTTTTACATTTGAAGAACCTAAAATGTTTTAAAACAGTTTATCTCAACAAATTTAATATCTAATATCCTCTGTCCCCTGAGGTTTTCCTAATAATCAATTTAAAATTCATCCTGTGAGTTTCTTGTCTAGGTCAGCAGAAATTACCAATTAAGAAGCCGTATCATCAAAGTTTAAAAAGTAAACCAGGACTGGTCAAACCACAGGTCTGGGGAGTCTGATAGGAAGTGGAGAGTAAGGTTTTGAAGGGAGCTGTGAATCACCACCTTTGAAAACCAAAATTATTTATCTACCAGGGTGCCAATTTGGGTGTGACAGAAGACAAGCTCTGTAAGCAGCTAGCTAGCCTCTCAGAGGCAGGAATAGTCCTGTGATGGGGGAGGAGCAGCTGCCTAGCACAGGATCAGCAGAGTTAATGGGCACATGGCTGAAAAGCACTCAACTGGCATGGGAGCCTGGTGTCCTTCATAGAGCAGACATGGCCACACTGACCAACTACCCACAGCTCAAGTCCCATTGGATCGCTGGATCATATGGTCCAAGTGGAGAGCAGCCTGCACAGCAGCCTGGACCTGCTGAAGAGCTGTCTCCTGTTCCAGCCCCAACACAAAGCTAGCAGCTTTCTGAGTCACTTGGTGTATGGGCCTGAGTAGCACACCCAAGTGTGGAATGTGCTGTCTCCAAAATTCAAACAGGTTTCTCCCGGGTGGTAGGAGTGGGCAAGTGTAGTAACTTACCCTCCACCTTAGAAGGTCAATCTCTCCATGCCCCACACCACTTGATGCTTGGGAATTCCACTGAGGTAGAAGGCCCTTGAATTTTGGTTGGATTTATTTCCCATCCTCTGATGTACATATACGTTTTATCAACAAATCCAAAGTGGTTGCTACCTCCTGCTCACATGGTGCAATCGGCACCATGTCGTCCATATAGTAGACCAGTGTGATAGTTTGTGGAAGAGACAGGTGATCAAGATCCCTTATGACACGGGGCTGGAGTTGATACACCTCTGAGAGAGAACTGTAACTGTATACTGCTGGCCTTGCCAACTGAAAGCAAAGAGAAAGAAAATCTGCAGATGTGAAAACAGCCCATGAGGCACATGTATTACGCTGAGAACCAGACTGCCAAAAACCAACCACTTTTTATGGCTTATTTAGAGCTCCTGTTTTTTTGTTTTTTAATGAAATTCTTTGAAATTGATTTTAAAAGCAAGCTTGTTTTATTCATAGCTATCTACCATGACTTTTTTGACTTATTACGAGTAGCTTTTTTTTAAAATTCATCTATTTTAAGTTCTGTGCCAAGTTCCCCTTCATTTCTTAGAGCCTTGTAAATTAGACCAACATATGTGTCTTGGCATATGCAACCAAAGAGCTAGATTTATGAAATATTATTCCAGTGATCTCTTCATTGAACTAACAGAGCAGTGACCCAAGGCACTGCAACCTTCCTAATGAGACCCCGATGTCCCAGGGTACATTCGGGAGCACGTGGGCATGGGGGTGCCTAGACAAATCCACCCAGCTTTCCTCCCACACAGCGCATGACATTTTGGCATGTTCTCTGCTCCACCTGGGCTGCTTGCTGGTGAAGGACTTTCTGAAGCTGAAATTACAAACGTATCCATTTAGATGGCTACACATGCCCAGTCTTGTATTTATCAATATGCAAACAGAAGCCTGAAGGACACATGGTAGACGCTTACTGGAGAAAGCTTCCTTTCTTAAAAAAAAAAAAAGAACATGAAGTCATAATTTTACAGACACCATAGAACTCAACCTCATATAAAAATATTACCAGAAGCAGCAATGTTAGATGGACTGTGAAGTGGGGTAAAAAAGAAGAGGCATTAAAAACATTAAGCTTCCTGAGCCGCTCGGACTAAGTGGGGCAGCTATTAAGAAACTCATCCGTTTTAGCTCTCCAGCAAAGGTTGAACTTCATCTTCAGAAACGCTACTGTCGAGCAGAGCGAACCCAATTTGGCCTAATGAATTCGCCTGCGTTGCCAGTACTCCTTCACAATGACACAGATTACATTTAAACCATATGGGGGATTTAAGGATTGCTCCCTTCAGACAAGGAACTTTCATACTGGTCTTGGGCCCAATCAATTTCACAATGGCAGAGTTATGAACCCCTTCACTCCTGGCCTCCCAAAGATCCGGATCCCTTTCTCATCCGCAAGCTGGAAACCTCCCTCCCTCCCTCTTTGGCTTCCTTCCTTCCTTCCTTCCTTCCTTCCTTCCTTCCTTCCTTCCTTCCTTCCTTCCTTCCTTTCTCCCTTTTTTCCTTTCTTCTTTCTTTCCAGTAACACATATTTATTGGACAACTAGCTACTATGTCTAGGTCTCATACAAGCACCAGATCTAGGGCTCAAATGGGTTCATGCTTCCATTCACAGGGTTCAGTTTTTAGAAAGGTCACAGGGACAGAAGTGCTAACCCTGATTTGGGTGCAAAGCCTAGGAAGCCAGCTTCTCCTTCAGCTAAAAGCAACAGGATGTACCCAACAACTGGCCCATAGCTCTCTACTTTTGCCATGGCCCAAAATTCTTACCACTATGAGCCCAGAGTATTGGTCCACAGCAGTGGAGAAAGGCCATTCATTTCTCCAGCCAACGCAGGCGTAACATGGCAATCCATGAAGTGCAGAGGACTAGGAGACAGGCACAACCAGGCCCAAAAGCTATGACTCTCAAAGGTATGAAAGTGCACTCAGGGACAGGTCACTGAACTGAACTGAGCCTGCAAGATGCAGCTTGCACTCAACTGAAATGGTAGTAAATCATAAAGACATCCAGTGTTGTACATGGCATCCAAGAAGCCGTGAGTGAAGACTAGCCCATCCCAAACCTCGGCTCATCGCTAGCGTGAGATCCTAACATCTGCCTCACTCACAAGAGCAGGGGAAAGATCCTCCTCCTCCTGGGCGTTGAAGCCTCTGGAAATGATGGAAAGATACTCACTACCACTTATTCCACGTTCTGCGTGGAGGCAGGGACAAAAAACATGGGTGAGTGGGTCTTTGTTTGAAAAGAAGTCACATCAGGAGGAAGCCATCATGGTGTGGTGGCCAACAGACTGTCCCGGAAGGAACATTTACAGAGCTGAGTCTCTGAGCAGTAGCAATCCCAAGGGTGAGCCCTGGAAAAGACCTGGGGTAAGACATGGAGCTATACGACCCATAAACCTACTTTTGTAAGTATCAGAGAAGTGTGAGGAATTAAGGCAGGAAGGACATATAAACCACCATGTTTGGGGAAACATGACCGGCTAGCAATAGTATATGAAAGAGCTTGCAGAAAGAGATACCAGATTATCTAAGACTGGCAAATTAAAGCTGGTAGACCAAGGCTAGCAGACCAAGCAAAGCTGGTAAAAAAACATACCTTCCTTAGCTGGAGTGGCCCTGAAGGTCCTTGTGGATATAACCTGATGAACACTGAGCCCTTGCTGGCCTTCTAAATATACTTTTAACTCTGAGTCCCTGAGCTTGCCAGAGTCTAGAGGTTTCTGTCTTCCAACAGGAAGAGATTTCCTAAGCAACTTTGTTTCTGACCCCTTTCCACACCTCAGCTTCTATCCATTCTCTGAGAACTACCCCCTACCCTGCTCCAGAGGACTCTGACTCCAGTCCATGATGACCAGGGTTACAACGCTGAACTGCTCCTGTCTCCAGGTCTTGGACTCTAGAACTGAGACTTTGAAGTATACAAAGCCAGAGCCAGTTAGCCCTTTAACCAGAGAGAGGCAGATTAAGGGACTAAAGGAAAAAGACCCATCATATCTCAAGCATATCTATCAGTAAAACTGTCTCTGACAGTCAGGAGATACACAGGGAGGGATAGTCAAGCAGTACTAACACCGTGCCACTTACATATCTTAAGGTACTGTGTGTGGCCTTAATCTGTGAGGAATAAATCAGAAAGGAATCCAAAACAGAATCAAGAAGAAATGGGTTAGATGTATCTTCTGGACTGTGTAGGGGTTCAGGATATCAGACATGACCAGTAGGAAATACCTGCCGTGAGCAGAAATCATGGAGGCTCTCCATGGCATTGACATTCTAGGCCAGGAAGGCTCCACATTCAAGTCCCTGGCCAGCATGCCCTCCATCCAGCTCACAGCATCACCCTCATTCAGCTTGAAAAGTAACTGCTAATTACTCAGAGCAAGGGAACGGATGGGTGGTAGGAATCAAACCCCCGACCTTGAGCATGCTAGGCAAACACTACACACTCAGCTACACTCACAGCCCCTATCTGGGCATTTAAAAAATGTACATTTAGACTAAAGTACAGGATAGCCAAGTATATCTTGCATAAAAATAAATCAAATTTACAGTACAAGTTGAGTGCTTCTTATCCAAAATTCTCTAGACCAGAAGGGTTTTAGATTTTAGATGTTTCTGAATTCTGGAATGTTTGCACTGATATAAAATGAGATGTCTTAGGGATGAAATTTAGGTCTATGTAAATTCATTTTGTTCATATGCATCTTTTGCACACAGCCTGAGGGCAACTTTATACAAAGTTTTTAGTGTACCTACGATCATTGTGATTGGCTATATGAAACCCATGTGGAACTTTGCATATGTGCTACTGTATTGATGCTCAAATGTATCAGATTTTTGAAGCATTCTAGATTTTGTTATTTTTAAAATTAGGGATACTCCATCAGTATTAATGTCTTTGGATCCATTATAGAAAATGTAAATATAGTTTGTATTTTAAACACATTTAAGGACTGTGGGCTATTACCTCACCTAAATGTCACCTTGTGGTTATAACGGAAACAGGCAGAGGGCCAACTTATTTAGAATCGCAATCACAACTTTAAAAAAGAGGATTTATCAGAATTATAAACATTCACAGGACACTCAAGAGAACTTGGAGTATACTAGACGTTTATCCCATTAGACATTGAAAGGAATGGACTTTCTGGCCAGACTGGCAGGATCGGCTTTCCAGGCTCTGCTGACTAGTCTTGGACAACATTTACTTAATTCCCCTGTGCTTCCATGTCTTTATCTGTAACATTAAGATAGGAGTCCACACCCATCTCACGTGTAGACAGGTTGTGCAAGGAATCCCAGAATCTACAGATGCCCTTATATGAAAGGGTGCCATTTCCATATAACCTGTATATACCTTCACATATTAAGAAACCTCCAGATTTGCAAAACACATGAAACTCAAGAAGAACGAAGACCAAAGTGTGGACACTTTGCCCCTAATTAGAATTGGGAACAAAACACCCATGGAAGGAATTACAGAGACAAAGTTTGGAGCTGAGACAAAAAGGATGGACCATCTAGAGATTGCCATATCCAGGGATCCATCCCATAGTCAGCCTCCAAACGCTGACACCATTGTATACACTAGCAAGATTTTGCTGAAAGGACCCTGATATAGCTGTCCCTTGTGAGGCTATGCCGGTGCCTGGCAAACACAGAAGTGGATGCTCACAGTCAGCTATTGGATGGATCACAGGGCTCCCAATGGAGGAGCTGGAGAAAGTACCCAAGGAGCTAAAGGGATATGCAACCCTATAAGTGGAACTACATTATGAACTAACCAGTACCCCTGAGCTCTTGACTCTAGCTGCATATGTATCAAAAGATGGCCTAGTCAGCCATCACTGGAAAGAGAGGCCCATTGGACAGGCAAACTTTATATGCCCTAGTACAGGGGAACGCCAGGGCCAAAAAGTGGGAGTGGGTGGGTAGGGGAGTGGGGGGGTGGGTATGGGGGACTTTTGGGATAGCATTGGAAATGTAAATGAAGAAAATACCTAATTAAAAAAAAGAAAAGAAACCTCCAGGACACTCACAGTGCCTAATACAATATAAACAATTAACAGTGCATTCATTATTCAGAGTCTCTGCAAACCAAGGTTAATGAAACTCCTTTTCACAGTTCTAGCAGTTAGGACTGGGCATTTAGTTCCGTTCGGATGCTCAGAGTCCCAGGTTCAGCCTCTGAGTACTGCAGAAGCAGGGTGTGGCAGCACAGAAGCTGCACTTCCTGCACTTGGAGGTGGAGGCAGGAGGATCAGAAACCTCATGCCATCCTCAACTATGTAGTCCAGCCTGGGCTACAGGAGAATCCGTTTCAAAAAGAGTTCTAAAACACAATAAAGAAAAGCATGTAAAATGTTCATTGCAATACTTGACCACAGAGTAGCTACTAACAGAGGATCCAAACCCATGTCAGAACCAGTCAGAAGCTGACCTGGGCAGTGAGTTTTAAAGCGGCTGCTGAGTCCCTTCATTAGATCACAGAACTTGAGTGTTTTCATTGTTGCTTGTCAACAGTGACTTATAAAAAAAACCATAAAGATGTGATTTATAAAACTGAAATGCAGGATCAATAATGTTTAAATAAAATAGTACACAGAGAGTCATAGGTGTGCACGCACACACATACACAAACACACACACACACACACACACACACACACAAACCCTTATGCAGACAAATGAGTCCACAGAAGGTGAGGAACATGAAGGAGATGGGCTACAGAGATAAGAATCAAAGAGTTGTTGTCTATGCTCCTCCTACATCTACTGTGGGGCCAAGGAGCCCCAGCTCCCAATGGCCCTAGCTCCCAGCAGCCCCAGCTCCCAGCAGCCTTCAGCATCATGCTATGGTCCTCAGAGTGGCTCAGTGGAGTCTCACTGGGCTAACCACCAGCATCTACTCAACTTTGTGATGAGCCTCTGTGAAGTCAGACCTGACTAGTGTGGCCTCCAAGCAAACAGGAAGAGAGGAGCAGGCAACTGTCTCCCTTATCCGTTGAGAACTTTTTGGTAGAGAGAAGACATGTCAAAAGCTGGAGTAAAATTTGCTCACTAGGAACTTGCACTGGAACTGTGTGCTCAGAAGGAAGAACATGGCCAGCAACCCCGGCCTACAGGAATGTCATTCTTAGTCCTGTGGCTGAACTCAATCTCTCCAACTTAAAGATGCACTAGTCTAAGTGTGCGCCTTCTGGTTATTACCTGGAGTTAAGTACTAAAATCCCTTGGATTTTTTTGGGGGTGTGTGGGGGGGAGGTGGGGAGCCAAGTTCCAAAGCTGCCAATCACAAAGAAATAATAAATGTTATGGAGCACTGCACATATGCATTGAATCACCATACTGTGACCCATAAGGATGTACAGTTAGTATGAATCCATTTAAAAGATAAAGGACACCCACACCCACAAGTCTGGTTAGAGAATTGCTTTATTTTCAAATCATTTGTGGTTGTATGTTTCCCTCTTGTGGTAGGAAACAGAAAAATCAGGCAAATGTGCTGTAGCCTTGGGGTGACAGAGGTGCAGTTCTCTTTCCCAGAATTGCTGTGTTGTCTAAACATAGCAGGGCCCAGTTCACCAGGCCCCTTTGTGTCTCCTTATGGTCCACAAATCATTAAGATTTTAACACAAAGCGGGAAACACTGTTACTCTGGGATAGTCTCATGCTTGCACAGGCCAGCTTTGGAGAAAGGTGGCTCCAGAGAAGGAAAACTGCCTTCCAGTGGAGAATCAGTGTGAAGTAAGGGAGCAAATACCCTTGAGGAAGTTCAAGCACATAAAGAAAATACAGGAAGTGCTTATCATAGCTGCCTGGACACACAGTAAAAAAAATCAAGAGGTACTGAGAAGGCCTGATCTCACCTTTCTAGCTCATCTGATGTGAGCCAGGGAAGAGATGGTTTGTGGGATAAACACTCTCTCAACTTCTGCATTGGCCCAGGCACTATGGGAGGCAGGAAGAAGGAACATGGAGGATGGAAAATCAAAATGGAAGAAGGAATGCTTAGGACTGAACCAAGCACTCATTTGTTCTACCCAGAAGGCTCTGGATTAGACCAGCCTGGGTCCAGCCCTGACTTTGCCCCATTCTGGTTCTATAGTCTTTCTGATCTCAATCTTTTATTTGTAAAATAGGGACAATGGTTGTGTGCTTGCAACTCAATAGCACTCAACAGGTTAAGACTCAGGAATCACCATTAATTTGACCAGCCTGGACTGCCTACTGAGTTTAAGGCCGACATGGCCTACAAAGTGAGATATTGTTTCAAAATAAAATAAACAAATTCTGAAAGGGCGGCATCTGTGGTGGTTTGAATAAAAACAGCCCCCATAGGCTTATGCTTGGATAGTGGTCCCTAGTTGGTGGAATTGTTTGGGAAGAATTAGGAGGTGTGTCCTTGTTGGAGGAGGTGTGTTACTGGGAGTGGGCTTTGAGGTTCCACTTAGCTTTCTCTGCCTAGTGCTTGTGGGTCAGGACGTTACGTAAGCTTCAGCCACTGCTCCAGCACCATGTCTTCCTGCTGGCTGCCACGCTCCATACCATGATGGTCAGACTCACTCTGTGACTGTAAGCCTTCAATAAACCCTTTCTTCTATAACTGCCTTGGTCATGGTGTCTTATCACAGCAATAGAAATAATGATGGTGATGCAGATGATACGATGAAGGAAGAAGCAAGAAGAAGGAAGAGGAGGAGTAGGGAGAGGAGGAGGAGAAAGAAGAAGAGGAGGAGGAAGAGAAGAGGAGGAGGAGGAGGCGGAGATGGAGTCGAAGATGAAGACGACAAAGAAGTTGTTGAAGACAACATCGTTGCTTGAATGACTTCTTTTGGACATCATGGATTAGTGCGCTTAGGGTCATGGACTATGCACTTTGAGGACCATCTACTTTGAGGAATTCAGTATAGTGAAAATAAGGGATCCAACTCAAATTCTTACCAGGCTTTACTTAGTACTTAAGTAGTATTGAGGGTACCAATCTGGTTCCTCACCTATTATACAGCGGCCCAACAGCTTTTTCTCTCAAGCTGCTGAGGTCATATGAACTCATGTGAAGTCCAGCACTGTGCCTAACAGTACACGTAGGCTTCCTGGCACACATAATAACAACCCATGATGTGGGTGTTCTTACTACTCCTATACTACGGATGAGGAAATTGAAGTGTTATCAAATTAGGCCAGGCACTAAATCCAATCAGTGGCTGTCATATTTATAAGGAGCAAGAGATTTGAAGACAGAGACAGACACAAGGAAGTGCGCCACATGGGGACAGAGGTAGAGAATGTGAGCTATGCTGCAGCACCAAGTGACAGGAGCTAGGAGGGAGCCAGGGTAGAGCCTTCTCTAGGGTTCCTAAGAGCATCACGGGCTGTGGCTATCCCTAGAGTGGAAGGGTGCTTGCCTGGCATACGTGAGGATCTGGGCTTGGAAGGAGCTGGTGAGGAGGGAGGAAAAGGGAAAGAAGAAGCAGCAGCAGCTTACCCTTAGGGCTGCTACTTGAAACTACAAGAGTGAATGAGTGTTGTTTGACGCAACAGTGCGTGATGCCTTTTTCTAGAAACTCTGGAGAATTGACGTAAGTTAGCGGTAATTTAAAATGGCATGTCCTATTCTGGGGTAGCTGGGCTCTCTGCACGAGGGTTGGCAGACTGAGTGAAAACATTCTGGGGTTTCCCCAGCCCGCTCCCATGTACCTTTCCTATGCCCCAGAGTGCTCGCTCCTCACCACCAAGTGTCAGCCTGGATGCTGGCTCAGGTTCTAAGGGGAAGCTTCCTGTCTTTCTCACTGCTTCCTGACTCAGTACCTGGAATGGGCTTGCTCAAAGCAAATCCCTGAATGACTGAACTACTGATGTGAGAGCATCAAATGCCCTCTGAGACTACTGGGGGAGCTGATGGACATGAGCATCTTCCTAGGGAGTCAAACGGTTTCCCCTTCTTAGAATAACCACTAAGAAACTTCCTCCCTCTCACAGACAACTCAGGCATCTGTAGAGGGTACCCTGCCTGAGAACTGGCATGTGACTGGTTTCTAGAACACATGAGACCTGCACCGTAACAACTGAAACCAGAATCTGCAGCAGGGAGGGGAGCACAGCTGGTTGGTCTGTGGGGCTCAGCTTGCTCCACTCCTGAGCAGGGCCTCAGGGATCACAGGCACAAGTGGTAAGGGGCCTTCATGGTTCCAGTGAGGTAGAAAAAGTGAACTACACAGAGGACACACCAAGGCAAACCAGAGGGAAGGGTTACAGCAGACACTGTATCCTACTAGACTTGTCAACAAATGTCAGAGAAAGTCTGGTGTGTCGGCATATACCTGGAATCCCAGCACTTGGGAGGCGGAGGCAGGAGGATTGTCATGAGTTCAAGGATTACACCTCAAGTTCCAGGCTAGCCAAGGCTATACAGTAAGACTGTCTTTAAAACAGTGTATACATATTTATTTGTTTATGTGTTTATATATACACGCATATAGGCATGTCTCAGGGAGATCTGTAGAAAAATAGCTGGACTGTGTAATTGTTTTCAGTGTGGTTCTTTTGCGTCTGTAAATTATGTATTTTACCTAATTACTCAAGTTTAATTCATTCTACAATACCAATCTGGACCATGAACCCAAGTTCAGAAGCTTGCTTTACTGAAGACATCAGGTGAGATGAAGACCTGTTTCATGTCATGTAGCCTGCTAGTTAAACAACAGCTACAGCAAACCTCTGGAGTTTCCGTGTCACTGGACAAATACTGCGACCAGCCCTACTCCGAAACAGCCTTTTGGGTTTGCTGGCCTAAGTCTCCAAAACTCTCTGTCCCCTCAGAGTCATGAAGTTAATTCCAGGACCAGGTTGAAGGTTGGCCTGTCTATGAAATAAATCCAGGGACTGTGTATGTTGGTGAGGCTGCAGAGATGGAGAAACTGCTACTCACTGTAGGTGGGGATGCACATTGGTATCACCGTCATAAATTAATATAAAGGCGCCTCAAAACACTGTGAGTAGAGCAGTGTGGCCCAAGTATCCCAGTGCTGATTATAAATGCAATGGAAGAGAGACAGCCACTATTCACCAAAGCCAAGATCCAGGTCACCTGAGTCCAGAGCAAATGAATAGGGAAACTGTCACACAGATACAAAATGGACCACTAGTCAGTCATGAAAAAAAGAAAAAGAAAAAAATGTCTTTTGTTCATGGCCACATGGATAGAACTGAGTGTTCCCAAAGCACATTACCACATAACCAGGCACTGAGGCTCCGCTAGGTAACTGTCTAAGGGACAGAAAGCTTCCAAAACTGTTCAAGAGAGGCCCTGGGAACAAGGGGACCTCTTCTTTGTTCTGGCCACTTCTTACAACTGTCCTCGAATCCTAATGGGCAGCGGCATTGTGTACGAAAGAAACCCTGACGCTCCGGGACAATCCTGCTTACATCAGGACTGCCCGGCATGCACCTTTGAGACGAGATAGCCAGGTGTCAGACCAAAGACTGCTAGACTTGTCGTCTGAACCTAGCTTCCCAGAATAGGCTCCTCTCCCACCCCGAGAGCCTGCATGAAGCCGGGGGCGGGATAAAACACCTGTGCTCTGCAACACACAGGTCGACAGTGTGCAGTGTGCTGCTAGGTGCTGGCAGATCTGCTAAGAGAAGCCAGGCTGGGAAGGAAGGTGGGAACTGCTGCGGGACCCTTGGCAGTATCCAGTGCATTTCCCACGGAACCCTGACCTACCCACTGAGGCAGCCGACAAAGCCTGAGTGTGACTTGTCCAGGCAGTCTGTCTATTCATCGTCTTAATCTCCTAAAAACTACGCTATGACATACTAACTTGAAAAATAAGTAAAAAGAAATTCAAGGGGCTAGGGCTCTAGTTCAGTTGCAGTGTTGGCCTAGTATGCAAACGCCTGGGTTTGAGCTTCACCATCTCTCCTCCCCCACAATAAGGACATTTATAACTAACCCTAAACAGAACATCCGGTAATGAACAGTGTATCCAGGAACCAAACTCTTGTGTTAGGCTGACTCTGAAGTCATACTATAATAAAATGAAATGAAAGAAATAATCTAATTTTTTTTAGTATATTTGTGTTTTGTGTGTGTGTGTGTGTTACTGTGCACACGAGTGCATGTGTGTCCCTTCCCAGAGACAACTTCAGGACTCAGCTCCCCCCACCCCCACCCTGGATCTCACCTTTCCCTGGGAGCCTCCCCTTCAACCTGGAAGTAGCTATGATAAAGATCCCCCCCTCCTCCTCAAGAAGCCCAGAGTCTGGGCTGTTGAGCTGCTCTTCAGCTCACCTGAGGCTTTATCACATGGGCTCTGCTGTTTGGGACAGGACTGAATCAGCCCAGGGAGTGGCTTGCCTGAATCAAAAGTACAGTTTCAATGACGACCATGGTAACTGGCGCTCAGGCTGCACCCCGAGTTCCTCAAGCATTCAGAAGCCTATGAACTCAACCCGTTCCCATGACACTCTTCACTAGAGATCAGAACTCACCCCTGATCACAGGAGAGGACTCTGAGCCTGAGAGATGACAGGCAGAGCTCATAACATTTCACAGGAAATTGAAACTACAGCGTGAACCCAAGTCAATTCCAACTCATTCTATGAGCTACTTCTTAGTGCAATGCAGGGTGCCACCCAGTGGCCTGTCTTCTATTTGGCATTACGTCAGAGGCAGTCCACAGGGACACTGTGAAGGACCGCTGCTTGCTTCATGTGACAGATAGTCCTGGTCTGGTGCCATCAAAGCAGCAGCAGAAGTGTGTGTATGTGGGGAGGTAGGGGGGTGTCTCTGGGTTCCCATCACATGCTAATTGTAGTAGATTAAATGGTGGTCTCTCCCACCCCCCACTCTTCACTCAGAGCCTGTGCTGGATGGTGACCTTGCTTGATAAAATGACTTTACAAGTTAAGGATCTTGAGATAAGAGCCTTCTGGATTACCGAGGTGGGCCCTAGATCTAAGGACAAGAGTCCTTCTGACAACAGAAGAGGAAAGAGGGCGTGGCATAGCAGTAAACCGCATACTTCAGGCCTAGAGCCGAATTCCCCAGCATAGAAATCCGGGGTGGGAAAGAAGACAGGCATACGAATATGGCCTTGTGAAGTCAGAAGTAGTGACTAGGCATGTGCTAGGAAGCCCTGGGCTACCCAAAGTGAGAAGGGTCACAGAAGGGTCCTCTGGCTACTAATTCTGCTGCCAACATCTTGCTTTTAGACTTCTGGCCTCCAAAAATAGATGAGAAATTTCTGTTTTTTAAGCCCTCAGCTAGTGGTCATTTGTCTCAGCAGTCACAGGAAACTAACCTACGTTACAGTTTTAGCTATCCATGAATGGGCCCGTCTCTCCAATGACCACACAGCTTTACCTGTGTTTCACCGGACACCTTGCACGGTCACTGGCACACAACGTGTCACTGTTTATCAAATGAACAGGTCCATGTGTCCCAGGAGGCTGATGACAGTATTAGATGTGTTTCTGGGTGCTTCCTATCTGGAGGACGACACTGGCCTAGGCCAGGGAACCACACCACAGATTCATCTTAAGGTATCATATGGAGCTGAGCCCTCAGATCCAGCAGCTGTATGGCTGTGCCTCACATGGACCAGGGACCACTGCCTGAACAGGCAAATCTAAGACACACTATAGGGCTGGAGATAGGATGAGATACCCATGCAGTGGGTGGCGGCAGACACAAACGACCCTCTCCTCGTCCCCCTTTCCTCTCTGTCTTCCAATGGTCTCAGTATTTAAAATCATTGTGAAACCCTTAGAATTATCAGAACGCTCTGTTTAGTAGATCGTCGGGCACTACAGTGCTTCACAAAGGCTGGTGCATCCTCACACTAACGCATAAGCCACTCATCGCTTCTCTCTATTAGATCTTCCGTGGGAAAGCTGGCAAGGCTGAGCTGTGTGCTAAGCACTTTTCTCATGGGGTGAATCACAAAGAGCCGGAGCAGAATATGTGGCCCCACCTACGGAAGATGCTCAACCTTCGCGCCAGCCGCAGTCTTTCCCCCCAATGCATCTGAGTAGTCCACACGTACTTCCCCTCTGCTTCATTTAAGATCTTCCTTAATTTGAGCCACAGAATACATTTTTCAAAGGCCCCATGAAGACCCTGGAATATAACAGTTTTATTACTACTAAGTCAAAAGGCCTTTCCCTGTCCTCACTCAGTAATGCCATCCCAACTCCATATCCTTAATTCTTTACTACCGTGGATCAGGTGGGCACTGTCATAGACTTGGGCTTCTGTGACTTTGAGCTGATGGGACTATCTTCCTAGGAGAGGTCTTGGTATTTAGCGGTTTGTTTGCTGTGCGGGGAAACAAACTTTCCCGATGTTACACAGTTGCAAAATGGCCACGGAAAGCATGCGTTCACCAGAGTGGTCCCTGTGGTAGATGAGGTTGGCTAAGTAAACAGTATTGGCTCTGTGGCATGACACAGGAAAGTGGGACTGTGGGGTTCCCCTCAGCATGAGCTGTCGTCTAAGATCCTCTCTATAGTGTGAGGAGGGTGCACACGGTCACTCGCTTCTGGCTCTGCGCCAGCATATTCATCCCAGCACCGGCTTAGGGAGCAGCAAGATCTCCAAACGAAGCTGACACTCCACTTACTCTTTTAGGGGAAGCTGTCTTTCCTGTCTGCGGCACTTCCTTTGAAAGTCCTCAGTCATAACAGATTTCATCCTTTGAGAATAGATTTGAACTTTGAAAAGAGACAAAAAAAAAATTGTCTGGAGCCATGTCTAATGAATAAAGTGGGTGTTCAAATCTCATTACATCATTTTAAGTGAAAAATGAAGCCTGACTATAAAATAATGTGACTGCTTTTCCTACGTGGCCCATAAACCAGTGGCCTGAAAAATAATTCCCACAGAGGTGTTTCGAAAGGCTCTGAGCACTGGACACGTGACTGGAGTAAGTGCACAGTCCCAAAGAGGCCATGTGTCAGGGAACAATACTAACGGGGACGTGGAAGCTCAGATATGCTGGTTAAAAGAGAACTCTGATTGCTTATGCTCTTGAGAAGCGGGGAGAAGTTATTCTCCTGGAGACACTGAAACTGGTCCTTCTCTTCTGGACAGCCTTGTTTGCTTTGACAGAAAGTGGCTGAGAACAATGCCCTTGCCTTCAGCAAGACTTCACCAGCATTACTAAACCCTTAAAGACAGACACATACAGTCCCATGCTCCAGGCAGGCCCTGTAGCATGTGAGTGACCGTGTGCACCCTCCTCACACTATGGAAAGGAGCTTAGACAACAGCTCATGCTGAGGGGAACCCCACAGTCCCACTTTCCTGTGTTATGCCACAGAGCCAATACTGTTTACTTAGCCAACCTCATCTACCACAGACATCGCTTTCCCTCAGCATCCCCTCTTAGCACCCCTGGATGATTGCTCTGGCTTATCATGCTACCCCATCCATCAGGAAGGCCCTTGGGAAAGAAGACGCCACCATTGTGGCTCTAACGTGTAGGCAGTGTGAACACCACCATATGCTTTCTGCTGCACTTTGGATCTTGAGTGTCCCCAAAGCCCCATGTGCTAAAAGCTTGGTCCCCAACATGGTATTTGGGCGAAGAAGTAGAACCTTCCAGAGGACAGGCCCCGAGGAGAGGGCATGCCTCTCTCCTCAGAAGCTTGTGGACTCCAGCCTCTTTTTGCATCTCTCTGCTCCAGGCTTGTGATAAACGTTGTTTTGCTCTACCGCATGTACCACATGCTCCTGACATAAGCTGTCTTACCATAGAGCCTGCCAGCAGTGAGTGTGTCTGGTCTCAGACAGGAACCTGTAAACCCATGAGTCAAAATAAACCTCATTGCTTTATAAGCAGCCCAGGCAAGTGAGCAGAGCAGCAGCCCAGGCATGTGAGCAGAGCAGGCCAGCAGCCCACAGTCTATGAGTGTCCTACTGACACTATTCTATCCACCTACCTGTACATACACACATATGTGGCTATAAAGTTACGTTCTTACACACGTTAGTTACTGGATGCTACACTTGAGGGGCTTTCCACAGCCTGATGGAGAGAACACCAGACACCTAGAGACTGGAGCCACTGCTCTGACTGCACTGCTAGAAGCATCTGAACTACTTGCCCTGGGGTAGGGGTGGGGCTAGTGTAATGGTGGGTACTAGGACAACAAAGCAATGGACCGAGGCAGGGATTTGAATTTTCCCTTCTCTCTCTTAAGTTCTACAGGCACTTTAGCTAACCACATGCCTAATATACTGGGTAACATGTGCTAGAGGACATGTATCCTTTGGAGGACACGTGTCCTTTGGAGGACATGTGTTAGGCTTAGTTCTGGCCCAGGACACTATTGGGACTTTAAGAGGTATTTAGTAGGTTGGTGTCCTTGAGTGGGACAGTGGAATCCAGTCACAGCCTCTGTACTAGGCCATAAACAGCATCTACTTCCTCTACCATACACCAGAGAACCCACTATGACATACTGTGCTACTACAGAGCCACTGCAATGGGGACAACAGTCCACCCATTGAAAATTCTCGTAAGCTAAATAAGCCTTTCCTCCTCTGACGCTGACTCCACTCAGGCGTCTGTTGCTATACTGGAAAGATGGTTCCTAGGCACATCTCTTTCCGCTGCCTATGACCCAAACATGGGTAAGAGCAAGCGGGGTGCATGGGAAAACATCTGCCATCAGGTGGGCAAGCATGAGCAGGATGGCAAAGCCATGAGACCACAGGAGGCCGGGCCTAACCTACTTGTTGGATCACCATATAGACTGCATAGTATATACAGTGTTCACTTTGGGGGCCACCTCGGAGTATCTATCTCCAGAGCAGCCAAACTGAGCTACAGTGGGAGGGTCAAGTGTTGCTGGAACAAAGAGATTTCAAACATAAGGCAGGCAGAAAGTCCCAAAGCCATCATGTTCCAATTTACCCATGTTAAACTACAGTCTATGGGCTTCCCATATGTGCAGCTCAGGATAATGACAAGTTTGCAATGTAGTCATAGCAAAGATGTACTTCCCTTGCCAGAATTTAGCTAACTACAACTGACACACACACACACACACACACACACACACACACACACACACACAGAGAGAGAGACAGACAGACAGACAGACAGAGACAGACAGACAGAGACAGACAAAGGAAGAGGGAGATGTCAACAACACGGGCAGTTCTGTCACCATGTTACTCACAGACCACAGGCCCTAGCTCAGCTCTGCTCCCTACACAGCTCTGAGTGTTAGCCTGGTCCTGCTGTCCTCTATAGATGAATACACTGGATTACGTGTTTTCTACATATCTGTGCAAAGGACTGAAGAGCGATTTGGCTATACTCAAGTGTCACCTTCCACTCTATTGTGGAACACACACTAGAGTACAGTATAACTTCCCATATGATCTGGATGTGGGCTACTGTCCCCACTGACCCCTGCGAGGCTAGCTGGTCCTCAGATTATAGGCATCTAGTTCCGCTTCCACTTTTTAATAGCAACCATCAAGAGAAAGAAACCTTCTCTTGTGGATTTTAATCCTTCTTTCACACTATGATTCCAAAATTAGTTTTCATTCAATCCAGGAGTGGTGAAAATGGCCTCACTCCAGGTGCCCTGGAGTTTAAAGTCACTTTTCCTGTTTAAAGTCACTTAGACCGGCTGTGCTTCTCAGCCACCCAGAGTGGGAACCTGGCATTTACAATGCTGTCCTGAGAATGCATCTCTGAAAGTAACGTGTGAGCCCATGGATATCAAGGGGCTTCCGCTGGTCCCCCATGACCCCACCACTGTAACCTGGAAAAAAAACACATTTTGTGCTGAGCCACTTTTCTTCAGAGCAGCCGAAAACAAATTTGAGCATTTTCCTGCAGGAAAACGGATCTCACATCCCATGTGACATTAGAGAGTGGAAAAGGAAGAAGTCAGCTAAATTTGAGAAGATAGTTCTCTATGTTGTAGATGGCCACACACACTCAATGTCATGTGTGTTGGAATTCACCAAAGTTGTTCTATCTAGGGTCCTCTTGTAAATGCATAGAATTCACCTGAACATCAGAGCTCTGGAAGTCCATCCACACTGCCAAATCCAGTGTCCTCAGCCACTGAATGAGGATGTTGTCACAACCCCTGGAGCCACTTTCTCTGACATATACTCACTTGTGTTTATAGCTTGCCTTTTGTTGTTGTTAGGAGACAACGTCCCACTTAAGAATCCATGCTGGCCTTGAACTCACAGACTTCTTGTCTTAGCCTCCAGACTGCTGAGATTATGGGCATGTGCGGCTGTGCCCCATGACATATACTTATTTATAGAAAAGACCAACTGTATGAAATATCAGAAGACCAAAGTGCAAGTTCCAACACTACCAAGAAGCAGGACAAGTGAACCACGTTTCACGACCACAGTTCGTGGTTTAAGAAGTGCACCTGGCACAGCCTTCTCCAGTTCTAGGCTGGAGAGTACAGTTGCCACTTTTCAAGGAAACTTCTCTTTGGTACAGATAGAGACCATTAGAGAAAAAAAACCACAACCAATCAAATCCCAATGCTGTGGAGCCCAGTCCCTGTGGATAAATATTCAACACAATTCCAGCACCCAAAGCTAAGAGATCATGGCAGAAGATGGAAAGGAGATGTTGTTAGAGCTGAGGATTAGGAAGTGTGATGTGAGACTGTGTTCCCTAGAAACTTCAGAAGCTACACCGAAAAGCCTCACCAACATGACTGCCTAAATGGAAGTGGAATGAGACTACAACAGACATGCTAAGGTGCATGAGGAAAGTTTGACCCTACGCAAAGCACTACAGGCAACTGAGGGATGCTGACAGTGGAGGGAATAGGAAAGATCACATCAAGTGGTTATTCAATACCAATGGTCAGCCCTGCGGATATATGTGCAAGTAATATTATACAGGCTTAGCAGGTTGTGTGTGTGTGTGTGTGTGTGTGTAACAGCAATGAATGAAGAAAGAGGCCATGCATTTGAGAGAGAAAGGAGGAGGGGCTTGGAGGGAGGAAAGGGAAGGGGAAAATGATGTCATTATATCATAATTTCACTGGGATATTGATTATGTTAATCTATTTTCTGTAATTACAGTGAAATGATTAAAGTGAATACAAGGAAAGAGACTGAGTTAGCACAGAGTTTTGCAGATGGACAGTCGGAGCAAGTTCTCATTCCCATTTTCCTGCGGCCCACAGGGCTGCCCTTCTGTGTTGGCTCCTTTTCCGTCACTTAACACAAGCCAAGGTCACCTGAGAGGAGACTAAATTAAGAAAAATGCTCCAGTAAGACTGGGCTGTAAACAAGCTTGTAGGACATTTTCTTAATTGTGACCGATGGGGGAGGCCCCAGCCCACTGTGGGTGGTACCATCCCTAGGCTGAGCAAACCTCGGGAAACAAGCTATACCCCAATGTGGCCTCTGCATCAGCTCCTACCTCCAGGTTCCTGCCTTGATTGAGTCCCTTCCTTGATTTCCTTCTATGATGAGCAATGCTGTGGAAGTGTTAGTCAGATAAATCGCTCCCTCCCCAAGTCACAGCCACAAAAACCCCAACTGCAACACCCTTTGTGGTCATTTCTATCCTGAGGACAGCAGCTGAGAAAAGCCTTCTCCATACTCTCCACCAAAGGTCCTTCACAGACCCTGAAAACTTACCACACTAGATGGTGATTTTAAAACATGGGCAAGGAGCTCCCCATATATGAGCTCAGCTCTGAATCAGGTGAAGTCAGGCTATGACTGGGCAAATGGCCAAGTGCTCCAAGGTGCTCCGGGGAGAGTCGATGGGGCAGTTCAATCTTCCCTGCCTCAATTTCTTACACCTGTGTGGCTGGACCTATCGGGTAGCGCACTTTCCCGTATGTTTGAGAGTTGGAATGCTTCACAGGGACGACTCTTTAGTACCTTACCCATCCCCCCGAAAAAATGCACTACAACAAAACTACCATATTTCTACACTGATCTCTTAAGGGCCCATTTATTATTTATCCTAAGAGTCACGTTTTCTAACAAAGCCCATAGTGTCTCCCTTCTTCCTCTACTAAGATGGTATATAAGCCAGAAATTGTAACTGTCTTGTCAGGACTTGGGTCCTCTTAAAGAGGAAGAGTGATCTTAACCACTGGGTCATCTCCCAGCCTCCTTTTTAGTCTTGAATGCTGTAGCAATAGACCACATTAAAGAAGAAAGGGCTATTCATTTATTTTTAGAGAAAACACTTGTGAAACTGAAGAAGAGAATTTCTCAAAAAACAAACAAACAAACAAAAAACCCAACTCAATAAAGTCTTATGTGACCAGGGGTTGGAAACACAGCTCAGTGGTGCAGTGCTTAACTAATTCTGGTGAGGATCAATGCCCAACACTGAAGGTTAAGAAACACAAACAAGCCAGGCGGTGGTGGCGCACGCCTTTAATCCCAGCACTTGGGAGGCAGAGGCAGGCGGATTTCTGAGTTCGAGGCCAGCCTGGTCTACAGAGTGAGTTCCAGGACAACCAGGGCTACACAGAGAAACCCTGTCTCAAAAAAACCAGAAAAAAAACAAAACAAAACAAAACAAACAAACCCACAAACAAAAAAAGCACATATGTAGCAAAGACTAAGTTACTCCTGCCTGCCCCTCCTGCTGCTCTCCTCTCCTGAGAGGTGGGTGCAGGTTCTCTGTTTGCAGGCCATGGCCTCAGCTCCCATGCTAAGGAGAGAGCTGACTCGGTAAAAGGCTGCAGTGCAAGCATCAGGACCAGAGCCCCATGTGCAGAAACTCCCCACAAAACTCCCAGTTGAGCTTGCAATCCCAGTGCTGGAGGAGCAGAAACAGGAAGAAGCCTGGGGCTCCCAGGCCAGCTATCCTTGATGGCTTATCAAGTGCCAGCCAAAGAGAGAACCTACGTCAAAAACAGAGTGGATGGTACCTGAAGAACACCTAAGGCTGTCCTCTGATCTCTGCATGCATGTATACACATGTATCCAGATAAAAACATGCACACGCGTGCGCACACACACACTGAGGGGGGTGGAAGGGAGGGGAGGAGGGAGACAGAGAGACAAAGAGAGACAGAGACAGAGAGAGTCCAGTCAGCTCAGTCTCACGTTTTTCAAATCAAGAATGTCCTCTCTTTAATAATTCTGCTTTTGTTTCTATTTTATTTTATTTTTATTTTAATAATTCTTTTTTTTTTTAATCTCTTCTGGTCAACCCCTCCCAGAAGCCAAGATATCCTAAGTAAAAAAAGACATTATCTCCTTCAGCCTGGTATTTCAAAATCAGAAAGTACGGCCTACTGAAGATTCATTCAAAAGTTGCTGATAACTAAGAATAATTAAGAAGCAGGAAGTTATTAAACCTTTTAAACGGGTAGTCTATAACAAAGTGACTCAAAGATGTCTCTCTGCTAAGCCAGGGCTGCCCTAAAGATACAGCACAGCTTAGCAGGGCTCGCTGGTTAGCCAGATGTGCTCTTGCTGGCTAGCCAGACGTGTGTGCAGAGTTCCAGGCCAGTGAGAGGGCCTTGTGCTAAGGAAAAGTATAGATGGTGCACGAGGAACAACACTCTGGTCTCTAAACCCAGATATGTGCATATACACATAGGCACACCTGCACCCACATAAACATAGGCCAAAACTGACGTATTCATCCCAAGTGGAAGACAACAAAGTTGTCAAGTTCTGGCTGATATGATTGGTGATCATAGAAGCCTTCATGTTTGGGTCAGTACATTTTCAGGCCCATTCTGGAATCCAGCCTGCTCAGACAGCTCTTTCCTGAGTGTACAGATTGTGGACAAGAAGTCCATTTCCATGGTTTGGCTTTGTATCTGTGCTGGCAACATTGTCTATATTGGTGATTGACCATTCAGGGCAACCAGACAAGGAGTCATCAAACGTACTACCTTTGGTCCACATTACTGTAGGTACAGTCTGAATTTTCTGCTCACCAGGTCCACACCCCTGGGTTTAACCAATCAAGGGCTGTTAATATTCAGAAAGAACAAAAATAATGGAATAAAATATTATACAGAGGCCAGTGAGATAGCTTAGCCAGTCAGAGCATTTGCTGCTAAGCCTGAGTCCACAAGACCCACATGGTGGGAAAGAACCACATCCCACACTTGTCCCCACCCCCACAAGCTTGCTGTGACACATGCACCCACATACATGCACATACACAAATAAACATTAAAAAGTAATATGAAGCCGGGCATGGTGGCGCACGCCTTTAATCCCAGCACTTTGGAAGGCAGAGGCAGGGGAAATTCTGAGTTCAAGGCCAGCCTGGTCTACAAAGTGAGTTCCAGGACAGCCTGGGCTACACAGAGAAACCCTGTTTAGAAAAAAAAAAAAAAAGTAATATGAGACAAATGTGACACCTACATTGTATTCTCACACAGCACAGCGTCTATGCCATATTTAGTTTTCTAATATAAAGATGATTTAAGGTAACTGTGTGGATTATAAGCAATTAAGCACCCCATCTTACAGGACCCTCACTATACAATAACAAATTCGAGAGACTAGCAGTAGTGAAGCAGTTTTTAATAAACCATTTTGCAGACAGAGGCACCAGCATTGAGAAAAGGCAAAAATGGCTGATTTGGCACAGGTCAGGGTTTTCTGAAGTTCTTGATCATGTCCTGTTCTCTCTTCTCCCATAGACCAATGCTCCAGAGAGGCCCAGTCTTCAGTTCTTCTAGCATGCCTGCCTTCCCAAAGCCCCTGTTCTCCTGGCTCACAATGCAAAGCCCTACCTGGTGGTGAGTACTCTGGGACCTGAGATACCCCCTTTTCTAATTATGGCACAGTCAAAGTGCAGCCTGCCCGCAACTTCTCAGCTTTCAGAGTGTTCAGACAAGCAGATGCCAGCTAGCAGCTAGCAGCTAGCAGAGAAAGGCCCAGGTCTCCTGCTTATCCGCCACTCTCTGATGAGCTCTAACTGCACCTCACGCTGAAAACAGACCATGACAATTTATTTCTTACAGACGTAATCTTTTACAGAATTTGCTAACTGCAGAGGTCCTGGACTGATACCCTTGAATGTACCAAGGAAAGACCTTCATGTAAAATGCAATCCTGTCTTAAGCTTAGTCTCCAATGGGCACATATGACTTACAAACATAAATTCACTGGAATTGTGTTAATCTACTCTAGTGGTATCTATGAGAAAGGAGCAGTTGCTTTATGGAGATTTGATCTTAAGGGAATCACCCCTGGGGAGGAGCGATGCTTAAGAGAATCTGAGCAGCAAGCTGGGGACAAAGACCTAGGGTATAAGTATGGCGAGCCATGGGATGGTGGGAACGATCAGTGGCGTGATCAAGACAAGGAATGAGACTGTTAAGCGCAAAGTCAGCCAAATGCAGGGCATAGGTAAAGGCCCACAACAGTGCTACAGGGAATGAGCAAGCAGAGTCACCCTCCCTGAGGGGGCGTTTCAGCAGAGAGGCGGAAGCAGCAGGGCTTAGACGACGATAAGGTGGCGAGTGGCAGTGTAGGAATCCTGGAACTATTAGAGTTTGGCCAAAGAGGGAAGAGCAACAGGCCAGTGGCTAATGCGTGATGATGTTTAGTAACTTTCTGTTGTTGTCTTCACGCTTTCCTTCTCACTCCACAGTACTCCCAAAGTGGCAGAAATCCATTTGAACCCTAAAACTCACACTATGCTAAAAGCTCCTACCGACAAGGCTCACTCCTGCCTGGGAGCCTTCCTTTTCCCCACCCATTCTCTGTCCTGGGCATAGGCCAGGGGACTGCTGAATGAGGCCCCTGTGAGCAAGGGTGGAGCTGAAGGGATCCTCCCCACAGAGCTGACCGGCCTCTCTCCCACATGGAAAGCTGTGGTGGTCTGAACACTCCTGGGCATACAGATACAAATCCCAACTTCTTTCTCTGTTTGTCAATGTCTGACCCATCCAGGAAAGTCTACATACAGAGCTCAGTTTAGATCTTGAAAACTGGAAAAAGAAGGTCTTGCAATTTATGAGTCCCTCGATTTTCAGAAGCCACTCAAGTGGTACCGGAAGGTCCGTGCTGGATTCAATGTTCCCGTTATAGTTTTGGTAAATTCTTTAACCTGCCCAGGCTTTTTAGTACTCTCCTCGGTGACTTTAAAGTACCCATAATAGCGTCTTCCTTATAGGGCTTCAAGAGGGTTCTTGAGACACACCAGTGAAATGTTTGTCACGGTGCTTGGCAAGGCAGCTTGAAATAAGTTGAAATACAAGTTATTGTTGAAGGGAATGGGCCCCAGAGGAGCTGAGAGAAAGTCCAATGTTATTGTAAATATACAAAGAAAACGTGTTCCTTAAAACTTCTTTTAAAGTATCTTGTAGAAACAAATAACCAATTCCAAATCCACATTTACAAATCATCAGATTTATAGGAGAAAAAAAAGTTTCACCTCTCTAGTGGACCTGCTCAATTAAGACAGTTAACCTTCTTAACCAGGGGGCGGAACTGGGGGCGTTGCATTAATTTCCTGGCCTGTCAGGACAGCTTGCATAAGAGAGCCCTTGGGTATATTGTTATTGCTTTAATGAAAATTCAGGTCCAGCCCCCTTGGTGGAACAGGTCCAGCAGAGACTGGACTTTTCAAAAGCCTGAACCCAGGCAGCAGGCCCGGCAGGGGAGGAAGCGCCTTTCCCAAGCCAACCAGAGGGCAGGGAGAGAGGCTTGGCACCTGCGGGCCCAGATCGCTGGCTTAACGCCCCAGGGGGATGAGTGCTCCGGTCACCCCGGCCCTCCCAACACCTGGCCTCGAGTCAGCGGGAGGTGCCCCAATCCCAGACCAGAATAGCACAGCGCCACGCAGGGTCTGCACGGCGGGCTCACCTTTCCCCGGCATAGCCATTGCGAAACGTGGGGTGTGGGGGGATGGGGTGGACGGGAAGCCGAATAGGGGTGTGGGGGCGGGGGTACTGCCAAGGTCAAGGGAGCGTGCGCGGGGCGGGGACGGGATGGTGGCGCGCACGGAAGCGCCGGCCCAGAGAAGCCCGCACGTAGCACACGCTCAGCCCGGCCCGCGCGTCCCTTACCCCGTTGGCTGCAGCGATGCGTACGATGAGCTGGATGGCCTCGGTCATGTAGAAGCGGCCGTCCCCGCCCACAACCAGCGTGGCCTCCTGCCTCAGCGCCGGCTCCACGGTAGAGACGATGCTCTGGATGAAATTCTCCGCATAGTTGGCGTTGCTCTGGAAAACCTTCACTCGCTTCCGCAATCCGCTGGTGCCCGGCTTCTGATCCGGATATGCCTGCGTCTTCACTGTCACGATCTTCACCATGGTGGCGGTTGGCTGCGAGGCGACAGTGGCTGCGGCTCTGGCTGCTGCAGAGGGCTCAGGGTCCGCTCTGCTCTTGCCCTGGAAACGATGGCCCAGGGCCTGCCCACGGCCCGCCCACTTCGCCAAAGTCCGGCTGCCTGGGAAGAGGGACGGGTCACGGGGTCGAGAGGGGCGGAGTCTCCCCGACTGACACATCTCTACCTGAGCCAATGGTCTATATAAAGAAACTAGCTCTTTAACTGGAGAGCAGAGCTTCATCTATCGATCATAGTGCAAGGACGAAGAGTTCAGCACGTTACTGTGATTGGACTAGAGTGTCACGTATACATTCCAGAAGCTGGTCTAAAAGACAGAAAAGCCATCCTCCGACTTTTTTTTTTTCTGCAAGGACAGGCTCAACCCCAAAGTTATATTCAGCTTTCTACTTTTTATGTGTTTGCTGTGGGCCACATGCTACTTCATTAGTGATTGTGGATATCCGAAGAACTGATTTGTTTAGTGTATAGTTTCTAGATCTTCCAAAAGTACGGGTTTTATTTTTCCGTGCTTCTGCTCACAACACTGAGAAATTCCGATAATAAAATCCTTCCTCGCCGGGCGGTGGTGGCACATGCCTTTAATCCCATCACTTGGGAGGCAGAGGCAGGCAGATTTCTGAGTTCGAGGCCAGCCTGGTCTATAGAGTGAGTTCCAGGAAAGCCAGGGCTACACAGAGAAACCCTGTCTCGAAAAACAAAACAAAATCCTTCATCACTTGAGGAAGTTCAGCTCAGTTTGGGTCTGAACAAGCCAGGCAGGCTCTTACCAGGGTTGGCCTGTCTGTCATCCATCACGTTTGACAACTAGGAAATGGAAACTTTGAAGGCAGCCTAGATAAACATAGATACAGCTATAAGGCGTCAAAGGATTACTGTGACAGCGGACCCAGTGATTGTGAAAACAGCAAGAGCTAAGGCAGTCAAAAAGGATTTGATTATTCGGTAGGAATATTTTCTTCTGCCTTTCTTAGTTTTTTTTTGTTTTTGTTTTTGTTTTTTTGTTAAGAGTCTCTGCTTGACAAATGTGTCATTTTAGTATACCAAGAAAACAAATACCTTTAAGAAAGTTAAGTCTGTGAGTGTCCATCTTAAACAAATGTAAAACCTTTCAAAAAGGATTTCTGCAAGAAAGAGGTTGTGGTGATGATGACTGTGCCTGTATTCCTACACACACACACACCCAGAGAGAGAGAGAGAGAGAGAAAGAAAGAGAGAGAGAGAGAGGGAAAGAGAGAGAGAGAGAAACATTCCATAGAGGCATAGACCTATACAGACTTGAAATGACCCCAGCTTAGTACAGTCCACGTGAAATCAGTATTAGTTGATGCAGTCATCAGACTGTACTTAAAACCTATCAAGCCTAAAATTATCAGCTCCTCTCTCCAGTTGCAGTACTAGAACATACTGATAACCCATGAACTGAGCTTGTACTCATACTTTCACAGTGGCTAATTGGTGTCTCTTGATCAAGCAGGGAGGTTGGCTGACATATGTAAGTTCTGCCTCAGAACAAATGCTAATAGGTATATGGATATGAAGTTTATGTGTATACAGCATAGCTGGTTATAATCACTGTCATTGAGCTTCTGTGGTAGCTATGTGGAAACTGACAGCTGCTCATAATTTCTAATATTTTCCTAAGAATTTACAGCTTATAGTCATATTTTTGTAAAGTAAGTTGTGTTTTCAAACTCATTAGGTGAGAAAATTAGTTAAAGGTAGAATAGTGAGTGTGACTGAGATTACCTAACTCAAAAATGAAAATATAGCATAGAATCCTCCAAGTCTTACAAACATCCACTTTAGATTTATATAGTTTACATTAGTGCTTTCACCTAGGTACTAATAAAAAGTACTCAACAAATGGTATCACACAAAGTGCTGGGCTCAGACTCGGAACCCATGCATGCCCTTCCCGAGGTCTTAACTGTCTATGGAAGTATGATGAAGCTGTTCACTTAAGACTGGATCTGTACTTCTCTCACCTCAGAACATGCAGCAGTTAGCTTCAGCCACATAGCAAATCCATCTAAAACTTATTAGCTTAATACATCCTCCATGCATTATCCCTCGGGCTGTTGTTTATGCAAGTGTTACAGCCCTAAGGGGAAAGACTGCCCCAATTCAAGTGTTACAGCTCTGAAGGGAAGGTATCCTGGCAGTCAGGAGCCAAGGAATACCAGAGTCACACTGCACAACAAACCTCACACAAGAGATACACGGGGAAAGACACGAAAGGGTGACTGACTGCCTGTGCTCAGGCAAGAAGCAGCAGAGAACTGAGCAGAGGCAGGCTTCTTGTATGGGGTTTTTTGGGGGCAGGGTTTACCAGGTTGGAGATTTCCAGGGCGGAGGGGGATTGCTGAGATTTCAAGTCCTGAGCTTGGAGTGAGCCCAGGGATTGGTGGGTTTTGAAAACCCAGAAGTGAGCTTGGAGTTTTTTACCCTACAGGTTAACTGAGCCATTATGCGGATCTGAGCAAGACTCAGCCAATCTTGGCTAGATCCAGCGTCTCCTTTACAGCCCCTATGATCCTAGCAATCATTTATGTAATCCCTTCGAATTACTTTTCCAGTGCTATGTACCAAAATAACACACACACACACACACACACACACACACACACACACACACACACACACACACACACGGTGATTGAAAGTGCCCATTTATTACCTCAAAACTCTTTAAGTCAGAACTCTGCCACATTTGGCTGTGTTCCACATTCTCAGCATATGTAAAACGATTGAAATCATGGTCTTGACTGGGCTGGGCAAAGTGTTAAAGGTAAATCAACATAGATGCCACAGTCTAAATACCCAAAGTCCAATCGCCTGTAGCCATGTAGCCGTGTATTGCAAACTGCACTCATCCTGATTGCCCTCAACCACTACTATCTCCAGTCATAACCAGCACAGAAAGTCCTTGTCATCATGAGTCAACAAAACCTACCAGCTACAGGCAGCTTACAGAGCTGTGCTTGCCATGGAAGGATGCTGATGTGCGACAGCACTGTGGAGGGAGCCTGGGCTTTATAAGGCGAGCAGGCTTTTGCTTCTTTCTTAGAGAAAGAACTGCTTGGTGAACTACTCTGGCAACAATAAACTACAATTTAGAACTGTTTTGAGCTGAGTGCTTTGGACACATCTCTTGAGATTGCTAAGAACACTGTTTTCCTGGCATCTGTGGAGCTGAGACCCCTACTTCTTTGGAAGCTGTAATCCACTCCACTTGGCTACACTGTCCTCAGGATCAAATCTGACTTATTCTAAAACTGACTTGTGTGTAAGGTGCGCACACTCCAGCACTGCAGCCTGAGAACACCCTGCAGAAGATTGTTCTCTCCTTCCAGCATGAGTTCTAGGGGTAGAACTCGGGTTATCAGGCTTGGCCCCAGGGCAAAACATACATACATACATACATACATACATACATACATACATACATACATACATACATACCAGTCTGTGTGACCTGTATCACGAAATCTCAATAGCTACAGTTGCCCGTACTAGACCATGCCAGTAAATGCTCAGGCAAAGATGGGCAAAGAGCTGTTGGAGAGAGGCAACACACATGTCTACTCACCCTAGATGGGGAGCCCGTGACAGACCATAGTACAGATCCTGTGTTACAGCTCTGAGGGGAACGGGTTCCCCAGTGGAAGTGTTTCAGCTCTGAAGGGAAAGGTACCCTGGTAGTCTGGGGCCAAGGAGTACCCCAAAGTCACACTGCACAACACCCCACACAGAGATTTATTGGGAAAGACACAAGAGGGTGGCTGCCTCTGCTCGGAAGAGAAATAGCAAAGAACTGAGCAGGAAGCTGGCTTTATAGAGGGTTTCTTGGGGGCCAGAATTTTCCAGAGTGTGTATTTCCAGGGTGGGGATAGGTGGGACTTCAAGTGCTGAGCTTGGGATGAGTCCAGGGATTGATAGATTTTGAGCTTGGAAACTGGGCTTTTCAGTTCAGGGATTTGTGGGTTTCAAGTCAGGGATTGGTGGGTTTTCAAAACCTGGAAGTGAGGTCAGACTTTTTAACCCTACAGATACCACCAAAGTCCAGATTGGTAAACCAATGAGTTGAATTGGTGTTAGCTACAGGTATATGGGTGAGAGGTTACTTATAGGAGCAGAAATGACAACAGCTGCATTACCAAAGCCCACCCCAGCCACAGGCTTAGAGAGCTTCCTTTCCAGCAGACTCTGATCTAAACCTTTTCCAGCCGGTTTGGCTGGTTTCTGCTTCTTCCAGGCAGCTGGTCTGGTCTCTGTCTTCTTTGTAGCTTTTGCTCTTCTGAGAGTCTTCATTCTGGACTCTGCTGCTTACACCAGCAGGGAGAGGCCTGGTGAATCTGGTCAGTTATGAGGATTTACTGAAGCTATTGTGAGTAGCTTACCTTCCAGCTTAAGGAACTTCCCAGTAAGGTGGAGTGTTTCAATCTGGGAGGAAATTGTTAAACAAGGGCCTCAAGGTCTCACCCCTAGTTGAGGTCTCACCCCTATATGCAGCTGGCAGAAGGAGAGTCAGTGCCACACCTAAGAGGTCAGCCTAACACCCTTGTACAAGTTCGACACTAATTGGACTCAGGATGGATAGATACAGATAGATGGTAAATAAGATACATATCAATAATAGTTATAGAAGACTTGAATTTGAGAGAAGGGGACGCCTGAGAAGATTCGGAGTGGGGAGATGAAGTGACATGATGAAAGTGTACTGTAATAAATAAATAATAAATAAATAGCCTGTGTAACTAGATTAGATTTACCCAGATAATCTGTTTTGCTCTGTAATGTAACAAGCTCATGGAAGTGATATTCTCACTCACAAGAAGAGAACAGTGAGTTGGAATCTGAAGAGAGCAGCGGTGGGGAGGCGGGGGCTGGGGGTGAAGGGAACTATTCTTGGCATGTAGATCAAGAAGCAAATGAGCTGGTTATGTGCCTGCATAGACATTTGACATCAAAACCTACATGTTCTTCCTCTGTGCTTTGGCATCCAAGCCCAAGGAAGCACAGACTCGGAACAGACTCAGAACACAGACTTGGAACACAAGCACAGAACATAGCACAAAACAAAACAGGAATCAAGGCAGACTCTGAAATGAGCAGGATGGCACAGGCCTATAACCAAGTGCTCCAGTGAGACAGAGGTGCAGGTACAGTGTAGATAAGAAGCTGAGTTGAGGACAACGTCCTAGGGAAAGTGACATAGAAACCAAGGTTAGACAGATGAGTAGTTTGCAAAGTGAAAGGGGAAAATAACATTTTATTTCAGAGCAGGAACTTCAGAGGGAAAAGTCTGAAGAAAGGTGTATGTGAGCTACAGGAAGAACTTACAAGGCAGCCACTGTAACCAGCATAGAACTGGAATGGTGGGCCTGGCCACACTGGCCTCCTACAGAGTGTCAAGTACTCTAGTCTTTACATAATAGCAATGAAAAACAAGGGTTTTTATTGTGGCAAAATGTATACAAAAGTTATCACCTTCAGGACTGGAGACATGGCCCAGTTGGTTAAGGGGGTCCAGGTTCAAGTTCTAGCACCCATATGCCATTTCGCAACCATCTGTAACTCCAGTCCCAGAGGATCTGATGAAGACATCTTGGCCTCCATGGGCACTAGGCACACATACAGGCTAAACACTCATAAACATAAAATACATCCTATTTTTAATAATTTAAAGTATACTTCAGTGGCAGTAAGCAACTTCATGTTATATGTGTAGTCATTACCACCATCCATGTTGAGAATTTGGGTAGTTGCTGAAACTTGAACTTAGGGATTCTCGTGTGCTGAGGACAAACTCTAGCACTAAGCTACACCTGAATGTCTTTAGAACTTCCTCATCATCACCAACTGAACCTATGCAGTCTCTAATTCCCCATTCCTCCCTGCCCTCCCAGACTGTTCTTGGCAACCACGATTCTCCCTTCTATGAATTTAACCATTCAACTCTCACAGAATTGGAATCATACATTATCTCTCTTCTTGTCCCTGGTTTATTTCAGTTAGCATAATGCCGTCAAAGTTGATCTTTGTTGTAACATGGCAACATACTTTGAAGCAGACAAATACTGTGATCACACTGGGATGTAGAGTAGAGCTCACTGTAGCTACTGTGATGAATAAAAGGAAAAAATTAGGTTAAGTGAAACCAGCTAGGCAGGCAGAAAACTGGTGGGGTCTGTAACTGAAGACAATAGAGATGGCCGAGGCGAGTAGAACTCAAGACATTTTTAGAACAAGTCAACAACAACACGTGGTGGTTTGTAGTGGGTAAACAAAATGAATGGCACCTTCCAGCAACGTGGGGTTAGGAATATTAAAAAGAATTGTAGGTTGCATATTGTATGACTTGAATTAGCTTTTGGACATGCAAAGTTTGCACTGTCAGTCATGTACCCAAGGAGAAATGTACCATAAGGTGTTAGACATACAGGTCTGAACTTAGGCAGGAGACTTTGCCAAGTGCTTTAAGTTTATAGTGTATCATCATACGGTATATAAATTACATTTGAGGACGTGGGAATGGATGAGATCTCTGACACAAGAGAAGGCTTTGTAAAGTGTGGAGGAGGAAGGTTCAACACCAACCCCAAGGAAGCCCAAAGAAACTACAGTACTTCAAAGTCTCCAAAAGTTAGCTTTTCTACTTTTGAAAGAAAATGTATTTATTTATTAATTATTGTGCTGTACATGGTGTGTATGTGTGTGTATGGATGCACGTGCACAGAGCATTTATGGAGGTCAGAGGACAACATGGATGAAGGTCTACAGGTACTTTCACCTCTTTTGACTGAGTCAGGGTCTCTCCTTGGCCTAGAACATTACCAAGTAAGTTAGGCTACCCGGCCAGTGTGCTTCCAGGGATCCAACCTCTCATCTGACTCAGCATTGTTGGGTACCTCATCATGCTACCTCATCAGGTGTCTACATGGGCTCTGGGACCAGCACTAAGGTCTTTGGCTGTCTCCCAAGCCCCCAAAGACAATTTCATCAGAATCACTGAACCAGCATCAAGAAGAGCTGAACCCACAGAAGCCAGAAGAGGGCATCAGAGCCTTAGAAGTACAGGTCATTGTGGGCTGTCTGAGTGCTGGAAACAGAACCAGAGTCCTCTGCAAGGGGCCTGTGTGCTCTTCACTGGTAAGCCACTCTCCAATTCTGAGATCTGTATCGCGAGAAAACTCCTAATATGTGGCTTAGGAGCATGTCTATAGCGGAATTCCCAGATTTAGTTAGCTTCAATCAGTGAAAGCATAACAACTTCTGAACTTCTCTACCTAGACATATAAATGTATGCACATGGAAGGCAGGTTAAATGTTGGATAGACAAAAATATGCTTGGTCCAAACTCATTTCCTTATACAGTATTCATTAAAGAAAGTTTTTCTTTAATTCTTCACAAATAATTTGCACTCCTATTTTTATGAATTAAGGAAATTTATTTGCTATAATTATCAGCCTTTGTAACTGAAACAAGTAGCCACTAGTATGTATATGAAATTTATAATAAAAAGATATATGAAGAATTATAGTGAAGTGCAGTTATCTTATGGAATTAGCCCTTCAACATTTACTTAATACATGGTTCATATACTGAGACAAATTATCAAGGTAAGAAACACTGAAAAAGTAATTCATTGGCATATCAACCAAGTCTTCGAAGGCCAAAGCATAACTCCACATTGTGGAATTATCAATATCCAATAATACCACATGACGGCAGGACAACCATGCTTAAACGTATCGGAATGATCTCCCATTTAAGATGAGAACGATGATTCCTTAATCCTTTTCCTTCTGGACAGTTCTACTAGGCCTGTCCTTTAATTAAAACTCTCTCTCTCTCTCTCTCTCTCACACACACACACACAAACACAAAGTAACAGGAGTTAGTTATCATTTCCTATAAGAATTTTTAAGAATTTATAGCAGATATCCAAAGGATTTTATATAAATCCAAGTCAATGCTGAGTTGTTGCAAATGCCAGTTTACTCCATTTGTTAAGCCTACCATCGGCTGTTCCCAAATTCAGGCTTAGTTAGTTTATTGTGGTCTAATCTATCTGAATGTTTCTAAAAAGGCACTTCATGTTGAACCACAGACATTCAGCGACATATATATATATATATATATATATATATATATATACATACATATATATATATATATACACACACACACATACATACGCACACACACATATATACATATATAATGTATATAAGCTATAGGTTGTATCTATATGTTATCAAGGCATTTGAAATTTTAATTTGACTAAGGTTAGTGATATTTAGAGAACATCATTCTAAATAGAAGCTTTTTCCTTTGCCAAAAATTTAAGTTTTAATCCATGTTTCACTATTTGAGAGATTACTCATATGGCTGTACGTGAAAAGCCCTTATAGATGATGAATTGGATTTCTTCCTTTGAACTCATTTTTGGAACTTTCTGTAAAGCATATCAGTCTGAATTAATTTATATAAATATTTGATGTGCAAATATTAATATTTTAGATGGCAAAAGATAAGGTTTTTAAAATTACAGATTGTAAAGGACATTTTTCAGAAATAATGGATGTGTTTGGTATCCCATCTCATCGGTGTTCTCGGCTCCTTGTTAGATCATGGAGGAGGTTAATAATACCCTTGTCCCAGAGCACTCCGAGTCCTCATCCCCAGAACCAATGAGCATTAGCTTATATAGAAAATGACTACAGGTAGAATTACATTAAGGATTCAGGGATAGGGAAACTATCCTGGATGGCCCAGGAGGACTTACTGCAAACACTTTGTGTCCTTTGCAAAGAGAAACCCATGCCGTAACTGGGCTAACACATTAGTTACGTTGGCCTTGCTGTGGGCACATGCCTGACAAAACTACTTTCGGGAAGAAAGGTGGTTTTGGCTCATGGTTAAGGAAGCTTTAGCCCATCATGGTTAGGAAGGCATGGCTGAGGTCATGGTAAAAGGGAGTGTGGGACTGGAGTCCGCAGCAGGACAGCAGACAGGAAACAGAACAAGCTAGAAGTAGCAGTGCATGTAACCTTCACTCTTAGTAAACTGCTAGCGAGGCCCCACTTTCCAAGGGTCCTCTACCTCCCCAAACAGTGTTACAACAGGGAACCTCATGGTTCAAGATCATGAACTCAAGGGGATATTTTAGATTCAAACCATAATAACTATGGAAGAGAAGGCAATATGACCATGGAGACAGATCTGTGATGTAGTCACTGACCGAGGAACATACACAGCCAGCAAAAGCTGAAGGAGGCAAGAATGCAGCCTCTGCCAGAGCTTTCCAAGGGAACACAGGCCTGCTGTACTTTGAAATCTTCCCAGTGAAACTAATTTTGAACTTCTAGTCTCCACAACCATAAGAATTTTAATTTACTTATTTATTTTTTAAGATTTATTTATTTTACATAGATGAGTACACTGTAGCTGTCTTTCAACACACCAGCAGAGAGTATCAGATCCTATTACAGATGGTTGTGAGCCATCATGTAGTTTCTGGGAATTGAACTCAGGACCTCTGGAAGAGCAGTCAGTGCTCTTAACCGCTGCACCATCTCTCCAGCTCAATTTATTTGTTTTTAAAGGACAGAATTTCTGGCAACTGTTACAGCAACTATAGGAAAACTAGCAAGAATAATTTACTTTTTTTTGAAGGGGTACAAGCCAAGAAACTTAGATTTCTATTCTCCAGCAGCATAAAAAATTGTGACTTTAGGTAACCAAAAGAAACTGAATGCCACTCACCACCACTACCAAGAACAACAAAGCCATAGGACTTAGCAATAAATAAACAGCAAAGAAATGTAAATCAAGAATTACATGTAGCACACATACAACAAAGACAACAAAAAATAATGAAGAAAACCACAGAGGTAGTTATTCCTAAATGACTCATTTGCTTAAAATATGTAAACAAGGTCAAAAGATTTTTTTTCTCGTGAAATAGCTAAAAAGCAGTTTTTTATTTATTCACTAGGGAGAATTGGCTCTAGTATGCTGGGAGTATTCTGCATACTGCTCTTTCTGAACACCAGTGACCTGCCTCCAGATACCCACGTCTCACTGCAATAATAACACAACATGGAAAACCAAGACAATACCTCTTCCAAGAAACTGTAGTCCATAATAATGTTCCTGTAAGTTAGATGACATATATGACAATAGACTTAAAAGAAAAATTATAAGTATGTCCAAGGAATTCAAAGAAGATAGGAATAAATACCAGAATGATGCCCTCCCCAAACATGGAAAATAGTTGAATTTTAAAAAGACAATTCAGGATGTTAAAATACAATTCAATAAAGAAATAAAAATTTTGAAGAAAATTTGAAACAAAATAAAGCTTTAAAAAAAATCAGTTGGTCAAATAAAAAGTTTGTTGGAAAGCTTCCTCAACAGACCAGGCCCTATGGAAAGGGAATATCAAGATATAAAGACAAGGTAGAGAAACTGGATTACTCAAAGAAAATGGTAACTTTACGAAATGAATGGAATTTCCAGACACAATAAAAGGACCAAACCCAAGGATCACAAACAAACAAACAAACAAACAAACAAAAAGCAGAAGAAACACACACAAAGACACAGAAAATATTTTCAGTAACGACAGAAGAAAATCCCTCAAATCAAGGGTGAGGGTTGCTTCTTCAGGCTCAAAAGGCACATAGAACACCAAGTAAACAGGGCCAGAAGAGAAATCCTCCACATCGTGTAATAGTCCAAACACTAAACACACAGAACAAAGAGAAGATTTTGAAACCTGCAAGAAAAACTAAGTCACATACAGGCAGACTATTAGAATAACGACTGATTTTTTTAATAAAGATGTTAAAAAAGTCTTGGGTTAATGTATTACATGCTCTCAAAGCCTATAGGTGACTATACCCGAAAAACGATCTGCAATAATCTAAGGAGAAAAAAAAAAAACCTTCCTATGATAGAACAAGTTAGAGGAATTAGTGCCATAAAGCAGCCATACAGAGGATACTGGAAGGGACACATGAGATTGAAAAAAGGATACGCATGCCCAAGGGTGACAGGGAAACAAAATAAAACAAAACAATGTTAACTCAGTAATTAAATAAAAAAAGAACTCAAATACTACAAAATCAACAAGATGACAGGAAACAATACACATCTTCAACAATAACTTTGAACAACAATAACCTCACCTTCCCAATCAAAGATCACAGTAGCAGACTGGATGAGAAAAATTAGCATCTATTGTATTCCTGCCTCCAAGAAACACTTCACACTAAAGACAGAAACTGCATATAGGGCTGGAGAGGTGGCTCACTGTTGAAGAGCTCAGTGTTCTTGCAGAGAAGCCAGGTTCGCTTCCCAGAACCCATAGGCAGCTCACAACCATCCCTAACTCCAGTTCTCCTCCGTTCCCCGCACTTATGCCATATGCAGATTAAAATTAACTAGGAGAGATAAAAAAAAGTCACTTCATACTGATCAAGGGAACAATTCACCAAGAGGACATTACCATCCTAAACATATATGCACTCTACCCAAATTCATGAAACAAATGCTACGAGACACAATGCAATACATCAGCACCAACACAGTAACGGTAGCTGACGTCAACACTCCACTCTCACCAATGGACACATTATATAGTCACAAAATAAGCAGAAGTAATAAAGCTAAATGCCATCACACATCGATGGACCTAGCATATCTATAGAAACTTATACCCAAGACTAGAGAGTACATTCTTCTCAGACACCCATACAACTTTCACTGAAATAGACCTAGACCACTTATTGGTACATAAAACATGTCTCAATAAATGTAGGAAAATCAAAATAACTCCTGATATTTTATCTAATCACAATGGAATTTTTTTGTTTGTTTGTTTGTTTTTTCTAGACAGGGTTTCTCTGTGTAGCTCTGGCTGTCCTGGAAATCACTCTGTAGACCGGGCTGACCTCAAACTCAGAAATTCCCCTGCCTCTGCCTCCCAAGTACTGGGATCAAAGGTGTGCGCCACCACTACCCGGCTACAATGGAATATTATCAACAGCAATAGAAACTCCAAAACATATGTTGACTATGGAGATTGAACAATACAGTATTGAACAATAAGTGGAGCATCAAAGAAATTTTAAAAAAAGAAAATGTAAAACTTTCTCGAATTGAATGAAAATTAAAGTACAAACCTGCCAAACTCCACGGGGTACAATGAAGGCAGTCCTAAGAGGAAAGTTTACAGTTCTAAGTAAGTGTCCATGTCATAAATCCAAACAAACAACTTGATGCTGTGCCTTAAGACCCTAGACAAACAAAAACTTCCAAACACCCAAAAGTAGACAAATAGAACTAATCAAGATCAGACCAAAAATTTAAGAAATAGGAATGTTAAAAAGGAGAAGCATCAATGGAATGGAGTTGTTCTTTGAAAAGATGAATATGGCTGATGAGCTTTTACCGAGTTTACTCAGAGAAAGAAATCAAAAGATTGCAAAATTAGAGAGATCTCATCGATAGCTATCTATGCGAGAAATGAAAACCTGTGTTTATATAAAAGCCTGGGCAGTGGTGGCGCGCGCCTTTAGTCCCAGCACTTGGGAGGCAGAGGCAGGCAGATTTCTGAGTTCCAGGCCAGCCTGGTCTACAGAGTGAGTTCCAGGACAGCCAGGGCTACACAGAGAAACCCTGTCTTGAAAAAACAAACAAACAAAAAAACAAACAAACAAGCCTCACAGGCATGCTTATATTATTAATGCAATGTAAACATCTATTAATGTATTAATGATTGCTTTAAAAAATTCTGGAAACAAAACCAGCAGATAAATAAACTGTGGTACAACTATACAATAAAATAACATTAAACTATTAATTTTATATCTATCGGTCTAATACTTATCTATCTGAAACTTTAGTCCTCTGGTCAACCTAGAAGAATGAAAGATGAGAGTTATGGTATGACAATGTTTAAGAGTCTGAAGTAGGGCCAACAAGATATAAGTGCTGCCAAGCCCGATGACCCAAGTTCAGCTACCAAGAGCCACATGATAGGAGAGACTGACTCCCAAAAGTAGTCTTATGATTTCAACATGTGGACTGGTTCGTTTCCTTCTCCCTCTCCCTTTTCCCTGTCCCTCTACCTCTCCCTCTCTCTCCTAAAATGTAATAATATTAAAATATCTGAAATTAAAACCCTACAGGAAAAGAAAGATATTAAAATAGAAGCTCAAAATCAGGAATACATCCTCCTAGGCTGAGAAAAGGACTAAGGTTTCGTGAAAAATGAGGCATTTAAAAATGTATGTCAGAGGTTCCGCCTGTAATACTTGTTCACCATCTATCTTCTCTGATAGGCTATGTGAGGTGAGGGCCGAAATAATGTCTGACTTATTCACCTCTGCATAGCAGTATCTAAAGCAGAGCAAGATTAATTGACCTACTGCATATTATATCAATAGTCAGAGATACAGTAACAGAGAGGGGGGGAGTGAAAATTGAGAAGAACCACCTTAGGTTTCCATTCTCCACCCTTTCTAACACTTTCCTATCTCTTCATGGCCAGTTAAAGGTATAGCTTGTCCTCCTGGCTTTTCACATGTATTGCATGAATTTTCCTCAGGGAGACTTAACAAGGCCTTACTTACCCCAGATAAACCACCCAAGACAGACCAACATATGATAACAAGGAAGCCCAATGAGCTTTGGAGCTGATTTGCACAGCCTGGGTGAGGGATTACTCACAGGACCATAGGTGACCCCCTCAGAAGCCTCACTACCAAAAAGTCTCACCCCAGCATAAATGATAACGAAAGTCCTCTGCTTAACCAACCTTCCACCGTCTATAGACTTTAGCAGGCGCAGGTGGGATTGTCAAGAGCTCAGAGGAAGTCTGATGACCCTCCTGTCCTAGTTAGGGTGGGCTCTATTACCGTGATAAGCACCAGGACCAAAGCAACTTGAGTAGGAAAGGGTTTATTTCATCTTACACTTCCAGGAAACAGTCCATCACCGAGAACAAGCAAGGCAAGAACTCGAGGCAGGCACCTAGGGGCAAAAACTAGAACTGAGGTCATGGAGGAATGATGCTTGCTGCCTTTCTTTCTCTAGCTTGCTCCACTTGCTTTCTTATACCACCCAGGCCATCATTCCCAAGTGATCTGGGTCCTCCCACATCAATCATTAATCAAGAAAATGCCCTACAGAACTGCCTACATCCCCACCATCCAACCTAAATGAAGAAAAGCCGAAACTTAGCTTTTACAATTTAGTTAAGAAATCCTCCCATATTTATCTTTCAGAAACCTATGCCATTTTCTTGGATTAGAGATGGAAATGTAAAATTTCAAATATTTTCATGATGTACCAATAAAGGGTGCATTGTTTAGGTCTATTTCCATGATCCTTTCTGAGGTCAAATCCCTATTGCTCACATCCACTAAGGGTCTTTGACATCAAGGTCACATCTGGAAGAGGAGTGGAGAAGGGCCAATTTAGAATGGTCATATTTGCAGAAAGACACCACAGGTGGTAGGGAGGTGAGCTTACCTTATCAGGGCTCCACTAGAAGATCACCCTTTGGCTGCCCTTCAGCTTAATCTGGTGGATCTTGTACTTGATTGTAAAGGACAGTAAAAGAAGGACTGTGTGTATATAAAATACTAGATAACTGGGAATTACATGTAAAAGAAATGGGAAACAGTTTAATTTTTGAAGAATGAAACAATATTCCAGGTCCTTTTAGATCCAGGTGCTGTCTTTAATATTGTTATTTTAAGAACTATGTAAAGCGAAAGACTCCTCAGTTCCCTGTCTTCTTGTGGTTCTGGAGACAAAGTGAGGCCCATGCACACTAAGCGAGCACTCAGCCACTGAGCTGCAGCCAGAGGACTAGCGTACCTATGTGAAAGTCCACACTGACTTTGATTACAAATAAAGGCAGCTTATAAGAACTAAGGCTACCTGTTCTTGACTTCCTTAGACAGAATAGCTACAGTTAGCCAAATTCGGCCAACACAGACCAAAGTCTGTCCATTAGACTGGGCAACTATTACTAGTTCCTAGTCCTTAAATCCTCTCCCCGCACAGATCTTATTTATTTCCTTTAAATGGGCGCATTCATTTACTTTATTTTCCTCAAGCCATGATGTAGTTCCTTCTTTTCCCTAGGAATTAAGCAGTCTGGATAGCAACAATAGAGATTTTTACGTCATATAAAGCTAGCAGGGTCATATATAGATCTTATAACTACAGTCATAAAGAACTGCAAGTCAGCACTTTTTAAGAGGAGAAGACTTGGTATTCATTTTAGCAGGAATTGTCTTCATGTATTTTTCACTCAGACAAAGCACATAGTTCATCCTTGAGCCTTGTTAGTAGTCATAAAGAAGTAACAGAGTTGAAAACTCCCCACTTCTAACGTGCACTCACCCCCTAGTGGCCAAAACCAGAAATACAGTTCTATTTTCCTGGTTTATATGATTAAATATAGCATAGCAAGTTTCTGCTGTATATTTAACCTACACAAAAATAGATTTAAGAGAAGGCCACTAGCTTAAAAAAGCCTTGTCTATGCCAATATCTAGTAGAAAATCAGGTAGTGATTACATACAGTAATTTAAGATCTTCTTAAGGTAGTATCTAAAACCTAACAAATTAGTTTTAAAGTATCACAACTGTGGAATGTAAAAGTTAGGAGGAAAAAGAAAATTTAACTGAGATGGAACTGCTAAGATAGTGAGCCCCTACCCCAGCCACCACAGCAGCAGAGCAGAGAGGTCTTGTGAGCCAGGTCCTGCTCTAGTGCTCCGTGGTCGTGTTCTTGAGTCTCCATGTTTGTGAGATACTACTGCATGAGACCCGTTATCCGATTATAAAACCCCTATTCTACTTCAGACAATATGATAAGATATATGCTACAGCTGTTGAACTCGTAAGGTATTTGACAATAAATAAAATAATGTTATATTTCACTACTTTTAATGAGACGTCTGCCTGAAGAGTTCAAACAGTAAGATAATGCAACCACATTTTACATATATCTAAATTAATGGTCCAAACTCCAAGTAACACTTAAACTATGTGCTTGCATATAGTAGGCAAAATAATAAATAGTATCTGCCAGACGGTACTCATAATAGCTGAGACTGGCCAAGTACTCTGTTACTGACAGTCTTTAATTGCTTGTTGTCACTTTTCATGTCACATACTGTCTCCTTAACTGCTACACATGCTTAGTTTTAACTGTTCCAGTGTACCCTCTATGAAAAGCCACCCACAAACACGCCAGTGGGAAGCTTGCTGTTGGGACAAATATCCCTGCAATTGCCAACAGGTCTTAGCTTCCTGTCACACAAAATAGGTTTCTTCAATTCCACTTCACCTTTTGACCCTTAAATTAGACCCTTAAATAGCTGGTTTTGTGTTTCTATTGTCTTTTAGGTTTCTTATAAGACAAACCAAGCTGGGCGTGGTGGCGCACGCCTTTAATCCCAGCACTTGGAAGCTAGAGGCAGGCAGATTTCTGAGTTCAAGGCCAGCCTGGTCTACAAAATGAGTTCCAGGACAGCCAGGGCTACACAGAGAAACCCTGTCTCGAAAAACAAACAAACAAACAAGACAAACCAAAATTTTGAAGAAGTTATTGAATACTATTTTTAAAAATCCTATCTATAGTTTTCTTTTCATTAAGAAACAAAAAAGTACTTATATTTCCCACTCAATTAACAAGACAGTCACATACTTTTAAAACACTATTTGTATTTTAATAATAAAATATAAAACACTGACATAAAATATAAATGCATAGAAATGAAACAGATTATTAAGTACACCAGTTACATGGAAAAGTATGTAGTTAATAAATAAAATAGTCGATCTAAAATACTTCTTAGTTTGATAGCTCCAAATGGAATTATTTAAGCTACAAGAGAATACACACAACAATATATCCATTCTTCTTGTTCATTCAGGGGCATTACATGTTGACACACCTGCATAAAAAAACAGAAAGCTTTTATTTTTGATAATTTACTGTTATTTGCTAATTTCCAATATATTTCTAGGCCTAGTTTAATAAAAAAAAAAATCTGTGAAACTAGGTGTGGTGGAGCACAGCTTTAATCCAAGCATTCAAGAGACAAAGTCAGGCAGATCTCTGTGAGTTCACGGGAAGCCTGGTCTACAGTAAGTTCTAGGCCAGCCAGGGTTCTCCAGTGAGACTACTGTCTCAAAGAAAAAATAATCCCTGTGTGCACATGTGTACACATGTCCATGTGGGTGGACATACATGTATATACCTATGTGGAAGGAAGAGGTCAAGTTCAATTACCCTTCCTCAAACACTCTCCATCTCAGGGAACCTACCCCTGCTGATCAGGCTAGACTGTCTGGCCTGTTTCTCTCCCCTAGAACTAGGGTTACAGGCTGTGCAACACCATGCCTGCCTTACAGGGTTCTGAGGAGCCACAGCAAGTGCTTTACTCACAGAGTTAGCTCTGAAGTCCACTTCCTACGTCTTCATTGGAGAAACTTAAAGAATAAGCTATTTTTACTCTTTACCTTTAAATCACTCAAGAAGGTTGTGGAATTTCACAGAAAACATGGGTGGGGGAGGGTGTAAAATATACACTATAAGCTTTTTCTCTGCTCCTTCATCAGACCCTGGGAGTGTGCTGATCCATTTTTGCCTTTCAATTTGTGACCTCATTAGAAAGACAGAGTCTGCTATACTAAGATTATAGCTATTTCTGGCTCTTAGTTGCTTATTTAAAACTTAGAGGTGTTTCGTTTCTCAGATAATATTGAACAATCTTAATAGTGTAGATACGCATAGTTTGGGTTATTAAAATAACTTGCTAGTCATAATATTTAGCATTTCTCCATATGATGTTTAAAAGTGGTTTCATGCAAAGAATGATATTTTTCTTCATACTAACCTTGTGAAGGACTTAACTAACCTAGTAATATTACTTTAATTTCGCCCTTAAACTGGACAGAGCTGGCAAATGGCTCAGCTGATAAAAGTGCCTGCCCCTGAGCTGGATCCTGGAACACATGGTTTCCTGACAAGTGTCCTCTAACTCTGACATGCACTTTGCAGCACGAATGTGCACACACATACATTGTAAAATAAATTTTAAAACAAACTAAAGCAGAGAAGGTTAAATGACTATCCCACTGCCACTCAATCAAACAGTGACAAGACTGAATTAAAAGGAAAGCTTCCGCCAGACATAGTGGACTGAAGAGAGGAGTTTAACATCTGTCTTGGCTACACAGTGAGTCTGAGGCCAGCCTGGTTAAATGACAAAATAACCCAAAGCAATCTAAACACAAATCTCGCTACCTCTCCTATAGAAGAAATGGGGTATTTAGTGCTATGAATGCCATGCTTAAATAACTTTGCACTTCACTTCATGCAACATGCTTATTGGTAGATAGCATTAATAGAAAATGATTTCTTTTCCAAAGGCTTTAGAAGAGAGTAACATTTACCATTGTAGATCTTGGTGCCACTTCTACTGCAAAGATGTTGAGTCCTCTGTTGTTGACACAGTTTTTACTCAGTTCGTTATTGATGTGAATAATCACTTTATTATCTGACTGTAGAAAATTAAAAGTCTTTAGTTTTGAAAAATAAACACAGATATACACCTGAGAATAAGACCCAAGCAACTGTTTCTAGAATCCAGTCCATTACAAATTCACACAAACCAGCCCAGTGCTGTGGGTTTTCTTCTACATGACCACAATGACATCAGCAGCTTTCTTTCAAATGATTTTCATTCCCAGACCACTGTGGACAGTAAGAGCAAGTTAGCTCAACCTTGGCTTATTATAGCAACAATGTCCATCCGTCCTTCACCTCTATTTTTCTAGCACCCATTCACTTGGATCTCACCTCCCAACTAAGATGCCTGAAACATCCATGTAACTAACTGAGATCCTTTCTTATTCACTGGCTCAATAAGCACGTGTCCTGGATCCACTCTACCATCGTTTTTTGACTTTCCTAGTAAACCTCTGTACTGTCCCTTCCCCATGTTTCTTCTTCTGTTTGCCTTGCTTCTAAAGGTTGCCTCTTAGTATATCTAAACCTCAGATAAAGCTGAAATCCTAGTCTACCGCCCTCTTTGCCCTCATCACACATCATCCCCAAGTTCTACGGTCTACACATGACAAGAGACACAGGTGGGCTGAACTACTGCACATGCGAGCAGTACTCACTCCATGGCTTAGTGTTTACTTATCCTCTCTTCTCTCTGACAGCATCTGTCTTTCTAAGTACCTCAACTTGAAATCAGAGAGTATATTTCATACTTCCTAGTGGTCTTGCTGTGTAACAATCTAATAGATTTAAAAAATAAAAAATTTATAGAGACAAAAATTATATCCTTATTTTGTACCTAAGTTATGCTGATTCTTCACTGATATCCAAATTTTAACTTTCATATTTTAACATAAAAATAATGGTCTTAACTTACTATAAATAACATTAAAGTATAATGTCAAGTTTGATTTATATATACTAAAAATAACAATTGTCCATTATAAATATTAAAAATATTTAGTAGGGTATTTGGCTGCAATATAAGAAGGAAGATAACATTATTATTAAACTGTATACTTAAATAGGAAAGCTACCACATAATCAATACCTTATTTTCAATTAGCAATAACCATGCCTTGGATAAACCTCACTGGCTATAATACTGCCACGACGCAAAGCTTTAATACCTTATTTTCAATAATTGATGTTATCCATGTGTCATAATTGCAAGTATGTACGATTATATTTTCATAGCCATCCATGACTTTAGCATCGCTTCTATCAAGGACAGATTTGCAAATGGCCTTTTCAAGTTGCCCACTGCATGCCTCCATATGGACAACTTTGATTCTTGGCTTGCATCTTTCAGCGTAGATGTTGATGACAAATGGGCATGCCTGATGAGGGAAACAAACAAAATCTTGGATTAGCCTCCTGGTAAATTTTTAAATAAATAAACTTACTAAAAATGCTTATCATATCAATTAAGTTTCATTTGGCTAGGGGGTAGAAGTGCTTGCCACCAAGCCTGTCACTGACACAGAAGCTAGAAAAAAGGATAATTCCGTCCTAGTCAGGGGATGGTAAGAACTCGTGAGAGTTCATCATGCGACTCAGAATAGAACTTAACTTTGGATGTAGAGTTTTGTTTTGTGTTTAAATTCTGGATTCTTCAAATTAATACTTCAGACTACAATAGATTACAAACAAAGGAAATCAACTATAAAGTCTTTTAAATAAAAATCTTGTGAAGAGAGTGATTCCATTTTTAGGAATTATATGACTCTACCAGTTCATCAAAAAATTTTTTTGTTGTTCACTCAGAGTTGGAGAAAAGGCTCAGTGGTTAAGAGCACTTGCTGTGCTGGACCACTTGTAACTCAGCTCTATGGAGTCCAATGCTTCTGGCCTTTGTGGGCACCTGCATGTATGTGCACATTCTTGCATACACACATACACACACACATACAAAACCAAAACTTAAAAAAAAAACTTTCTCTTATGTTGATGGACATAGTAATTAGTATAGCCTAAGAAGTCAGGGCAAACCAGCTTAGATTCTTGAATCCAAATAATTAAATCAAGCAAGCCTTAGATTTCCTTTTGACAAACCTAAGGAGAGCCTGCACCAAATCCCATGCTTCTGGCTGAACCTGGATTAACATTACAGGTAAATGAGTTTCTATCAATTAAAAGACAAATTAAAAGGCTGCATGGGGTAAATCAGAGAATCCTTGGGACTTGGGTTTTTTTGGCCACACCTGGGAAATGTGAGCATCATGGTTCAGAGGGTCTTTGACTCACTTCTTATCACATGTCTTGTTTGTTAGAGGTTGTGTTGTTGCTGTTTTTCCTTTTGTCTTTTACTTTATTTATTCCAGGATGTTCTCAGTTTCCTATGCAGCCCAGGCTAGACTCCAACTCAAAGGCCTCCTATATCAGCTTAGTACTTTCCCAGGTGATAAGATTTTAGACATACACAGCATGACATTCAATCTCATAGACTTTAAAAACTACTGTCCAGCGTTTTAAAAATGAACGCCATTGAGTGCCAACCAATCAACACAATTAAGAATTTTGCACATACATATGCTTCTCCAAAGACGGTCAAATCATTTATGGCTTTAGTACTTAAACGATAACTCCTTAACATCATGGCCTCCAACATAAAACAAGTAAAGGCAAGCATGATGATCGATACAGACCAGCTGTGCCCGCCCATCACTGCTCTCTCTTATAAGCAACAGATCATGACTTGTCTTTCTTTAGTTAGAGTGGCTGTCTCATCATCTATGCTGAGGAGGGGGTTGTGCCAGTCTCAACTGTGATAGAGGGGTGTGGTAGTCTTATTTGTACTGGGGAGGTTTCTGTCAACTTGACACAAACTCTAGGTTTATCTGTGAAGAGGAGTAGTCAAATGATAAATTGCCTCTATCACACTGGCCTGTGGAGAAGTGTGTGGGACATTTTCTTGATTAATAATTGATGTGGGAGGGCTAAAGTCAAATGTGAGTGGTGCTATCCTTTGAGCAGATGGTCCTGGGATATATAAGAAATCAGGCTGAGCAAAGCATGAAGAGCAAGCAAGTAGGCAGCACCCGTCCATGGCCTCTGCCTCAGTCCTGCCTTCAGTTCCTAGTCCTGACTTCCCTTTTCGGCTTAGAAGTTGTAAATAAGCCCTTTCCTCCCCTAGTTGCTTTTGGTCATGGCTTTTGTCCCAGCAATAGAAAGCAAACTAGGACACCATAGGACACTCTGACAAGTTCTGGTGCCTGTGATTTCTCCTGTTAATATTTTATATTTGACTGGCATACATTATCGTGCCCAGTTTATACATTCTTGAGAACTGTACTCAGGGCTCTGTGTACTCTAGGCAATCACTCTTATCAACTGAGTGCCATCCTCAGCCCCCTGCTGTTAAATTTCAAATAGAGGGAATATATTATCTATTTGATGTTATAAGTAAAATTTACATCACAAAAATTTACCTTTTAAGTCTTTCTTACCTATGGTTTCAAAGGTAAGTAATATTAATAAATGGTTTCAAATGGTTTCAAATTGTTTTGTTTTGTTGATTTTAAATTTCTATTACATGAAAACATGTGTAACAGAATACTGTTTATATACTAGAAGTAGCTTTTACAACTGTGGTTCAAAATGTAAAATTCATAAAATACAAGGTTAAAGAGGGATATTTAAAAATCACAGAAGGCCGGAGAGATGATTCAGTGGTTAAGAACACTGGCTGCTCTCCCACAGGTCCTGAGTTCAATTCCCAGCAAGCACATGGTGCCTCACAACCATCTGAAATAGGATCTGATGCCCTCTTCCAGTGTGTCTGAAGACAGCTACAGTGTGCTCATATACATAAAATGAAAAAATAAATAAATCTTTTAAAATTACAGTAACCCTCTGGGCTGTGGTGGTGTATCCCATTAATCCAGCACCCAGGAAGAAGAGGCAGGTAGATCTCTGTACGAGGCCAACCTGATCTACAGAGCTCATTGCAGGACAGCTAGGGCTGTTACACAGAGGAACCCTGTGTTGAAAACCCAAAAATAAATTTAAAAAATTATGGTAACTCTTCACACTCAACAAAAACGAGGTGCTTAAAAGGAAAGAGAGGGAGGGGAGGAGGGAGAGAGGGAAAGAGGGAGAGGGAGAGAGGGAGAGGGAGAGGGAGAGAGAGAGAGAGCGAGAGCTCAGAAAGTACACTTCTGAGGAATGCTGAATGATATCAAAAATAGAGATTTAGTCAAAGTTCTTACATTTTAAATCTGTTATTTTTTTTCCATTTTTTATTAGGTATTTCGCTCATTTACATTTGCAATGCTATACCAAAGGTCCCCCATAGCCACCCACCCCCTCTCCCCTACCCACCCACTCCCCTTTTATGGCCCTGGCGTTCCCCTGTACTGGGGCATATAAAGTTTGCGTGTCCAATGGGCCTCTCTTTCCAGTGATGGCCGACTAGGCCATCTTTTGATGCATATGCAGCTAGAGTCAAGAGCTCCGGGGTACTGGTTAGTTCATAATGTTGTTCCACCTATAGGGTTGCAGATCCCTTTAGCTTCTTTGGTACTTTCTCTAGCTCCTTCATTGGGGGCCATGTGATCCATCCAATAGCCGACTGTGAGCATCCACTTCTATGTTTGCTAGGCCCAGGCATACTCTGACAAGAGACAGCTATATCAGGGTCCTTTCAGCATAATCTTGCTAGTGTATGCAATGGTGTCAGCATTTGGAAGCTGATTATGGGATGGATCCCCGGACTTTTAAGTGTCTTTAGTGTGAGCTGGAGAGATAGCCCAGCAGTTAAGAGCACCGCTTGCTCTTCCAGAGGTCCTGGATTCATTTCCCAGCACCCACATGGTGGTTCACCATCATCTGTGATTCTAGTGCCAAGGGATCTGACACCTTCTTCTGACTTCTATGGATACAAGGCATGCATGTGGTACACAATCATACATGCAACCAAAACATTTGTACACATAAGCTAAATATTAAAAAGTTGACTGATGTATGAGAAAATGAATACCAGGTTAAGAGTATAAAGAAATCTTATTACTTAGTATGTGGTCGAGCTCAAACACTTAAATCCTGTATTTTAAACATGACACAGAACTTAAGAAGGCCTAATTTCCCTCGTCCTTTGGACTTAGAGTATTATTTAACTGTGTACCTGCTCATTACGTCATTGACTAGTACATCACATACAGAGTGCTTTATCAGTCAGTCACTGTTTCCAGTGTCTTATAAATATTAACCCAAGCACTATAAAACAGACAAACAAAAAAAAAAAAAAACAAAAATCAAAACAAAACAAAAACAAGCATTCTTAACTCTCTGTAGACACATCCTTCTTATTCTCAGAGAATCTTCTTTCTCTTAGGATGAAGTTCCTTGATTTATAACTAAGATTTTGACAATTCAAACAGCCATCTCCAATTTAAAATAGGTTGGTGGCCTGAGCCTGGGAAAGCGGGACCTAAAAATTAGGCACATTAAAGTCTCATGCACTAGCCAACTTTATTCAGAGCATCAGCCAATTTAAACTCTGAGAGTTAAGAAGAATCACATGAGTAAGATGTTCAATCAATAGGGCAAGCCACACATAGCGAAATCGCGTTTTTCCGTAGAGGCATGTAAACAAATAACAACAGCCAGCCATAATGAATAATCTGAAGTAACCTCACTCCTATCGGCTACCCCTGGGTGGGGCATAGAAGCAAGAACAATTCCAAGAACAATTCCATGTTTTTGAAGAAACTGAGATCACAAGACTCTTGTCTTGTTCACTTGGGAGTTTTCTCATGAGCACTAAGAATTCTCCTCACACAATTCCTTTCTTGGACAGTGTTCCAGGAAAAATATATACACTTGACTTTCTAATCTCCCTCTGCATATCAACGTGCAAGCTTTTTGTCTCTGGTTAGTCATAGTTGACAGTAAGTACCCGTCAGTGAAGAGCATGCTTCTTTCTCTAGAGAACTGGAAACACACGGCATGTGCCTGGGATTCACCTCACACTACTGAAGTCCAGGGACTTGAGTGTCTAGATTTAAAAAGTCCTGTATCAGGAGAATGTTCAAGAGCAAATACCATGGAAACCAAGGTTACTGTCAGCGTTTGAGCATCTTACCTCTGTCAGCTCCAGAGCCTTATTATAGCCCATGGAATGCAGAGTCACCCACAGGTCAAGAGGGTCTCCTTCTCGGTCATTTGCTTCCATCAGATGCAAGTCCATAAAGCCCTGTCTTGTTAATTCATTCTTCTTTGTGTCAAAGTTTTCTGTAAACACCACCAACATTTCTTTCATACATTATTTAAAAGTCCACATGTTTAATGTCTACACTATTACTTATAAACTTTCAGTTGTCAGCAATAACAAGAAAATTAAGAGTCCCTCAAACTTTTTTTTTAACTTTCTAACTTCCCACAGCTCAACACAGACACCATCATAGGACATGGTTGGGGAGGTGGTTCTGTTTTGTTTTGTTTGTTTGTTTTTTTCTCCCAAGATATTGGCACATTGTAAGAAATGCAAACACATTCCAAGTTAGAAGAAACTAATTTTTCCAACCTAACCACTCATTAAAAATTGATATTGATATTTCATAATGTCCCTTATACCCACCAGAACCTGAATGAACTTGATAAAATATATCCCAGACGACTGGAGTTTGAGAAAGGGTAAATTGAAAGCATCAGGCTTAAGGAGACTACTACTACAAGTACAGTTTCTCTAACAAATTGTTGGCAAGTCCTTCAAAAAACTGCTAGATAATGAAAACCTGCATTTCTGGAGGGAAGTCTAAATATGCTTAGTTACCATTATTAAATGTTAAATAAGGTAATGCATCTTTCCTATGCATTATTATGATAAAACAAAAGACATACTTGATTGACCAATATTTTAAAATGTTTTATAACTGAAACAGATTCACAGGATTTTTTAAAGAAAATTATCCAAGTTAAATCAGAAAGAATAATAATCGTAGTGTACTATTTAGTAAAGATAAAATTAATACTTGATATGAATTACAAGGAAAGTATTAAAGAAAAATGAGTCTTTAATACTATACTATGTGCGTCAGCAATAACCTGATGTTTAAAACTTAAAATTCTTAATCCTTATTAATTTTTCAAATTTATTATAGGGCTCGGTATAAAGCCCAATGTAAAGCACTTCTCTACTAGCAAAGATAGCCCTAGTCTTAGCCCTTAATATACCTACCAAGAGGAACTGAAAGACTCCGAGAGGAGCCCCTCGCTCAGGCCTCAGGACAATAGCGGACACCCAAGAACTCATGAGAGACCAAGCTTGATGCAAACCACACGAGGCTTTATTGGGGAAAGCCAGAGCTCTGGGGACGACTCGTATCCCACGCAGGGGTAGAGGAGTCGACCCTGAGGGAAAAGGGGTCCCAGTTCCTTAAGGGGGGAAAGGAGACGGGGGAGTAGGGGATTTCCAGATCTAAACAATGTCTATTCTCAAGAACTGGGTATGGGAGGGGTACAAGGAAAGAGTCTGGTGCAGGTGTAGCAACTCCGGATTGGCCTGGCTGTGGTTGCTGGGGAAATTTTCCGACTCTTTCCCAGCAAATATCACAAACACCTGGCAATGGGCTTCATCAGTGGGCACACACATGGGTTCAAGGAACGGTCAAAACATTGGCAGACACACAGGTTCAAGGAGTGGCCAGAACATTGTGCGCCTCTATTTTTCTAAATTAGTAAAGCTAGTTCTGCTAACAATGAAATCTATCTTGCCAATTTCAGGGCTTCTGTGACGTTTTACATTCTGTCGGGATCTTTCAGAACCTGACTCAGAGTTAGGTAAACCTATGATAATCAAAAATGGTATTAGGGAGAGATTTGAATATATCCACATTACTGATAAGTAACAAAGGAGGAAAGCAACACAATGACTAAGCAAGTCTTTTCAACACTGTTCTTAAACATGCAGATATTCATAATAAATCTAAGCATAGACTGTAAACTTTTCACAAAGAGTAACTTCAAGCTGGGCGTGTTAGCCCATGCCTTTAATCCCAGCACTTGGAAGCCAGAGGCAGGTGAATTTCTGAGTTCAAAGCCAGCCTGGTCTACAGAGTGAGCTCCAGGACAGCTAGGGCTACACAGAGAAACCCTGTCTTGAAAAACCAAAAAAAAAAAAAAAAAAAAAAAAAAAAAAAAAAAAAAAAAGAATAACTTCAAAAGAGCCACAGATGAAACTGTATTACACAAAAACTATAAAATTTCTACACGATAACAGGAGGAAAGTCTACTTTGACTTGTGTTTGGTGACAAAGTTTTTATACACAATTATAAAAGCATACAAACCAAACCACTGTTATGAATCAGGCCTTTAGTCCTCAAATTTGGAAGATAGAGTAAGAAGAATTAGGAGTTCAAAGCCACCCTTGATTGTGTAGCATGTTCAAGGCCAGTCAAAGCTACATGAGACCTTGACTCAAAAGACAACAACAACAACAACAACACACAAACATGTTCTACCTTATTTCTCTGTTGCTGTGATAAATACCATGACTAAAAGTGAGCTGTGGAGGAAAGGGTTTACCTTAGCTTACAGGTCACAACCCATACCATAAAGGAAAACCAGGGCAGAAAGTCAAAACAGGAACCTAGCTAGAGGCAGGAGTTGCTGCTTGCTGGCTGTTTTTTGTTTGTTTTGTTTTTCCTGCTTCTGATTATCTAGCTTCCTTATAGAAGCCAAGACCAAGTACCGAGGGGTGACACTACCCACAGTGTGTTGGGCCCACCTCCATCAGTTAACAATCACGAAAATGCCCCATGAGTTTAGGTCACCATGTGAGTACAGATTTTGTGTGTGTGTGTGCCTGCATGAGTTTAGGTCACCATGTGAGTACAGATTGTGTGTGTGTGTGCATGTGTGTGTGCCTGCTTGAGTTTATGTGCACCATGTGAGTACAGTATGTGTGTGTGTGCCTGTATGAGTTTAGGTGCACCATATGAGTGCAGATGCCTAACTATGAAGGCCAGGAAAGGGTGTAGAAGGCCCTGGAGCTGGAGGCAGTGGGTGAGGTCCTGGCAAGATCAATAGGTTCTCTCACCCACCGTGCCAACTGGCCAGCACCCCCTACTATCTTCCATGTTAAAATACCTTCCACAGAGGATCTGGCTTGTTTCTGAGAATGAGGGATGCCACACTCACCTCTGCAGACAGCCCAGGCATCCTCATCACACTTCTCACCACTTGTTCTCAATTCGAAAAAATTGTACTCTTCAAGGCTAATCAGACCATTGCCATCTAAATCAATTACTTCAAATATCTCTGATAAAGTTGACCTAGAATGGAAAAAAATTGAAATTATTATTTTTAAAACAAAACATCTAAAGACAGGAATTTTTTAAATGTCTATGTGTATTTTGCCTGCACGTATGCTTATGCACTATTGCATGCTTGATGTCTGCAAGGTCAGAAGAAGCCACTGGATCCCCCGGGACTGAAGTTTCAGAGGGTATGAACTACCACGTGTGTGCTAAGACTTGAACCCAAGTAGAAGAGGACCCAGTGTCCTTACCACTGAGCAAGCTCTCTACTTCCTAAAGGCAGTTTTTGAGGACAAGTTTCAAAGGAAGTAATAATGGCATTGAAGAACTTTTTTTCTGAATTATATTGTATCACATCTTGATCTGTCTGTGGCCAAATCTCATTTGAACGTCATCTAGGACACAGGAGAAGAACTTAAGGTTTAGACTTCAGATTTGATAGTCATCAAGATCAAGAATAGGGGGTATAGCTCAGCGGTAGAGCCTTTGACTGCAAAATTATGAGTGTAACTAAAACATCTACCTTTAAAGGCAATGTCTAGTGGAGAAGAACCTAGTAGAGGTATACATTTAGTGAGGACAAGTGCATAGAACCTAGATATTAACGATAACCTTAGACTTGCAAATACAAAGTCACTCTTGGTTACTTAGTGAATTTTAAAAGTATATACTTATTACACATGGCATGCTTTGGTATATGTATACATGCGGAATGAGTATATCAAGGTAAACAATATATCAGTTATTGCATATATTTGATTCTTATCATGAGAACCCTTGGGTGGAATCATGAGGTATTGTTTTTTTGTTCCTCTCTCATACTTTTAAGCACACTAGCCATCATGCTGTGGTAAGATGCTGAATTAAAGCAGAAAGATAGGGATGGGAGCTGGCCAGAGAAAAATAGGTAAAGACTGATTTATATTTTGTTGCATGGCACGGTTCTAGCACTGATAAAACTTACCTAAACTCACTTGTAAGAGATAATTCCCCTGTTTCATCTCTATGTACAAGCTGGGCTTCTTCTGTTACTGGTTTTGTTTCTTTTTTTAGCCTACAGCCAGTTGTGGAAGGAATTAACCAATAAATTCCTGCTTCTAGTTCACCAGTCCATCCAAACACCTTTTAGCAAAAGAATTAAAGAATATAAACACCAAAAATCTTAATGATTTAAATCTTTCTTCTGAGGGGGGCACTTTAGATATCATCTGATTTAAGTCAACATTTATCAATTGAGTTATAGTTTATTAATCTTTCACTGTTTTTAGATTCTTTTCTTTTCTATCTTGTACGTAGCCCTAGAGCAAGGCCATGGACTGTGGTTCTTTATGCTTTCAAAATTACCTAAAAACAAAAGCAGAGAACAAGCTACATGTAACCTAAGTCATCACAAAGACCTTCACAAATGTGTGTGATGCAAATGTCTTCAACAGGAAACAGAGGACTCTTAGGATTTTTTATGCAAACACTAAGCTCCTTAAAGAAAAGGACTACAGATGTCCTACTACTATGATTAAAATATGAATATATGATTTTAAAAAATCATTTAAGTGAAATCCAAGAAAATTACATTTTAAAGTTCATACTTACATGAGTTAAGCATATTTGTAAAACCTGAATTATATGGATTACAATGTTACTCTCTTTTTTGCTGTTTATTTTTTGACTTTTAAGCCAGAAATTAATATATTTTTTATTTTTTCAGATTGTCTGAAACAACTTATATATATATACTTCATGTTGGTCCTGAATATGTTATAAGGCCCAGGCTGGCCTTGAATTTGTAGACTTCCTGCCTCTGACTCTCCAGAGTTGGTATTAAAGGAAAATCACATAAAACATCTTTGCTTCTGTAAGTTTTACTCTCTCCCTCATTGTGTGTGTCTGTGTGTGTGTGTATAAAATCATGAGGTATTGATCTTTGTGGATCTCCCTTATAGTTTTTGACAAAATACTTTTATATGGATTGTTAAGACATAGAGTTCTAGACAGACCTGCTTATCTAAAACTGTTTCCTAACAAACTTTGGATATCTATAATGATACCAAGACATTTGTATAGGAAAATACTTTATTTGCCTGTCCTGTAGAAAAAGCAACCCACATGCCTTTAATCCCAGCACTTGGGAGGCACAGGCAGGCAGATTTCTGAGTTCAAGGCCAGCATGGTCTACAGAGTGAGTTCCAGGACAGCCAGGACTACACAGAGAAACCCTGTCTTGAAAAAAAACAAAAAAGAAAGAAAGAAAGGAAGGAAGGAAGGAAGGAAGGAAGGAAGGAAGGAAGAGCGAGCTATGTACCTCCTAGGAGCTTTCTGAAGCCTCAATATTTCTTACAAAAAACAAGGACCTTCTTGTTACTATCTTAACTGTGCATATTCCACTGTTGTGGATAACTGCAAAGTGTAGTTACTTGTGCTGCAGTACACAGTAGCCACCAAATAGTGCTCAATATTATTTTCATACCCTATGTATATTTTAGGTCATCCTGGAGGTTCATAACCAGGTTGCTCATCTCAGTTCTAGATTCAGTACTCTTCCTGTCTGATTACCCAGTTGCTCATCTTAGTTCTAGATTCTTTCTGCATGATTATCCTAGAACCATAATCACTCTGAGGTTGGCATCAAGCCCTATTTTAATAGAATAATTAATTCAATGTAACTGAGGATCATTATGAAGACTAAACTACCAAATCTATGCTTTGGAAATGATAATTGTTTAGTCTGGCCATATATAGGCTGACATATAAGAGTTAAAAGATATCTAATCAGGCATGGTGGCTCACATGTTTAATCCCAGCACTTGGAAGCCAGAGACCAGAACTATGAGTTTAAGGCTAGTCTGGTCTACAGAGCAAGTTCTAGGACAGCCAGGGCTACACAGGGCTACCCTGTGTTAAAAAACAAACAAACAAATAAACTATATATATACATATATATATATATATATAACATGTATGTATGTGTGTGTGTGTGTATGAAGAAACTATATATTCATATATATATATATATAGTTTCTTCATACACACACACACACATACATACATGTTGCTACTTCCTAATGTATGTGATCCCATAAACTTCCTTACTCCCCACTTATAACAGTGAGATGCCACTATAGATGGCAAATGAAAAGTTCTGAGGTTCAAAACTCTTCATAAGGAAAATAACTGTGGTACTAAAAGTACTAGTAAAAATCCTTTGTAAATATGACATATTACAGATGGCCAGAAGCCTATAAAGAGATACACAGAAACTCGGTTGAAACATAGCCTTGCTATCTATGAATGATTGTTTTTACACATGCAATCTTATAAGAGAGCCATTTTATCCAAAACCAAACGGGAAAAGCTATTGTTTCCGACACTGCTTTATCTTGAGCTCTGAAGAAGAACTTAGTAAAACTGTTGACTTCTGCCATTTTGTGTGGTTCTGGCAATAACCACCCTGGTCTGTTAGGAAGCTTTCAATAAATACTTCGATGTAACATTCCATCAGGAAAACGTTTGTCTCTCACTTGCCCAATGTAAAGATTAAATACGATAGTGAAGCAAGTCTTTGGATAATATTACTTCTGTGCTTGTGTGGTAGATTGTATTTTGTAGTCCTTATCAAATACTCACATGAGTGTATCTACTTACATATTTGGCCTCTGAGTAAACACATAATTAGAAAAGACCAGAACACCTCACGGGCAACATATAAAATCATTTAAAATCATTTCTTCCCATCAGGCTGCTCTGAACCCCGAGGATGGTGATTTTGAAGTGGCCCTGCTCTGTAGTAGAAGTACAGGTAAGCAAACATGGAGAGCGAGAGCGATGGTTCCAGGAGCTGGAAACGGCACTGAGACAGTGAGGAGGATCTAACGCAACTCTTTTTACTGAGTACAACAAAAATATTTGCATGAGATGGATTAGGGCACTTGTCAATCAATCCTCAATCCATGCCCCCCAAACACTTATAGTTCATGAAACATATATAGTAGCATAATGATTATGCTATTATATATGCTTTCCTATATTACATATGCCTGCCTATACTTTCACTAGAGTACAGAAAATTTGAGTTTAAATACTAGTGAACAGCTATTATTTTCCTCAACTTGACTTCACATTACATTCTTAAACATTAAAAAAATATGTGTACTTCTCTGTTTCGTAGTTCAGTAAAGCACATGAGCTGTGGCTCTGCTGGATTCTCATTTTTCTTAAGAATATATAAGGCTGTGTCAACCGATAACCAGGGGCAACGTTTTCCTAGAAATACACACAACATCGTCACTAACAAAACCACCTCAGGCCAAGCAAACACTACACACTCTTTTAAGTTCTTTACCCAGTAGATTTTTTAAAATATACATTCCATTTTTATATACAAATATCTTAATATCTATAATATGTCACTACTATATGTAATTTTATGAGAAACATTCTCTCCACACTCAGTTTCTAAAAAGACTAGTTTCTTGAAATCATCAAAGACCCATTTCTAGGGCTGGACAGGTCTCCATGAGAGAACTCTCGTTTAGCTTGCTTGGTTTGATCTCAATATGCTCTCCCTAACCAAAAATAAACAAACAAACAACAACGAATAACAACAGCTGAGGTACAAGACCAAGTCAAACCCTAAGTGAAAAGCAGAGCCTTTCATGAAGGAAGAGTGGGACCCAGTGCTGACACTGCCCTGGGCGAGCCCAGGAGTTAAAAACAATTGATACTCTCAGACAGTCAGGTCACACGCTGTCCCTACTTCAAATCTGCTGCTGAGATCAAGCTGAAAGAATGCTGTTCTGCCAATAAGGAAAAGTGGATCAGCTACAAAAACTTATCAGAACTGAGGCCATGTCACAACTAAAGAGTTGAGGCACTTTCCAAGGAGAGAGGAGGCGCTGGGAGTCCTGGGGTTTCTGTGGTGGAGCACAGCAGGAGGTGTGCTAGGGAAGAAAGAAGGCAGAAAGCAAGGAAGAGGAGTTTTCAAAAGCAAGAAAGGCAACAAATCCAAGACACTCTGAGAACCCACAGAAGATAAATGCCAAACAGTGCACAAGCCACAACAGAATCAATAACAAACTCAGACACATATTCAAAAATCATATCCTTGAAAAATCATAACCAAACATTTTCGTTCCAAAACTTCATTTCTCTTAGTTTAAAAAAAAAAAAAAGTTCTCATTCTAGGGGAATCTCTTACAGTTTATATTCTTGTTCCTTATGATTATCCCCTGACAACTTCTCCTTGCTTATTCCTCCAGAAGAACCACTTACATTCGAAGACTGATTTATTTTGTATGTACGTGTTTCTGCCTGCATGAGTTCATATGTACCACATGTGTGCAGGAGCCTCAAGAGGCCAGAATAGGGTGTTGGATTCCTTGGAGCTGAACTTAGCAGCTGATGAGCCACCATTTCCATGCTGGGACAGAAGAGCAGGACATGCTCTAACTACGAGTCCACCGCCCCCATTCTGTACCCTACACTCCACACAGAGCTCCTTGACTGCACTTCATCTGGAACGCTCTGCCACCTGCACTGTTCTTCATTTATCCTTCCAGGACAATAATGCTTGCTCCCTTGCCTCCTGTGAGGGGGCAGGAAAAATGGCTGCCCCCTCTGCACTCACAGGCCTTTACACCGTAACTAGATAGCTTCTGCATCAGGAGATAGCTTACTTATTGATTTGGACTTTGGGATTTAGGAATAACAGAATGTAACAAAAGTAATATTGTGTCGGTTCTGAGACCACAGCTATCAGGACAATCTTCTGTGCTTCTGCTCCCCACCCCCACGTCCCTATTCAGATTCCTGTCACAATAAAAGAAAGTAAAAAAGTGCATGCTTGGATGGTTCACTGGAAGATGAAGGATCATATAGGGCAGTCAGATTGTCCCAGATGAGACTGCATACATAGAGGAATGCAGACAATATCATAAAGCCAGTCATTAGCTAATCTGTCACTGACTGCAAACCTGAGTGGGCCCTGCACAGAAAAGCCATAACTGGCTCAGACTAAAATATCTATCTAGCAGTCCAACAGATTCACGAATGAACAAGTTCTTAATTGTTTTAAGCCATTGAGTTTGGGGGTATTTTAATTTGTAGCAGTTGATAACTGACAAACCTTCTTTAAAATTCTAGAAACTTGAAGCAATCCCACTAAAATCAGGGACTAGATAAGGCTGTCCACTTTCTCCCCACCTATTCAATATAGTACTCGAGGTCCTAGCCAGAGCAATTAGACAACAAAAGGATATCAAGGGGACACAAATTGGAAAGGAAGAAGTCAAAATATCACTATTTGCAGATGATATGATAGAATATATAAGTGACCCTAAAAATTCCACCAAGGAACTCCTAAACTGTGGGAAGCCACATGTGCTGTTGCAGGGTGGCACTGGCTTCCACTGGCCACCACGCATACATAGGCAGTAAAGTTTTTTTTTGCCAAGATGAGGTTTTGAGAATTAAAACCAATCAGATGAGAGAGAAGTTAACCAATCAGATGTAGGCATGCAAATGAGGTGGTAAGCATAACCAAAGCATAACCAATCCGGGTGTGAGACACGCCTCTCCTAGGCCTATATAAGCAGCACCAGTTCTGGGGTTGGAGTCTCTTCTCCTCTGCAATCAAGCTCTCCCAATAAACGTGTGCAGAAGGATCCTGTTGCAACATCGTTCTTGCTGGCCAGTCGGGCGCGCGCAAGTCTAAACCTCATAAACAGCTTCAGGGAAGTAGCTGGATATAAAATTAATTCAAACAAATCAGTGGCCTATCTCTACACAAAGGATAAACAGGCCGAGAAAGAAATTAGGGAAACAACACCCTTCACAATAGTCACAAATAATATAAAATACCTTGGTGTGACTCTAACTAAGGAAGTAAAGATCTGTATGATAAGAACTTAAAGTCTCTGAAGAAAGAAATTAAAGAAGATCTCAAAAGATGGAAAGATCTCCCAGATCATAGATTGGCAGGATTAACATAGTCAAAATGGCTATCTTGCCAAAAGCAATCTACAGATTCAATGCAATGCCCATCAAAATTCCAACTCAATTCTTCACAGAGTTAGAAAAGACAATTTGCTGTGCTACAGAGCAAGTGTGATTAAAAACAAAAACAAAAACAAACAAACAAAAAAACCTGCTAATACTGGTACAGCGACAGACAGGTAGATCAATGGAATAGAATTGAAGACCTAGAAATGAACCCAACACCTATGGTCACTTGATATTCGACAAGGGAGCTAAAACCATCCAGTGGAAAAAAGACAACATTTTCAACAAATGGTGCTGGCACAACTGGTGGTTATCATGTACAAGAATGCAAATTGATTCATTCTTATCTCCTTATACAAAGCTCAAGACTAAGTCGATCAAAAAACTCCACATAAAACCAGAGACACTGAAACTTATAGAGGAGAAAGTGGGGAAAAGCCTCGAAGATATGGGCACAGGGGAAAAATTCCTGAACAGAACAGCAATGGCTTGTACTGTAAGATCGAAAATCGACAAATGGGACCTCATAAAATTGCAAAGCTTCTGTAAGGCAAAAGACACTGTCAATAAGACAAAAAGGTCATCAACAGATTGGGAAAGGATCTTTACCAATCCTAAATCCAATAGGGGAATAATACCCAATATATATAAAGAACTCAAGAAGATGGACTCTAGATAATCAAATAACCCTATTAAAAAATGGGATACAGAGCTAAACAAAGAATTATCAACTGAGGAATACCGAATGGCTGAGAAGCACTTGAAAAAATGTTCACCATCCTTAATCATCAGGAAAATACAAATCAAAACAACCTTGAGATTCCATCTCACACCAGACAGAATGGCTAAGATCAAAAATTCAGGTGACAGCAGATGCTGGTGAGGATGTGGAGAAAGTGGAACACTCCTCCATTGTTGGTGGGATTGCAAACTGGTACAACCACTCTGGAAATCAGACTGGCAGTTCCTCAGAAAATTGGACATAGTACTACGGGAAGATCCAGCAATACCTCTACTGGGCATATACCCAGAAGATGTTCCAACATGTAATAAGGACACATGCTCCACTATGTTCATAGCAGCCTTATTTGTAATAGCCAGAAGCTGGAAAGAATCCAAATGTCCCTCAACAGAGGAATGGATACAGAAAATGTGGTCCATTTACACAATGGAGTACTACTCAGCAATGAAAAACAATGAATTTATGAAAGTCATAGGCAAATGGATGGATCTGGAGTATATCATCCTGAGTGAGGTAACCCAATCACAAAATAACACACATGATATGCACTCACTGATAAGTGGATATTAGCCCAGAAGCTCAGAATACTCAAGATACAATTTGCAAAGCACATGAAACTCAAGAAGTAGGAAGACCAATGAGTGGATACTTCATTCCTTCTTAGAATAGGGAACAAAATACCCACGGAAGGAGTTACAAAGTTCGGAGCTGGAACGGAAGAAAGGACCATACAGAGACTGCTTCACCTGGGGAATCCATACCATATATAACCACACTATTGCATATGCCAGCAAGATTTTGCTGACAGGACCCTGATATAGCTATCTCTTATGAGGCTATGATAGTGCCTGGCAAATACAGAAGTGGATGCTCACAGTCATCTATTAAATGGAGCATAGGGCCCCTAATGAAGGAGCTAAAGAAAGTACCCAAGGAGCTAAAAGCATCTGCAACCCTATAGGAGGATCAACAATATGAACTATCCAGTACCCCCCCCCCCCAGACTATGTCTCTAGTTGCATATGTAGCAGAGGATGGCCTAGTTGGCCATCAGTGGGAGGAGAGGCCCTTGGTCTTGTGAAGATCATATGCCCCAGTACAAGGGAATGCCAGGGCCAGGAAGTGGGAGTGGGTGGGTTGGGGAGCAGGGCGGGGGAGGGTATAGGGAACTTTCAGGATAGCATTTGAAATGTAAATGAAGAAAATATCTAATAAAAAATGAAAAAAAAAAGAAGTCTAAAATCTTTGGCCATAAGTCACCTTCTTAATGAATCGTATACTTAAATAGCTCCATTTGAATGGCAGACTACATTTCTCAGAACACAGTCTTTCTCTCTATGCCTCTTATTTTCTCTTCATTTTTCTTTTTGGTGTGTGTGTGTGTGTGTGTGTGTGTGTGTGTGTGTGTGTGTATGTATATATATGTATGAAATAGACAGAGAGAGAGAGAGAACACAACTGGGACCAAAACCGACCAACTCACACTTCAGCCTTGGGCCTGAAATTCCCCATGTAGACTAGCCTGGCTTTGAACCTGGGGCAACCTTCCAGCTTCAGCCTCCTAAATACTAGGATTATAGGTATGTTGTGCCATCATCACTCCCTTTTTTAGAGAATATCTCATTGTGTATCCCAAGACAACCTGGAACTCATCCTCTTGTCTCAGCATCCCCAGTGCTGAGATTATGAGTGTGTTCCATTACGCCAGTTCCTTTACTAGGGTTAGGGTTAAGGTGAGGGTGAGGGTGAGGGTGAGGGTTAGGGTTAAGGTGAGGGTGAGGGTGAGGGTGAGGATTAGGGTCAAGGTGAAGGTTAGGGTTAGGGTTAGGAACCTTTACACTTTTATTGCTTCTACTAAAATCTAGGTCCTTGAGAGTAGGTACTTTTGCCTTTAAGTACTTGAATAAATTGATCATTAATACATAGGAATCTCACTAAACATTTGGTGAATAAGTTAAAAAAGGAACTCTTCCCATGAGAATAGAGGACTAACACTGAACTTGTATGTCCTCTACTCTACTCATTAACTGATGCTGTCATTATTATCTAAAAGTATCAGTAAATGAAACAAAACTGCTGATGAATAGTAAATGAATTTTATAGTTTAAAAAAAGAAACACAAATGGTTAATAACTAATTTTTTATTTTATGTACATTTGTGGTTTTGCCTACAGGTATATTCCAGAGGGTGTAGGATCATCTGAAACTGAAGTTACAGACAGTTGTGAGCTGCCATGTAAGTGCTGAGAATTGAACCGGGTCCTCTAGAAAAGCCGCCAGTGTCTTACCTGCTGAGCCATCTCTCCAGCTCCATAACTATTTTTAACTGTTCAATATAGCTAGCCATTAGGCAAATGTAAATTAAAGCTTCTTAGAGATACTAGCTCACTCCAGTTATACTGGAGAGTTTGTGACAAGAAAGGAATCCTTTAGTCATTGCTGTTGGGTGCAAATTAATACAGCCATTCTGAAAAGTAGTTTGGAGATTTCTCAAAGAATTAAAAATAGAGCTACCATTTAACTTGCTTTCTCACTCTCAGACATATAGCCAGAGATCTCCATGCCCTACTGTAGATACAGGTCCCCATGTTTACTGCTGCTTCACTCACTACTGCAAAGGATTGGAATCAGCTTAGACTATGTCCATCAGCAGATAAATGGATAATGACTATCTGCTGTGTATTTATGCATATATATGAATAACTATTCTTCTCTAAAGAAAAATATGATCACAAAACTTGCAGGAAAATAAATGGACTTAGAAGTACACTATTGAGTAAGGCTACACAATCTCAGAAAGGAAAAAAAACCCTGCATTTCTCCCTCACATGTAGAATCTAGACAATAATATATGGACATATATATGTATGTATAGATATATAGTTATATATATAGTTAAACATATATAGTTATATATAGTTATATGGCTATATAGATATAGGCAAATGTACATGTAGATGCACTTCAACATGTAGAAATGGTTTCTACATGTAGAAAGGCTAAATGTCAGGGGTAAGAAAGAACTGAATGGCTACTTTGTTGTATAGAGTTGTGCAGTCTTCAGAGCTGAGAGATTTTTTTATTTGCAATATTTTCAATATCAAAGTATAAAATTAAAAAAATAAAATAAAGCTGGGCATGGTGGTGCACACCTTTGATCCCAGCACTCAGGGGGCAAAGGCAGGCGGATTTTGAGTTCGAGGCCAGCCTGGTCTACAAAGTAAGTTCCAGGACAGCCAGGGCTATACAGAGAAATGCTGTCTCGAAAAATAAATAAATAAATAAATAAATAAAATTAAAAATTAAAATAAGTAAAGGAATGCTTATTTCTAGATAAAGTTTAACACATTAGAGACCCTAAAGACTCCATTAGAAATCTTGTAGATTTAATAAAAACTGTCAGTAAAGTGGCAGTATACAAGCATACAAAACCAGTAGCCATCTTCTATACCAACAACAAACATGCTCAGAAAAGAAGCAAGAAAACAACCAATTCACAATTGCCTCAGATCAACAACAAACCCTTAAATACACCCAACCAAGGGGACAAAAGGCCTCTACAATGAAAGCTTTATTTTTTAAAAAATGAACATTCCTAGTAAAAAAAAAAAAATCCCTGCAAATAAATAAAAGTATCTTTGTAACTTTAAAACAAAAGCGACTGAAGACAACACTGAGAGGGAAAGACCTTCCATGCCACTGACTGGAAGGTCTCATTACTATTGTGAAAATGGGGATCTTAGCAATAGCAGTCTACATGCTCAAGGCAATGCCCTCCTGACTTGCAAAGCCAGTCTTTACAAAACAGAAAGCACAATCTTCAGGCTCACAGGGAAGCATAAAACACTCTGAAGAGACAAAACAATCCTGAGCCAAAAGAGTACTTCCAACAAGGATGCAAACAGAACTGCTGGTGGGAGATGTAAACCAAGACACCCACGGGAAATCAATATGCAAGCTCCCTGAAAATATCAGACCAAACCTACCATCTGACCCATACAACTCCAATTCAACTTACTGTAGTGATGTTTGTATGTCAAATATATGTATAAATGTGTCCAATGACAAGAACAGATACATGTAGTATAAATGCACATGCAAACACACAGAGGAAAACTCCTTTTTAGCTGTAAAGAGCAAGGTTATGCTGTCTATTAGGAAGTTAAGTATAATTAGAAATAATCATAAGTGAATTATCATCTCTTTTCTCTTAAGTGTAGTTCCAAGATTTTAATAAAAATATATTATTAGTTTGTATGTGTATGGGAGGAAAAAAAAAACTTGGAGAGGGTCACACGGCAGAGGGCTTGTGCAGAGGTCACGGGCAAGTCTATGGGGTCAGTTCTCTCTTTCCATCTTTACAAGGTGGAAGCTTACATTCATTACTGGCCATCAGGCTTGTGTGGCAAATGCCTTTACATGATGAGCCATGCCAATACAGGCTCCTGGATTTAACACAGATACATACGAACCTGTATGTACATATGCCATACAAGTAGAAGTCAAACTGCTTGAGGTAACAAAAAGAACTAGAGAGAACTGGGAAGGAAAGGAGGATTTGGGCAGATTTCTTCAATGTATAGGATATTTTCATCAAAATATACTCATGTAACTAAACATATTTTAAGAGTAAACATAATTTAAAAACTCAAAACTAAATAAAACCATACATTTCTTTAGCAGAATATTTTCTTAACTAGGACTAGAAAATACAAAGTATTTTTAGGGAGGATATATCTTTGTATTTAAAAATAAAAACAGCTGAGCCTCGTGGCACACTCTGTTACTCCCAGGTGGAGCTCAGTAAGCTCAAGGCCAGCCTGGTCTACACAATGGGTTCCAGAAGAGCCAGAGGTATATATACAGTAAAACCCTGCCCATAAACACACAAACAAACAAACAAACAGGAAATATGAACTTGCCTTCCACTTGACTCAGATATAACGGCTTAATTGTTAGGTAAAGCACAGATCTCTGAGCTATGTGCATTTTGTACTGATGACTGACAACTTCACCGTCTTCTTCTAAAAAGAAGCAGCCTTTTGACTGTGCACACTGCCAATCCTGAAACAAAACAGAAATGCTTTCAAACAGTAGTTATTAAATGTTCTACCATGCATACTGAGGCGAAACCAAGGGACAATCTAAAGGAAATGTCAAAGAGAAGGAAGCTATTGCCATCTGGGAGAGTACAGCCATAGGAGATAAAGTACAGAAATGAATAAATCGATCATAATTGTCAGCAGTATGCGCACGTGCATGTGTGTGTGTTGGGGGGGGGAACGGAAGTATGGTGGCTAGGTTAAGAAACAGAATACACACAAAATTACTATACTCCCAGTTCCAAAAGCAGTGCCTAGTACAATGTAGTTGCTCAATAAATATTTGTCTGATTGATGGAAGGCAGTGATATAAACTGAGCAGGTGACAAAAAACAATTATCATATCCTATTTTCTATTTTTAAAAAGATTTATTTTTATTTCTTAAAATTATGTGTATGAGTTTATGCCAAGTCCAGTGCCTGTGTAAACAAGAAGAGGGTGACAGACACCCTGGAGCAGGAGCTTGCAGTTGTGCGCAGCCTGATAGGAGTGCTGGGAACCAAACGTGGGTCCTCTTCAAGAGCAATATGTGCTCTTAAGGGCTGAGCCATCTCTGCCATCTCTTCAGCTCTGATCATCATTACTTAGAAAATGACCAATGGCTTGTGATATAAGATCAAGAATTAACAAATGGAACCTCATAAAATTGCAAAGCTTCTGTAAGGCAAAGGACACTGTCAATAAGACAAAAAGGCCACCAACAGATTGGGGAAAGATCTTTACCAATCCTACATCTGATAGATAGCTAATAACCAATATATACAAAGAACTCAAGAAGTTAGACTCTAGAAAACCAAATAACCCTATTAAAAATGGGGTAGAGAGCTAAACAAATAACTATCAACTGAGGAATACTAAATGGCTGAGAAGCACCTAGAAAAATGTTCAACATACTTAGTCATCAGGAAAATGCAAACCAAAACAACCCTGAGATTCTGCCTCACACCAGTCAGAATGGCTAAGATCAAAAACTCAGGTGACAACAGATGCTGGCGAAGATGTGGAGAAAGTGGAACACTCCTCCATTGTTGGTGGGATTGCAAGCTGGTACAACCACTCTGGAAATCAGTCTGGAGGTTCCTCAGAAAATTGGACATAGTACTACCGAAGGATCCAGCAATACCACTCCTGGGCATATATCCGAAGATGTTCCAACATGTAATAAGGGTACATGCTCCACTATGTTCATAACAGCCTTATTTATAATAGCCAGAAGCTGGAAAGAACCCAGATGCCCCTCAACAGAGGAATGGATACAGAAAATGTGGTCCATTTACACAATGGAGTACTACTCAGCAATTAAAAACATTGAATTTATGAAATTCTTAGACAAATAGATGGATCTGGAGGATATCATCCTGAGTGAAGTAATCCAATCACAAAATAACACACATGATATGCACTTACTGATAAGTGGATATTAGCCCAGAAGCTCAGAATACTCAAGATACAATTTGCAAAACACATGAAACTCAAGAAGAAGGAAGACCAGACTGTGGATACTTCTGTCCTTCTTAGAAGAGGAACAAAATACCCATGGGAGGAGATACAGAGACAAAGTGTGAAGCAGAGACTGAAGGAATGACCATCCAGAGACTGCCCCACCTGGGGATCCATCCCATAAACAACCACCAAAACCAGACCCTATTGTGGATGCCAACAAGAGCTTGCTGACAAAAGCCTGATAAAGCTGCCTCCTGAGAGGCTCTTGCAGTGCCTGATAAATACAGAAGTGGATGCTCACAACCATCCATTGGACAGAGCACAGGGTCCCCAATGAAGGAGCTAGAGAAAGTACCCATGGAGCTGAAGGGGTCTGCAGCCCTATAGGAGGAACAACAATACGAACTAACCAATACACCCAGAACTCCCAGGGACTAAATCACCAACCAAAGAAAATAAATGGTGGGACTCATGGCTCTAGCTGCATATGTAGCAGATGATGGCCTAGTCGGTCATCAATAGGAGGAGAGACCCTTGGTCCTGTGAAAGTTCTATGCCCCAATATAGGGGAATTCCAGGGCCAGGAAGCAGGAGTGGGTGGGTTGGTGAGCAGTGGGGTCAGGGGAGGAAGGGATAGGGGGTTTTCGGAGGGGAAATTAGGAAAGGGGATAACATTTGAAATGTAAATAAAGAAAACCATCTAATAAAAAAAAAAAAAAAAAAAGAAAAGTTAGGAAAATACAACCTGGAAGACAATTATAAAATGCACATCTGTCCCAGTCCAGATGAGTTCAGCGTTAAGAGCATAGTAGGAACGAAGAAGGAAGGATTACTAAAACTAAAACTAAAACAAGGAGAAGAAGCAAGCATCTGTACTCAAAAACTAGTTACACAGCAACCCACATAACCATTTCACTTTTGGTAAGCAGATATAAAATCTTATAAATAAAAGCTTCATTGCTACTAAAAATACATCAAGAAACTGGGCCTGGTGGTGTCTCCCCTGTAATCCCAGCACTCAGGGGATAGAGCAGAAGGACTGGCCTCTGAGACCTGTCTGGGCTGCAAAATGTTGCCGAAACTTTTTTTTTTTTTTAAAGAAAAGGGAGGAGGGAAATCTGGTAAAACTGCCAGTTAATCAAATCCCTTCCCATCACAGAAGTTAAGTAAAATTTGAAAACACCACATTGGGCACATAGTAAAAGACAGTTTACTGAGTTATCAAAATCTGTCATTACAATAAATGTGTGGAAAATGCTTTTTACTTTAGTTGGTGAACTTGCCAGAAGACATTTTTCTGTACTGTTCCTTTCAAACTCCAAAAACTAGAGTCCTAATGAGGACTTTATAATAAAATTCTGACTACTTCTCTGTAAGGATATTTAGATATCTGTAACTTCAAGGACTTAATAACATTGGTAATTATTAAAAAGATTCACATTAGACACTGAGTAATAATATCACACAATGTCCAATGAGGAAGCAAGACTAAAATTTATTACTGACTGCTATACCACAGGTCCTGAGTTCAATCCCCAGCAACCACATGGTGGCTCACAATTATATGTAATGGGATCTGATGCCTTCTTCTGGTGTGCCTGAAGACATTACAGTGTACTCATATACATAAAATAAATAAATCTTTAAAAATAATTGCTCACTCTCTTCTTTTTAGCTCCAGCTGACCTAGAACCTACTGTGTAGACCAGGCTGCCTTGCGCTCACAGACACCTACTTTCTCGCTTCCCAACAACGGGACTTAAAACATGAACCACCTCACCCAGTTTCTCAATCCTTCTTAAGGCAAAACTGCCCAAGTATGTATTTATATAACATTTTCATTATATAAGTAATAGTTATTTTAAATATATTTATATATTAAGACAAAAAGTTAGGATAAAAAATCACTATAATTCTGTTATTATGTTATGCCTATAATATAATCTTTTCTAATACAAACCTTTATAGAAATCAAGTTTTATATTCTAAAAAATACAATTTTTTGATTTTTAAAATTTAATCTTACACAAAAAATATTTGCTCTGAAAAATAAAGTGTTAAACATTCAGTTCATTTCCAATTTCTCATCAGCAAAGATAATCTTGGGGCTGGAGAGATGGCTCAGTGGTTAAGAGCGCCGGCTGCTCTTCCAAAGGTCCTGAGTTCAAATCCCAGCAACCACATGGTGGCTCGCAACCATCCGTAACAAAAAATCTGATGCCCTCTTCTGGAGTGTCTGAAAACAGCTACAGTGTGCTTACATATAATAAATAAATAAATATTTTAAAAAAGATAATCATTAACATGAATGCTGCTTTAAGTTTTTCTCTTAAAAAATTTCTCTAAAAAGAAATCCTAGAGAAAAAGTACAGTTTTAGACCTACTAATATGCATTCCATATTATAACTCAGTGATGCTATTTTTATGAGAGCACCAATGGTATGAAATATAATAATTTTATAATAAAACTCGATCAAACTATGTTATGAAAAAAATTGAGGATTGTGGAGAAAATTTTTCTAATCAAAGTATGGGTACATAAAACATAGTGTTATGCTTATTTTATGTGTCAGATGTAACTGACAGAAAAAATGGAATTTTAATAACTTTTACATTAATTAGAATTTTGATTATACTTTCAGAGATTAATAGTCTGCCATATGTTTATAATTTTTGTTTCTTTTCATGTGAACTGCCTATTTATCTCCTAGTTTCATATTTATATTGCAGATGTGGCAGTTTCTTATATTTTAATAAATTATTTTAGATATTAATACCTTGGTAAGCACTGATGTACTTGTTATTTTTTATTTTATGTTTGGTTATTTTTAAATTGATGTAAATCCCCCCTTTTTGTGTCAGCACCTCACTTTATAGCCAACACTGGCCTTATACTTGCAGCAATCCTCCTGCCTCATTCTCTTGAGTGCTGATATTATAGGCATGAACCACCACACCTGTCTAGTTTTTTTTTTACTTTCTTTTTTATTGTTATTATTTTCATTATTTGTTGGATATTTAAATTGTTTACATTTAAAATGTTGTCCCCCTTCCCAGGTCCCCCTCTGCAAGCCCTGTATCCCATCCCTCCTCCCTCCTGCCTCAATTCTGGGTTAAAATTTTTGAGATGGGTGGGTGGCCCCATCCCTCAACCGGAGGCTGTACATATCCATTGCATATGGTCTCTACAGGTTCTATCTTCCCTTTGTTGGGTATTTTGGGTAATGTCATCCCCGTAGGGTCCTGGGAACCTCTTGCTTCCCTGGCATCTGGGACTTTCTAGTGGCTACCCCTAGTTCCCCATCTTGCACTGCTACACATCTCTATTCAATTTCCTGACCCTCTGTACGTCTCCCCTGAATCCTCCCACACCTGATCAGTTTTGACTACAGAATTAGCAGACTCAGTTCCATCAGGTGTTCCTCAGGAACACATGCTTTAAATTTACCTACCTACAGTGGCAAAGGACAATTCAAAATTACACAATATAGATTGAAGGTCTCTGTCTAAAATCTTGGGAACCAGAAGTGTTCCAGATGTTGCTTTTTTTTCTTCAGGTTTTAGAAAATCTGTTTATACATAACATGATGTCTTTGAGATGAGATCCAAACGATCTCAAACATGAGGGTTACTGTTTCTTATGCGTGACTTACACATAGCCTAAGCATGTAGCATAGCCTAATGCTAAGGTCCAACCATCACGTGAAGTCAGTCTGTGTGCTACCATGTTAGTGTTTGTAATTTGGGGGTGGGGGTTGGAGAATTTTAAATTTTGTGGTTTTACATCAAGGATGTCAGATCATTTTAAAGATAGAGAATTGAAAAGGCAATTTAGGACATCCTTTTTTTTGGTAGAAGAAGGATAGGAGTCAAGCCTGAAAAACAACATGGTAAGTATGGTGTCACAGTTCTCAAGGACTTCAGAAGCCTTTCTCTTCAGTAGCATTAGTTTTATTCTGAGTTCTGCTCTATTTTGCATTTAAATATATGCCATAACTACCAGGCATGGTGGCTTTGCTATAATCCTAACACTTGGCAGAAACAGAAAGATGGTAGCAACTTTGAGGCCACTTTGGAGTACAGAATTCCAGGACAGCCAGGGCTGTACAGCGAGATCTTCCCTCAAAATTAAAGACACCAACAAAAGCACTAACATGATTTCCTAAAGTGGGCTGTAAAGCAAGTCTCACATTTATGTTATAATCAATCATCTATAACATAAAGAATACTCAGTGAATGATACAGTGCTGGACTATTATTCTGAATGACTCTGACACTTAAGGACTAGAACAAACTTAAGGGTTTCACTTTTTTAATTTAAAAAGTGAAGATGTTAGAAGTTAGCCATATTTTTTTATATTTGTATCATAATCATGTGCGTAGCAGCACTCCACATTTTGGGGGTCGGCTCCCTCCTTCCACTGGGGGACCTGGAAATTAAACTCAAGTTGTCAAACTTTTACCTGCTGAGCCTTTTCACCACCCTAAAGGAACTTTTCTTTTTTAATGCACTGTGTTTAGTATATTAGAAATTAGTGTGACTTGTGCCATTGGGGAAACTAATGAAAGAAGTTGTCTGTGGCAGACAGCTCCTCTGCAGGCAGTGCAGTGGGCTGATGGATGGCTTTCAAAAGCTTGCTGAGAAGGCTAACATTTTTATCAGAGACCTTTCCCAAGTTCCAGTTCTGGAAAAATAGCTACAATAGAAAAGAATTTGGAAGACTGCCAAGCTCCATACAGAGTTAATAGGACTGGAAACAACAGGGGAAGGTATGCAAAAGTAAGGCATGATTGACACCAAGTGAACACTGGTGAACAGTCACACTGTTCTGACAGCACACAACATTCACTAGAAAATCTTGGAGCCATACCATTTAAGAAGAAACACTTGGTTTCCTAAGATCTACCAAACTTATTACACACATAATGCTTATTCAACTTGAAATTTTATTTAAAACAGGATTTTCAATCACACAAAAGAGTTTTTTGTTTGTTTGATTGATTGGTTGGTTGGTTGGTTTGGGTTTTTATTTTATTCTATTGGTCATGAAGTCAGACACGTTATGAATTAAAAGTTAAAAAAAAGCTGAAAATTTGTCTGAATTGTTCAAATAAATCAATTTGAATGGAATGTAGACCAAGTTGATAGTCTGAGGTTTTATGAGAAGATAGAAGTACACTGAATTTTAAAATGTTTTTATAATAATAGAAGAGGAAATTCCATGTGTGACATATATTTTTTCACAAATAAAACAGCTTGTAATTCCTAGAGTGGGCATGAGGTGGGGCTAGATTCTACCAATTCAAGAGTTTTCCTATAAATGCAAACAACTGTTATTTCATTGGGGTTCATAGATTTTACTTATTCCATTCATAAGAAATGAGGCAATACTAAAGACACAAACTACAGATTTTAAATTAGAAAGGAGTGATCAAAACAAACCTACCAATTAAGTTACATCTTTCTGGGTCACTCTGGTAAACCCTGCCCTCACGTGTGATTTTACAGCATCAGCATCTAGGTGAGCAAGAGTTAGTAAGTGGATGTGCACAGATGACAGTGGGACCAAGACACCCATGTCACATTTTTATTGGAAGATATTTGCTTTTATTGTGTTGAAGAAGTAGATAAAAACATTTTCAACCTTTTTGTTATTAAAGGATACTTAAAAAATAAAAGATGATTTATAAAAGAAAACTAATATGGGTTTATCTTTTAATTGACAGGTTAAACTGCTTAACATTTTGAAAAAGAAACATAACTGGTCTTTAACCAAAATTAAGACTGAACCGCTTTCAATTTGTTTGCTATATTTGTAAATATGATTATGTGATATAGTTACACTGTTTTATAGAGAACTTGTGTATATGATATATTTCACATGCATATAGCTTACAGACATATAACATGTTGTAAATACATACCATATATGCATACTATATATGTGGTGTATGATATGTATGTGTGTGTAATATACCTATCATATAAAATACATTTCTAAGATATATAATTAGGCAATTAGGAGTATGAATACAGGCTGAGATATATCTCTGGGGATACAACTTTTGACTTGTGGCCTACTCTAATTTTAGTCGTGACTGGCTTTATAGCAAGGAAGTTAAAGCTATTTGTCTCTCAAGAGAAAATTCTTGACATTTCTTGAATATTACAGACCATAACTAGATAGAAGTCAGGATTAAAAAGAGAGGAATATGTGTTGAAGTATGACCAATAGAAGTCATGTATGTACAGCCTCTATAAAGTGCTTATTTTTCTCCTGTAATTCAAATCATTTATAAATGCACGGATATATGATTTACAATCTGGCTGCTCAGCATGGTGCCTACAGTCAGGTAGGTACTCAAGGAGCCTAAAAGAAAATCATTCTTACTTTTGATGTCTACATGCAAAATATAAGTGGACTCTGTTATACATATACATATATGTGTGTGTATATGTATAAGATCACTCTCTATAGCCTGCAGATGGTCCTAGTATACTCAAGCGCTACCACAGGACAAGCTGGATCAGGACATAGTCAGATAACTCTATCAGCCTCTCAGTTAAGTCTTTCTCCTATTTCCCTTCACAATCTAATACAAAAATAGCTTTCCTTCATAGACCTTCACAATCTCATTACCATAAAAAGAATTGTAGTCATGTCTTAGTTCTGTAATACTTTCTGTATTTAAGAGACTATGTCCCTAGTACTGTGATAAATGCTTTGAAAAAGATTTATATCTTTTAAAATGCATAAAATTAATCCCAAGACACAGTTAAGGAAAATCACACTCAAAAAAAGAGGTTGTTAAATTTACCCCATTTACACAATCATTAGGGGATAGCTAGGATTTACTCTCATGCCTGTTTATTCTGAGCTTTTTATCAAATCTAAGAAGACTCTTTTTTGCTAAGTATACAATCAATAAATATTTATTATAACAATTGTTATAACGATAATACTATGCCATACTACCTTGGCATATGACAGGTTATAATCAGAAATGTTGTTAATTCAAGATCCATATTTTACACTAAGCAAAATAATTGACACAAATTACTTGATTAGAAATTATTAGGTAGTGGTGCACACCTTTAATCCTAGCACTCAGGAGGCAGAGGCAGACAGATCTCTGAGTTCAAGGTCAGCCTGATTTACAGAGTAAGTTATTAGGCAACCAAGGCTGTCTGGAAAAACTACAAAAAAAAAAAAAAAAAAAAAAAAGGAAAGAAAAAATTATTGGTTGGATTGAATAAAACAAAATGTATTTATATGGATTTATATGGTTAATTATTTATATCTCTACATGATGACTAAAATATACTTTAGAATTAGGTAAATGATAATTAATCAGGCTAACATTTTAATATTTAACTTAATTACAAAATACAAAAAGGTTCTATTGGTGAAAACTAATATTGTTGGAACACAGAATCTGTGTGAGCATACTGGACAGGCACACCAAATTGCTTAGGGTGTATAGATTCCTAAACAGTCAGAGGAAAATTCCTTAGAGATGATGTTTTAAAATTTTAATATAGAACAAATGTCACTGTCTAGCAATTTAAAGATATAAGGGACTTCAGAGTTCAATAACAAATACAGAGTTGTTATTTGAAACAAGAATGCAGCTCTAGAGAACAATCAGTTCAGTTCTCTAGCAGCAGTTAGAGTGTGTGGTCATAACCATTCCCCTCACACAGGTCTCCAGGTGCACATTCTTAATGGAGCCTAGCACTTTGCAGTTAATGTTTTATATTTCAGTAGCTATTATTTTCTGCTGAAAGAAAACTAGTAAAAGTTGAGTCTAGAAAGGGAAAACAAAGGAAGAAGATCAATATTAACACTCTACAAATATTGACTTAGCAAAGTGACTTTGTGGTCTTGCTCTCACAGGAATTGATATTGAATCAATGATTTATTTAAGAAGCACCTATAGAAAGTATTTGTCAAACAAAAAAATATTTACTTGCTAAGGTTCATAGTTAATTAATCTATTTATCAAGTTCAAAAACTCAAGAGTCACTATTTTTAAAGTAAAGTCCTTATAAATAAAAATATTCTTGCTCATTATTTTTACTTTAAAATATCATAACCAAGGTCAGCAAGATAGCTCAGCAGACAAAGATGTCTACAGACAAAACACACAACCCAAATTCATTCTGGATACCACATGGTGGAGGGTAAGAGCTACTATCACAAGCTGTCCTCTGACCTCCACATATGCACCATGGAGTGCCCATGCTGCTCGCCCCCTCCATAGATGGATGGATGGATGGATGGATGGATGGATGGATGGATGGATGGATGGATAGATAGATAGATAGATAGATAGATAGATAGATAGATAGATAGATAGACAGACAGACAGACGGATGGATAAAATCTAATTTAAAATATTACAAATAGAAATTCTGTATTCTACAGAAAAAACTGAAATTAGTTCACAAACTCCATTGGTTCCCAGTAGACATCAATAATTGTTAATAATCTTAAAGCCAAATACTTTTCAGAAAGTTGTATTTGTTCATTTAAAGTACTATACCTTTAAGTTTGGCTCAGTTAATGTTGAGTCTTGGTTACTGTTAGCGCTCATGGTCATTGTGAAGGAGACAGATGTTTTGAACTTTCTAGTTGTTGACAGTAAGGCATGGCTTGTGTCACCTGTAAAGAGTAACCGTCATTTGGTAATCAGCAGCAGTGTGTTTCTAAACACCGTGTCACACTGTCTATGCATCAATGTCACTCTCTGTCCTTCCTATTCAAATGCAATCAGAGGTTTCATACTGACCAGGCTTTAATGGTCCTTAATTTATGTGCTACTAATATAAGATTCTTTATTTCAATATGTCACCTTTTAGTCTGAAATTTTAGTTTTAATAAAATATAATGAGCCTAGCCAAGTAAAATCCCACAATAAAAATTTTACTCTAGTAGATTTTTACTGCTAGGAAAGTCTAAAAATGGTGACTAATTCTTGGATTCTCAGTGACCTTATTGTTGATAACCTGAGATGAAAGGACAATTTTGTTTGAATTATGATCCACCATTTCTGATCAGGAAATTATTAGTATTGAGAGTAAATACCTTTGCTTGAGAATGTTTCTTGGTCATTTTTTCTTATGACCCTAGGTGACGGTTTTGGTGCTGGTGACGGACCCCTTTCAGGGGACCCTTCCATGTGGCTTCCAAACTGTTGACGCCTCAGTTTACTGTCGGCCTCCAGTCTTTCTAGTGTAGTCTTGAGACACTGCTCACTGGTTGTCATGTATAATTTACAAAACTAAAGGAAATAGAAAAAGTCAGCTGGTGGAAAAAACGCTCAGTCCTATAGTTGGAAGGCGAGGGAGGCAAATACACATTAGTAGGCAAGGAGGAGGCTCGTGCTGAAACACATTTCTTACTTTACTTGGTGCTCAGGTTATTTTCCTGAGCCAGACTGCCCAGCCCCAAGTGACCTAGTGAAACGTAGCCATCAATCAGTGAGGTCACACTCTGAGTCAAAATGAATGGTACACCAGGAGAGGTGATTTTTTTTTTTTTACAAGACACATAGACTTGCATTTGTTCTAAATAATTTTTATGAGTGTTCCACCATAGAAAAGGTTCGTTTCTGAAGGGAGTCTCTATGCTTGTTTGTATACCTGTATGTGCGTGTATATGCATTTTAACTTGGTCATACAGGCAGAGTGGCCCTTATTCAAAAGGCTGGGACCAAGAGCACTGTGAATGACTCACGATTTTGGGGCTTTTGCAGACATACAGCAGGGCATCTTGAGGATTCTGAGTCTACTTAAGAAAATCACTTATGTTTCATGTGCTGCTTATACAAATAACCAAGAGGGAGTTTTGGCCAACATTTTTAGGAGGTTTTACGTGTGCTCACACATGGTATTTTTTAGGAGGTTTCACATGTGCTCACACATGGTATTTTTCGGAGGTTTCACATGTGCTCACACATGGTGGGGAGTTTTGTCACTATTTTTAGGTTTCACATGTGCTCACACATGGTATTTTTAGGAGGTTTCATGTGTACTCACACATGGTATTTTTAGGAGGTTTCACATGTGCTCACACATGGTATTTTTAGGAGGTTTCATGTGTGCTCACACATGGTATTTTTAGGAGGTTTCATGTGTACTCACACATGGTATTTTTAGGAGGTTTCACATGTGCTCACACATGGTATTTTTAGGAGGTTTCATGTGTGCTCACACATGGTGGGGAGTTTTGTCACTATTTTTAGGTTTCACATGTGCTAACACATGGTATTTTTAGGAGGTTTCACATGTGCTCACACATGGTATTTTCAGGAGGTTTCACATGTGCTCACACATGGTATTTTCAGGAGGTTTCACATGTGCTCACACATGGTATTTTCAGGAGGTTTCACATGTGCTCACACATGGTATTTTTTAGGAGGTTTCACATGTACTCACACATGGTATTTTTAGGAGGTTTCACATGTGCTCACACATGGTATTTTTAGGAGGTTTCATGTGTGCTCACACATGGTATTTTTAGGAGGTTTCATGTGTACTCACACATGGTATTTTTAGGAGGTTTCACATGTGCTCACACATGGTATTTTCAGGAGGTTTCACATGTGCTCACACATGGTATTTTTTAGGAGGTTTCACATGTGCTCACACATGGTATTTTTAGGAGGTTTCACATGTGCTCACACATGGTATTTTCAGGAGGTTTCACGTGTGCTCACACATGGTATTTTTAGGAGGTTTCACATGTGCTCACACATGGTATTTTTAGGAGGTTTCATGTGTGCTCACACATGGTATTTTTAGGAGGTTTCATGTGTACTCACACATGGTATTTTTAGGAGGTTTCACATGTGCTCACACATGGTATTTTTAGGAGGTTTCATGTGTGCTCACACATGGTGGGGAGTTTTGTCACTATTTTTAGGTTTCACATGTGCTCACACATGGTATTTTTAGGAGGTTTCACATGTGCTCACACATGGTATTTTTAGGAGGTTTCACATGTGCTCACACATGGTATTTTTAGGAGGTTTCATGTGTGCTCACACATGGTATTTTTAGGAGGTTTCACATGTGCTCACACATGGTATTTTCAGGAGGTTTCACATGTGCTCACACATGGTATTTTTTAGGAGGTTTCACATGTGCTCACACATGGTATTTTTAGGAGGTTTCACATGTGCTCACACATGGTATTTTCAGGAGGTTTCACGTGTGCTCACACATGGTATTTTTAGGAGGTTTCACATGTGCTCATACATGGTATTTTTAGGAGGTTTCACGTGTACTCACACATGGTATTTTCAGGAGGTTTCACATGTGCTCACACATGGTATTTTTAGGAGGTTTCACATGTGCTCACACATGGTATTTTTAGGAGGTTTCACGTGTACTCACACATGGTGATTGGCGTCAGATTTTGGAGCATTTCATATTTTGCCTGTTCAGATTCGGGATGTTGCCCTACATTAATTTTATATCATCAGATCATAATTGTGGCATTCAAGAGGATAAATTGAAAGTATAATGGGTATATAGCACACATCTGTGCCCTTGCCAATATTAAAATAACAGTCATCTAGGGGCTGGAGTTGATCTTCATGTATGTTTAGTATGTATGTTTAGCATGTATGAGGCCTTGGGTTGAATACAACAATAACAAGCTGCTTGTTGGATGAGGTCTAATTGTTTCACAATGTATGCATAGGTCAAAAGCACCTTTGCATACACTATAATTATATATCATTTTCTCAGTTATACCTTAGCAGCATTGAGGAAAAGTAAAAGTAATTCTCTATAGAGCATGCAAGTTCATATCGATATGGACTTATTTACCTTAACGTAGTCAAACTTTCCATTAGCATTTATATCAGCCAAATTTATGACAGCATTCACTTCTTCCTGAGTCATCTTCTCACCTCTCTAAAAGGAAAATAAGATTTATTTTAAAACAAGTAAGTAATGCTTTGTTATTTACAGTGATTGTATTATTCAATAATTCACATATTCATAAAAATATTTTTTTCATTTATGATAGTTTCATTATGAAGACCTTACTGACCTGAAATTTACTATAAAGACCAGGCCGACCTGGAACTCACAGAGATCTGCCGGCCTCTGTCCCCTAAGTGCTGGGATTAAAGGCATGGGTTACAGTTCCCAGTTGGAAATACACTTTAATCTCTTCTACAAATAAGTTTGAATATCTGGTTTCATTGGAAGTCAGAATGAGAATTATATTAAGCAATAATGAGATTATATTAAATAAAATTTCACAAAATTTTGTGAAAATACCCTTAATTTCCATTTTAAAATTTATGTTACAGACTCTATAGTGATGGATATTGAAGTAAAGTAATAACATCTTCTAAAAGTATTCAAAAAACAAAATATGGTAAGCTTGGTGCCTTTAATCCAAGCACAGGAAGGCAGAGGCAGGGGGATCTCTGAGTTCAAGGCCAGCCTGGTCTACAAAGCCAGTTCCAAGACAGCCAGGGCTATACAGAGTAACCTGTTATAAAAATACAAACAAAACAACAAAAACACAGAAACAAAATTATTTCTAATCATATTTATACTTATTTTCCTTTACTAATCCATAAAGGACTCATTATGGATTTTCCAGGTTCTCAGCAGTAAAGAATTGCATAGGCATAAAGGAGACTGAAACATAGGCTCAACGCTTTACTTTCTCTTTTATTTACAAAGCACTTTTGATGGAGGATTGCAAATGCTTTATAAACACTGCATGCCACGTACTGTACCTGTTGAGAGAATGCTTACTTTAATGTGGATTTGAGTAGCCAAAGCTTGACTCCAGTTGCTTTACAAATATACACAGCATAAGTCGCCCAGGTCTTACCTTTGTTAGATATTTCTGAAGGTCAGAGTGTAGAATAGCACCATCATCATTTACATCTAATTTTTTAAATGATTTTAGCAATTCTGCTTTTGAAGTAGGCTTTTCCTTGCTTAAAATTATACAAAAATCATCAAAATTTAGTTTGGCAGTTTGAGGAGTCCAATACTTATTAATGGTCTTTTGGGATGGATTTCTTCCTGCATGCTGAAGAGCTGCCCAATTTAAAAAAGTATACGTTACTATAACATTTGGAATTGATATTTGAGTATTCTTTTTTTTCAATCCCTATATATTATTAAGCAAGTCCAATATATGTTAGTACATCACCATTAGTGTTGATTATAAAGTTAATTCAATGTATGCGTCATTCTCTTATCGCATACATTGAATTAACTTTATAATCAACACTAATGGTGATGTACTAACATATATTGGACTTGCTTAATAATATATAGGGATTGAAAAAAAAGAATACTCAAATATCAATTCCAAATGTTATAGTAACGTATACTTTTTTAAATTGGGCAGCTCTTCAGCATGCAGGAAGAAATCCATCCCAAAAGACCATTAATAAGTATTGGACTCCTCAAACTGCTAAACTAAATTTTGATATATATTCAGCTTTGGCGCCACAGGGTAAACTGAGTAAGGCAGCAAGGTGTGGCATCAACAATTGAGGTCAGTGCTTATAGCAGCTGACCAGGGCTGACAGCGGTTGGTCCTGACAGCGATCAATAGGGGCTGCTGACTATGGCAGCCAGTGATTAAAGAGAAAGGGGGTGGGGATCAACAGAGAGAGAGAGAGAGAGAGAGAGAGAGAGAGAGAGAGAGAGAGAGAGAGAGAGAGAATAAAGCAAAGGCAGGCTCCAGTGTTGTTTTTGTTTCTTTTCTTTTGTTTCTCTTAACCCTTTTTATACCTCTTAAGACAAAGTTTTTCTACTTAGGAAAAAATTTTCCTCATAGCTACAAGTTACACATTTTCTAAAAACAATCACCACAAAAGCATATTTTTCAAAATCAGATTGAAAGCATTACATGAGAGGAAATTACAACAGGATTACAGCTTATGTGTTCCTTTTTTGAAATTTATATCTCACTAAACAATTCTCATCTATCTCTCAACAAGCTCATTGTAAGCCCAAAGCAATAATTCTTTTGCCACAGATTAACAAAGTTTAAGCAGACCAAGTCTATAGTAGCAAATTTCTCACTATTCTTGGTTGACAATGATCTGTACTTACTGAGGAACACAGTATTGTCTTATGCCTTATTTTTAAAGTCTTGATCAGCTAGGGCTAGTGAGATGGCATAGCAGATGAAGGGACTTGTCACCAGGCTGAAAACCTTAGTTCTCCCTCTAGGATCCACACAGTGGGAAGAACCAACTCCCACAAATTGTTCTCTGACCTCTGTGAGCTTTGGCATGTGCATGTATGCACAAAGAAGCACCACTCAGGAAAGCATGAACATATGTGCACACATGCACACACACATAAACATACTTAATAAACGCAGTAATTTTAAGAAGCATCCACTTGTAATTATGACTGTTAGAAATCAAGGGAAGCTGCTCACCCTTGGAAAGAGTATCACAGAGACACAACCATCATGTGGATTTCATTTCTCCTGTATCTTTTTATCTGTGAGAGCTCCAGCTTCAGAAAGAACCTGTGCATTTACGTATGTCACATGACACACAATTATAGACACCTTCTTCAGTTAAAGAGATGTAATGATTTGTGAATAAACTTCTACATATTACTTTTATAACTGTCTATAGTGAAGTAATGAGTTTCTGAACCACCATAAGGGAAAAATCATTAAATTTGTAAAGCTATATGTGTTTTGAATTGTGTTAACAACTTTTCTTATAAAACATTTCTTTTTTGGGTAGGAATATATAATATATGTGCATCATAAATCAACATTAAAATGATTATCTAAATTTTAATCTAATAGTTTAGTAAATACAAGGCAATTCAGAGACATACCCATAAAGAAATAGAAAACTAGAGCAACATAAGAAATACAAACCTTTGAGTCAATTATTGGGCACTCATTGTATCCAATAATATGTTTTCCAGAGAAACAAACATTTTTGGGTCCAAAGTTCTGTGATATAACTGCAAATTCTACATTTTTAAAATATATTGCATCTTATGTATTTATCATTGCAGTTATTGTCATTGTTTCATTATATTATTATTAGTAGTAGTATTAGTAGTAGTAGTAGTAGTATGTGTGTCTATACATGCATGCCACAGCAGAAAGATGGAGTTCAGATGACAACTTGTAATTGGTTCTATCCTTCCCCCATGTGGGTTCTTGGGACTGAACTCAAGTCCTCAAGCTTTGTGGCAAGCACCTCTACCCACTGAGCCATTTCTCTGGCCCATGTAAAGTCTATATGTTAAGTGTAATACTGCTACTTATAGAGATGACTTCTGTTTGAAAAACTAATAGACACTTTCCCATCCTCCAGTTTGTGTCAATGCACTGCACTTAGATGACTAAAACACACCAGAAGGGAAACAAGAATCACAGCAACAGATTCAATCTTTTAATATCATTTATTGTGCTTGTGGGGTATGTGCACGTACGTGCGTGTAATTTGTTTTCTCCCTCCACTCTGTGGGTCCCAGGGATGCAACTCCAGTTGTCAAGTTTGACAGTACCCTTAGCCACTGAGTTGTGTCATGGTCCTGCAAACAGCAGTTTTCATTGCAGTACCTACTATCATCTATCTACTTATAAGACCTTTATGGAAATGGATAGCATTGTACTTTTTTTTTTTTCACATTTTGGATACAGACAAAAATCCTTGATTATTATGCTGCCCTAGGAATAAAGAATAAGTATTTGCCAGTATGTAAACAAAAAATCCATAATTCATCTGCCAACAGAATTAGAGAAATGTCACATGCATTTAGGAATCCATCCCCAGTCAACTTCACCAACTAGAATGGGCAATAATCAACAACCTAAATGAAATGGTAATTTGAAGGCTGAAAATCTGCTGGAGAAGGAAATTGTTTTGGTCAAGACTTAGAAAAACCATCTTACAACTCTCAGAAATAGAACCTCAGCAAACACACTTGCTGCTATCTCCAGTAACAAAGGAAATTTGTTCCATGTCGTCCTTGTTCATGCTGTGTCGTTCCCCCACCCCAGGTCATCACCTCACGTCCTCCTGCTTAGTACCTCTACTATAGCCCAGGCTGGCCTCAAACTTAAGATAATCCTCCTGCTTCAGCTTCCTGAGGGCTGCTGGCATGATGAGCTGCACCTCATGCCTAACTACTATAGTTACCACCAAAGAGTCTTCCAGGCATTGATTTCTGAAATGCTGAGGATTAGACTCTGGGCCTGGGCAAATGTTCCTACACTAAGCTTGATCGCTAGCTTTAAAAACTATTAATTTGGGCTGGTGAGATGGCTCAGTGGGTAAGAACACCCGACTGTTCTTCCGAAGGTTCAAATCCCAGCAACCACATGGTGGCTCACAACCATCCGTAACAAGATCTGACTCCCTCTTCTGGTGTGTCTGAAGACAGCTACAGTGTATTTACATATAATAAATAAATAAATTTAAAAAAAAAAAACTATTAATTTAAAAATAATTGTCTCAAAATAAAGCCAAAATACGTACTTAGAAGTAGCTATCTCTACATCTGAGAAGTTGTTACTAACTATAGATGTTTAAAGACTGACATCTATATATTGATCTTTGGTTTACAGTTTACTTAAGCTTTTCCATGTATCTGTATTGCATTGTGCTACTGTGTCTGACTCTGAATGGAAATGTCAGACCATATATGTTAAGGGCGAAGGGCAGAAGTCTACAGGAAAAAGAGCAGTAAGGGAGACACGCCCTAACACACATTACTCCTTTGTGAACACTATCTTAGCCCAACAGTTCAACAAAGAACATGCCACCTTGAACCAAAACCACATGTAGCCCTGGAGATGCTATAACTCTGTTTTCTACCCAGATGATTCCACAGGACCAGCACTATGTTATTAACACATGTTAATTGATTAGCAATTCAAGTACTATACCAAAGCAAGCTGTACTAAAAGTCTTCAACTTAACAAATTTATTGTCTATTTTCAAAAGAAAAAGAGCTCAGGTATTTTAGCAACAGCAGCAAATTGAAGTTTTAATTAACTGGATTTCTGCCTATACTATTTAATATATGCCAACTAAATACAAATATTTAAAATTCAAGATGAAAGTTTGCTAATTTTAATATTATATAAGTCAAAGTAAAATTATGCGTATTTTGAAAATGGCTTACATCATGCACATTTGTTTTAAAACTATTTAATAAATCTCTTATTTAGATAGCAATATATGTTAATCTTGTCAATTTTTAATCATTCCTCCAAATTAATTTTCTCAGAAAGATCATATGCATAAAAACTTAAGACATTTCTGCAGAAACACGGCAGAATTTTAGTTTAAGGAAATTATTTCTAAAGAAGGCAAAGAATTCCATTTCTCTGCTCATGTTAGCCTTGGTAAAACTGCCAAGAGTCACCTGCATGGCCTTCTAGCATCATTCACCACTTGCTCCCAGTAAGCACTGCCAGCATCCAGACCTCTAAGTCGTCTGACAGCCTAGCCTTGTAAGGCTCAAACTCAGTGACCTGGTGGACCTTTGCAACCAAAAAAATTTTAAATATGATAATAGGTAGAATAAGAAATGAAACTTCCCAACTCTTAATTCTCATCTGAAACTTCATTCATCTCTAGTTATTTATTTTTTTTTACAGTCATTAGATTCAAGTTTAGCATATCCGTTAGCTTTTCTTTAATGTAGGTCAAAATTCAGACTAGTGGGTGCTGAAGAAGTGGCTCAATGGTTGAGTACTGGCTGCCTTTTCAGAGGACTTGGGTTCAATTCCCAGTACCTACAAGGCAGCTCACAACTGTCTGTTACTCCAAGGGATATGCATGTTCATGCAGGGAAAATACTGATACATAAAACAAAAGAAATAAATCAGTTTAAAAATAGTCTTTTAAAAAATCAGACTAGTAAGACAAATGACAGAAATGTTTTTATTTTATTATTATAAATAAAAACCACCACACCAACAGGTATGCCTACCTGGTCCCGCCCACCCCACCCCACCCCCCACCCCACCCCCGCTCCCCACTTCCATTTTCCAGCCCACAGCTTTGCAGGCATTCTCTGAGGCCTGCTGGCCCCACTGACAATGAGGTAAGACCCCCCTCAACCCCTAAACCCCTACCTGCCAGGTCCCTCTGGGGCACGCCCAGCAGCAGTGAGCTGTACCCTGTTCCTTATGTTCCATTTTTTAGCCCACAACTCTGCCTGCATTCCTAGAAACCTGCCAGCACCAGCAACAACCAGATGGCTAAAGGCCAACATAAGAACAAAATGAACAAGAACCAGGGCAATATGGCACCAACAGAGCCCAGCTGTCATATTACAGCAAGCCCTGGATATAGTAACACAACTGAAGCACAAGAAAATGATCTTAAATCTAATTTTATGACAACAATAGAGGCCTTTAAAGAGAAAAACTAATAAATCCCTTAAAGAAATATAGGAAAACAGGTTGTAAAAATGCATTTTATTTTTTATGGGTTCTTTTGGGGTTTTTGTTTGTTTGTTTGGTTGGTTGGTTGGTTTTTTCGAGACAGGGTTTCTCTGTATAGCCCTGGCTGTCCTGGAACTCACTTTGTGACCAGGCTGGCCTCGGACTCAGAAATCCACCTGCCTCTGCCTCCTGAGTGCTGGGATTAAAGGCGTGCACCACCACGCCCGGCTTATTTTTTATGTTTTTAATGAATAAAATTGTTCAAGACCTGAAAATGGAAATAGAATCAATGATGAAAACACAAACTGAGGGAATCCTAGAGATGGATAACCTAGGTAAGAAAACAGTAACAACAGACCCAAGCATCAACAACAGACTATAACAGATGGAAGAGAGAATCTTAGGCGTAGAAGAAATCGATAGATTGGCCAAAGAAAATGTTATATCTAAACAGTTTCTGACATAAAATATCCAGGATTTGGGACACTTTTGAGAAGACCAAACCAAAGAATAGTTGGAATATAATAAGAGATTTCCAGTTTGAAGGCCTAGAAAATATTTTTGACAAAATCATAGAAGAAAATTTCCCTAACCTAAAGAAAGAGATGCCTATAATCATACAAGAAGCTTACAGAATACCAAATAGTTTGGACCAAGAAAGGAAATCCTCTGCCACATAATAATCAAAACACTAAATGTATAGAACAAAGAATATTAAAAGCTACAAGGGGAAAAGGCCAAGTAAAATATAAAGTTAGATCTATCACAACTACACCATACTTCTCAACTTCTTTAAAAGCCAAAAGGGTCTGGCAGTGTCTTACAATCTCTAAGAGACCTTAAATGACAGTCCAGACTATTATACCCAACAAAACTTTCAATCACCCTAGATGAAGAAAACAAGATATTCCATGACAAAACTAAATTCAAACAATATCTATCCACAAATCCTGCCCTACAGAAGTTATTAGAAGGAAACCTCCAACTGAAGGAGGTTAACTACATCAAAGAAAACAGGGAATAATTTCATACCAGCAAATCCAAAAGAAGGGAAGCACACACACTACCAACAACAACATCAAAATAACAAGAATTAGCAGTCATTGGTCTTTAATATCTCTCAATATCAATAGACTCAATTCCCCAATAAAGACACAGTCTATCAGAATGGATGCGAAAACAGGATCTATCATTATGCTGCATAATCACACACACACACACACACACACACACATACACACACACATACACACACACATATATATTAATAGTAGGAGACTTCAACACTGTGCTTTCACCAATGGACAGGTCATCCAGATAGAAACTAAATAATGTGAAATAATGGAACTAACAGATATTACGACTTAAATGGACCTAACAGATATCAATAGAACATTTTACCCAAACACCAAAACATATACCTTCTCCAAATTGACCATATACTGGGTCACAAAAGATGTCCCACCATGCCACAGGGTCCCATGTTCCACTATGTTCATAGCAGCCTTATTTGTGATAGCCAGAAGCTGGAAACAAGCTAGATGTCCCATGGGAGAAGAATGGATACAGAAAATGTGGCTCATTTACACAATGGAATACTACTCAGCTATGAAGAATGAGGACATCCTGACTTTTGCAGACAAATGAATGGATCTAGAAAATATCATCCTGAGTGAGGTAACTCAGACAAAAGGACATGCATGGTGTTTACTCACTAATAAGTGGATATTAGCCAAAAAGTACAGAATACCCAGAATACAATGAACAGAATTCAAGAAGGTTAATAAGCTCAAGGGCCCAAGTGAGGATTCCTCTCTCCGACTTGGGAGGGAGAAGAAAGCAATCACAGGAGTGGGGAGGGAGGGAGGGACCTGGTTGGGAAAGGGGAGAGGGAGGGGAAGAGGGAACATGATCAGGTATTGGGTAGGGGAAACAGGACTGAAGCCCTGAGGGTCAGCAGAAAGAATAGAAACAATCAACCTTGGGAGGTAGGAGGTGGGAGGACCCTCTAGAATGTACCAGAGACCTGGAAGGTGAGAGACTCTCAGGACTCAAAGGGAGGCCCTACAGTAGGAAGAGGAAATTTGTAGAGCCCACCTCCAGTAGAAAGACAGGGCATCAAGTGGAGGGATGGGGTTGCCATTCCAGTCAAAAACTCTGACCCAGAGTTCCTGTCTGAAAGAACTGCAGGGACAAAAATGGAGAAGAGCCTGAGGAAAGGGAGGTCCAGCGACAGGCCCAAAGTGGGATCCAGTTCAAGAGGAGGCTCCAAGGCCTCACACTATTACTGAGGCTGTGGAGTGCTCACAAAACGGGGCCTATCATGACTGCCCTCTGAAAGACCCAATAAGCAGCTGAAAATGTCAGATGCAGATATTTATATCCAACCAATGGACAGAAGCTGCTGACCCCCGTGGTTGAATTAGGAAAAAACTGGAAGAAGCTGAGAAGGGTGACCCTATAAGAAGACTAGCAGACTCAACTAACCTGGAACCCCAAGATCTCTCAGATACTGAGCCACCAACCAGGCAGCACACACCAGCTGATATGAGGCTCTCAACACATATACCGCAAAGGACTGCTGGGTATGGATTCAATCAGAGAAGATGCACCTAAGACTGAAGGCCCCAGGGAGTGGGGAGATCTGGTGGGGTGGGAGTGAGGGGTATGGGGACATCCTTGTAGAGACAGGGGGCAGGAGTCAGAGGGTGGACTGGGAGGGAGATAAAGTCTGGACTAAAAAAAAAAAGATTAAATTAAAAAAATGTTTTTAAAAAGAGAGAAAAAAACAAAAAAAACAAAAAAAAGAGAGAGAAAAAGTCTTGGAAAGATATGGGAATACAAGGCATATATCTAAACACAATAAAAGCAATATACAGCAAGCCAATAGCCAACATCAAAATAACAGGAGAGAAACTTGAAGCAATTATACTAAAGTTGGGAACAAAACATAACTGTCTACTCTCTCCATATCTATTCAATATAGTACTTGAAGTTTTAGCTAGAGCAATAAGACAACAAAAAGAAATCAAGGGGAATACAAGTTGGACACAAAGAAGTCAAAGTATCGATATTCATGGATGATATGATAGTACACATAAGTGACTCCAAAAATTCTACCAGTGAACTCCTACAATAGATAAACACCTTCAGCAAAATGACTGGATACAAAATTAACTAAAAAAAAAAAAAATCAGTAGCCTTCCATTATACAAATGATAAACAGGCTGAGACTGAAATTAAGGCAGCAACATCCCTCACAACAGCCACAAATAATATAAAATATCTTGGTGTAACTCTAACTAAGCAAGTGAAAGACCTGTATGACAAGAGTTTCACATCTTTGAAGAAAGAAATTGAAGAAGATAACAGAAGATGGAAAGATCTCCCATGCTCATGGATCAGATTAACATAGTAAAATAGCCATCCTACCAAAAGCAATCTACAGATTCAACAGAATTCCCATCAAAATTCCAACACAATTCTTATTTATTTATTTATTTATTTATTTATTATTTATATCAGTACACTGTGGCTGTCTTCAGACACTCAAGAAGAGGGCATCAAATTTCATTGCAGATGGTTGTGAGCTACCATGTGTTTGCTGGGAATTGAACTCAAGACCTTTGTAAGAGCAGTCAGTGCTCTTAACTACTGAGTCATCCCTCCAGCTCCCAACACAATTTTTTACAGACTTTGAAAGAACAATGCTCAACTTTATATAGAAAAACAAAACAAAACAAAAAAATCCAGGATAGCTAAAACAATCCTGTCCAATAAAGAACTTCTGGAGGTATAGCCATCCTTGATTTCAAGCTCTACCCCAGAGAAATAGTAAAAAAATACTGCATGGTATTGGTACAGAAACAGACAAGTTAATCAATGGGATTGAACTGAAGAACCAGAAGCAAATCCACACACCTAAGGACTCTTGATTTTTGACAAAGAAGCCAAAACTATACAGTGGAAAAAAGAAAACATCTTCAACAAATTGTGCTAGTCTAACTGAATGTCTGCATGTAAAAGTGCAAATAGATCTATATCTATCATCCTGCACAAAACTCAGGTCTCAGTGGATCAAAGACCTCAACATAAAACTGGATACACTAATCCTGATAGAAGAGACTGGGAGAAAAGCTTTGAAGGCACTAGCACAGAAAATTTCCTGAATAAAACACCAATAGCTCAGACACTAAGCTCCACAATTAATAAATGGAACCTCGGGAAACTGAAAAGCTTCTGTAAGGCTAAAAACCCTGTCAAAAGGACAAAAAAGCAGCCTACAGATGGGAAAAGGTTTTCACCAACTTCATATCTGACAAAGGGCTGATCTCAAAAATGCATAAAGGACTCAAGAAACTAGGCATCAATGAACCAAATAACACAATTTAAAAATGGGGTACTGCTATAAAGAGAATTTTCAAAAAAGCAATCTTTAATGCCCACGGAATCCTTAAAAGAAATGTTGAACATCCTTAGTCATCAAGGAAATGCAAATCAAAACAACTCTGAGATTCCAGCACGTGCTGAAGAGGGTGTGGAGCAAGGGAAACCCTCCTCCATTGCTGGTGGGAGTGAAGACTTGTACAACCACTTTGGAAATCAATTTGGCAGTTTCTCAGAAAACTGAAAAGATCTACCTCAAGACCCAGCTATACCATTCCTGGGCATGTACCCAAAAGAAGCTCCATCATACCACCTGCACAACTATGTTTTTAGCAGCTTTTTTCATAGAAGCCAGAAACTGGAAACAACCTAGATGTCCCTCAACTGAAGAATGGATAAAGAGAATGTGGTACATTTACACAATGGAGTATTATTCAGCCATTAAAAACAATGACATCATGAAATCTGCAAGCTAATGGAACTAGAAAAGATCATCCCGAGGGAGGTAACCAGACCCAGGAAGGCAAACATGGTAGGTACTCATGTTTAAGTGGATATTAGTTATAAAATACAGGATAACCATGCTACAAACCACAGACCCAAAGAAGCTAAGTAACAAGGAGAGCCTAAGGGTGCAAGCTTGAATCTCATTGAGAAGGGGAAACAGATTAGACATTGGTGGTGGTGAAAGGAGAAGACTGGATGGAGGAGGAGATGGGGATGGAAACAGAAGGGATGAGGTGGGGGGAAGACAGGAGAGAGTATTAGGGCAGACAACTGCACTGGGGGAGGCATCTCTGGGATGAGCTAAAAACCTAGGACAATGGAAACGCCTAGGAATCTGTGAGGACAACCCTAGCTAAGACTCCTAGCAATGGGGGATATATGGAGCTGGAATCATGATCATCTCCTGTACCCAGGCAAGAATTCCAGTGAAGGATAAGACACCAACCCAGCCACAAAACCTTAAACCCACGATTTGTCCTGCCTACAGGGAAGAGTCAACCAAGTGACTGGCCAGCTTGAGACTCGTGCCACGAGAGGGAGCCCACCCCTGACACTACTGATGCTAGTCTGCTATACTTGCAGGCAGGAGCCTAGCATTAACATCGTCAGAGGGGCTTCACCCAGTAACGGTTGGAAGCTGATACAGAGACCTACAGCCCAACACTGAATGGAGCTTGGAGAATCCTGTGAAGAGGGATGAAGGATTGAGGGAGACAGAGGGGTCAAAGACACCACAAGAAAACCTAGAGTCAGCTGACCTGGGCCGATGAGGGATCATGGAGACTGAAGCACTAACCAGAGAGCATGAACAGGCTGGACCCAGGCCCTCTACACATATGTAGCAGATGTGCAGCTAGGTCTTCATGTGGGACTCCTCAAGTTGAAGTGGGAGCTGTATGTGACTACACTGTCTGCCTTTGGATCCCTTTCCCCTAACTGGGCTGCTTTGTCTGGCCTCAGTGAAAGAGGATGCACCCAGTCTTGCTCTGGCTTGATATGCCAGGGCTGGTTGATGTCCATGGGAGGCCTCCCCTTTTCTAGGGGGAAAGGGAGGAGGGGGTGGGTGGAGAGGGCAGGGCAGGTGAGAGGCAAAAAGTGGGGAGGAGAGGAGGAAAGAGAAAAAATTTTTAAAGTAATAAAATAAGGGAAATAATTCAATTGAAAAAACAGCAACAATACCAACTCATAAGCAGTAACTGATGAAAGATTTGAATACACAATCCTCTCTCTGTGTACATGTGTGTGTGTAAATAGATAAATAGATGAGAGATACGTATAAAATTTGGAAGATAAACAGCTATTGTTTCTTAAAGTTCTTTTGCTTGTTTCACTGTGAAATTAGAATGATTTGATGATGTAATTTTAATTCAAACTTTTCATTCTATTAACTTTAATAAATAAGAGAAAATGTTCAACTTCAAAAAATTTACCTAGGTAAAGTTGATCTTTAGAAATAATGTTTTCCAAGCTGCTTTTGAAGATAGTTAAGTAGGCGGCTCTACAGTTCATATAAAACACCTCCTGTTCAGTTAGTGGGAATTTCTTTGTTCGAGGACTCCCAGAAAGCAGTGGGTTCTGAGTACCCAAAGCTGCATCACTTCCAGGGTTGCTGGCCATTCTGCTAGAAAAGAATGAATTTTTTTTTACTTTAGTCGTCGATGTAAATCACCTAAAATGCAAATGTGCCACCATGGGGTGGCGTACTAGGGTATTAAAGTTTGCATATATAGAATAAAAAAGATAAATATTATAACATCTCTATGAACTTAAATGTTAAGTAGAATAAGTCCTTAATAACTGATTTCTAATTATAGATGGATAGATATACACACTGTATATAATTTCTCAAATATACAATGATATCCTAAAGAACAATGATGTAGCATAATCCAAAAGAATCAGAACAAAGAAAATGCATACATGCATCATCTCAAAATAAGACTTCAGGGGAGACTTCACAGGGTTGTTAAGATTACAACAGTTCACAAATGTGAAACATACAGAATACTTCAGGACACACAAATGCTAAAGAAAACATACATGGAGTGAAATTCCCCAACAGTGAGGTTTTTTTTTTAATGCAAATCAACTGCAGTTGGATCCCCCCATAGCAGGATTAACTATCATTTCATTCACATTTCTATAATACAGCTCATGTCAAATCACTGGATATTTGAAGTTCCACCGATTACATTGAGCTTTATAAAGTTCCTTTACTAGTAATAATATTTAGTGTCTATACAGCATGTCTGCTCATAAGACATTAATATACAATCAAACGTCTTATTTAATCCTTTCTACACTGACCAGGCACTTTTTGTCCATTTTACAGATGATGAAATTGAGGGACAGAGATGTCACCCAGTCAGTGGTAATTTGTGAAATCTCAGTCATTTCTTCTTTTAATGTGAATGAAGGTTTATTGAACAAAGGCTACTATGCAGGGCAAAATTGTTCTGGTGGTCTAATGGCTTCCAACATTGCTTTATCCTGCGTTGACTTCTAAAAATACATTCCAATCTAATAAATTGAATAGTTCAAGTTGAACAATAAGATGACACAGGTAGGGTCCCCTTCAGGACTCATTGGATTCATACTCAGGAGGCCTAAATCACTGGCACCTTCTTGAATTATGTAGGTCTTTTACACTTGGGAAAGAAAGATAATAATCGCTTATCATGGATGAAGTACCCTATTTATAATACACAGACCGCCTGCCTGACACTTTCATATTACACCAGATTTAGAAGGACCCCATAGGGATGTGGTGTCACAGTCTGGTTACTGCAAATTGGTATCACCATAATTAAACATCGGTTTTAAACACATATGCGTGCGCGCCATCTCACAAACGGGAAAGAAAACTATTCCAATAAGGAAGAGCAAGCACTCGGCTTACAGCAAGCAATTTAAAAACATTTTTAAGGATCTTCAAGTGCTCCTTCCAAATGGGGTTATTCTCACATGAAAATCCCTGGACAGAAATGTTCCAGAATTCTATTCTTTCCCTTCCTGTGAAGACAGTCCAAACTGAAGCTTAAATAAATATATAATTGCACCCCTAGGGCTCGGAAACCACCTTTTATTTAAAATTCTAGCCCAAGTCTGAGACAGGGGCCTGGAGAGTATATTGTAGCAAACGGCTCCATAAATAACTAGGCACACAATAAGCAGGAAAAATAAACTGTTAAAAGCGCCTAAGGCGTCTAAAGGGCCAAATGAAAACAGAGAGCCATCCAGTCACCGTCGCTGCACCGTGAAACAGTCACAACTAATCCCAGACAAGCTCTCTCCGTTTTTTGTACTCCTCTGGCCACGATGCTGCATCCCCTTGTGTGTTTCGGGGCATGCACCGGCTCTTAGGAGGACACAGAAGTAAACGTAGCAGATGGGAGAGGCGGCCGCACAATGAAGAGCAGAGCGAGCGACAGAGCAAGAGAGAGGCTTGGTGGCTACCTAATTTCAGCTCACAAACCAAGAAGAGCAGCCAATTTTCGTTAGTAGATCCGCGAACCTCTCGGCGCAACCGGACAGACCTCCGCCTTTTTTAGATTACCATAGCAACTGCGCCTCGCCGCCACCGGAAATAAGAGGCAGAGCACCTTCCAAACGCTCCGACCAGAGATTTGTGGACCATTGACCGAGAGAGAACAGCCATGGCATTGTAGCTTATCTGTTGCGAGGCTGGCATGTCCACAATAGTGAGGAGGGTCGTGCGCTGCATGCGGCTGGGGCTAAATGGATTCTGGCCTTAGACTCCCTGCACCATTTCCTTGAACACGTTCAGGCTCTTTCTCGCGCGGAGACTGTTTCCGGCGAGCTGCATACGGGGTGACACCTCATCCAGCGCTTACTACGCGGGCTTTTTATGCTTCCGCGTTTGCGGTTTCTCAGTTGGTTCTGTCCAGCAACGGAGTCCCGAAATGCCGTAGGTATCCCTTCCCCAGACGTTGCTGTTTTGTGGGCCCTCTATGAGCAAAAAGAGTATACAGGAAGAGTATGCCGTCCCATGGTCACCTTGTCTTTTTTATTTCTATAAACTTTTCTCTGTTGACAGCGTCGGGATGCTTGGTATTCCCAACCTACCTCTACCCTTCCAACACTTCTTTGACTCTTAAAACTTCACATCATTGTGTAAGCTGCGGGCTAAATCTGAGTAATGTCTAACTTGAAATGACTAAGAATGAAAGAGTATATTAAGTAAACATTTCTCTGTAATTTGTAGAATTTTTAAATGCTTGTTAAGCATTTGTGTAGTGAGTTCTCTGAAACTCGGGAGAGATTTCATGGACTGAATGGATTTCAGGCACTGAAAGATTCTTAAGATTATCACTTAGCAACTCAGTAATAAGTGATTTACTTTTCTTACTTATAAAAATAAGCTTGAAAAAAGTAAAAAGTGGGTTTGTATTGGGTCATCTTTAAGTTACAGCCCAACCCCAATAATGTGATTACCGAAAATGACCATAGTAGAGATGGGTATTGTGCTAGACTGCTACCCTTCGGCTACCCTACATAGGCTATATAAAGCACAGTTAGCGGTTGTATAAACAGGTTTTTTTTTTTTTTTGTTTTGTTTTGTTTTTAAAAAAAACAGGGTCTTTTTAAAGAATTTGAGGGAGGAGGAAGACCTAACTCTTGTAATACTTCTTTGGCTACCCCCGTACCAGGCTGATTTAGGTACTTCCTGCTAGGGTAACATTTTCCTGTTTGAGTAAAATGCAAACTAAGATATTATCGGGGATACTTGTGTAAGATATGAGCTGACATAAAAGAAGGAGGACCTTCGGAAATAACAATATTTATTAACTCACCATTCTAAAAAGGTTTATCTTTTAATGCATTAGAAAAATGTCTATTATAACATTGCTGGCAAAGATGAGGGAACAAAACTTAAGCAGGAAAAGAATGAAAATGAATTTGGTGTGTAAACTATGTTCCTGATCTGTTTACAGAAGTGAGGAACCAAAATCTATTGGAAGTGGATATTTTTCTGGCAACTGGCAACTTTAATATATGAGTAGATGTTGTTATATTAGAAGAGTTTCATTAAGTACATTGACATCCCATATTTTTAGCAGTTGTGTTGGTTGGTCCATTTTTCTAAAGAATCAGGGGCTTGTATAACCCAGGCTGATCTTAAACTCACTTTGTAGCTGAAGAAAACAACAAACTTCTAATTTTCCGTCCACCTCCCCCAGTGCTGGGATTGCATACCGCCCACTGTTTATTCAGTGCTGGGGGTCCAACCTAAAGCTTTGTGTATAGTAACTGAGCACTGTACCTGATGAACTACATCCTAGACCCAGCTTTGCTGCTAATGTGTTTTAGCAAAGAGATTAAAGCCATCATAATAATTTCATGTATGAAGCATAGTCACGCTGTAGCGCAGTGGTTCTCAACCTGTGGGTTATGACCCCTTTGGTGGTCGAACAGCCTTACACAGGGGCCACCTAAGACCACTGGAAAATATAGATATTTACATTATGATTTATAACAGTAGCAGAATTAAAGTTATGAAGTAGCAACAAAATAATTTTATTAAAGGGTTGCAGCATTAGAAGGGTTGAGAACCACTGCTTTGGTAGCAGAGTTCCGTCTTCGTTAGTGAGATGCTTTGTTTTTAAATGTGATAAACTATGAAGTCAAAGTGGTACTAATAGAAACCTTGGGAAGTTCTTATAAAAGATAGCTAAAAAAAAAAAAAAACCATTTTTTTTATAATGTGGATGAGTGTTTTGCCTGCATGTATGTATATGAATCACTTACAACCTGGTACCCAGGGAGGCCAGGAGAGATCATCATGTGCCCCAGAACTGGAGTCAGAGATGATAATGAGCCACCATACCGTTGCTGGGAACTGAACCCCAGTCTTCTGTAAGGGTAGCAAGTGCTCTTAACTTCTGAGCCATCTCTCCAGTCCCAGAAACTGGACTGATTTTCAGTGATGTTGAAATGATGACGTTTTGGTATGCAATTGTGGAAAGGTGTAATCTGTACTCACTCATAATTTTCTTTATATTTGACTGGAAAATAACATTCTATTCTTTTTTTTTTTTTAAGAAAAGCAATTGGGGAAATAAGTGTAGCCTGAATGAATCTAAAATAAGTGGAAAGGAATAAATTAATGAAGATACAATGGTTAGGATTTTAAAAACAGTGACTGAAGAACAGATTCGTAGGAAGACTGCATACAGCCTTTAAGGTTTAAAGGCAAGCAAAATAAGCAGTTGTTTGGGCTTATGTATGCGTGTGCTAAGATCATAGCAAAAGCAAAAGATTATGTCCAATAGCAGGGGCATGGCATAGGATTCAGCTTAATGCTTGCTACATGGGGGAGGTAGGCTAGAGAAGGAACAGTCAGGTGTGCCCAGCCATGTTGGTGCTGCTGCTTCTTAGTGTGATGAAATCTTTGATTGCTTGCTTTTATAATTTGAATATCATTTTTTTAGTAGTAGGAATCACCACCAAATTAAATTGTTTTACGTTTTGTTTTGTTTGTTTTTGTTTAGATTTAGAGATTATCCATTTTATGTTCTCAGTAAGTATAGTTTCTCTAAGAGCCTTTGGCCCTTTTTCAAAAAGAGAAGCTGGTGAGTCAACTAATTGCTGCTCCTAATTTCTTTCGTCTCCCCAAGCAAATGTGCTCTTGTTTTCTATGTGTGTTCTCAAGCCAGAGGCAACATGATTAATCTAGGTTGCAACCTTGACTCTTAGACTTGAGGTGGAAAAATAACTTGGACTAAAACACCAGGGCTTTCAATCCTCATGAATAGAATAGTTGATCGAAAATATTAAGTGACTGATAAAGTTGCTGTTTAAAAAAAAATTATCCGAAGACGGATGTGGTGGTGGTACCTGTAAACACAGTGCTTTGGAGCGAGAGGCAGGAGGATGGGATCAGGAGTGTAAGGCTAAAATCAGGCTCAGACTTAAAAGGGGGCTTAGGGAGAACAGCTGCTTTAGACTATATGGAGAAATTTTACACCACATCTTTGCTTACATATTACTAACGGCAAGTGAAACCGCTTTTACTATTACATTTCCATTGAGTCTTTCCCACCCCCACCCCCCGCCATTTTCATTTATAAATTTCCTAGTACCTTTACCTAGCCTTTCTAATTAATGTGTATTATCATGCTGCTTCAGCCAAACAGAGTCTGTTTCTATGAGAATTAACTTAATTCTGTTCCAAAGATAAAAAAATAGAATAGCATTAGTGTTGGAGTTTCTAACTGGTGGTGTTCTTAGAATGGGTTAATTCTGCTGATATTCTTGCAAAGTCTGAGAGTTTTCTGAAAAAAAATTAATGTACTATTTCTTAAATTTAAAAACAAAATGACTGTCTAGTGTAGCGCAAGCTCACTATGTAGCTGAGGCTGGCCATAAACTCCTAATCCTGCTGCCTCCACCTCCCAGGTGCTAGTATTGCAGGCATGCACTTTGATGCCCAACTTGAAAGCCTCGCAATATATTACACTTGTTTGGGCTTTTAGTCAGACTGGTGTAACACCAAATACAATTATTTTTTAAAGTTTATTTATTTCATGTATATGAGTACACCATAGCTGTCTTCAGACACACCAGAAGAGGGTATCAGATTGCATTACATATGGTTGTGAGCCACCTTGTGGTTGCTGGAAATTGAACTCAGGAGCTCTGGAAGAGCTGTCAGTGCTCTTAACCTCTGAGCCTTTTCTTCAGTCCTGAAATGCAATTATTTTTATTGTGTGGACTGATTACAAAACACAGGCAAGTAAAATAGTGTGACAGACTAAGTAATAGTTAATCATTTAATAAATATTGTTTGACCACAGGAAATACTCAGTTATATAACTAATTTTCTTTATTTAAAGGTATCTTACATTTTTAGGGTTAGTAAATTGTTAGTACTTGCTGTAAACATTGAAAAATATGAATTTTAAGTATATTTTTATTATTTATAAAAGTCAGCAAGTTATATATAATATATAGTATAATATAATATAATATGTGGCCTTTTTATAATGATGTGAGGCACTCTTCTAATACAGAAGTTAAAATCTTTGAATGTCCCTAACATGCCAAAACTAATGCATAAATCCCATTTTTGTCTCATTTACTCCCCGCCATGCACTGCCTGGCCTCAGCAGCAGCTCTTTGGAACTGCAGAGGAAGAATCCATATTCCCTTCACTCTAGTATCTATCCTTCAAGCCTCTAAAGCCAGGAACACAAGGATGACACTGCCAAGGTTGGCTCCACTCTCGTTGGCCAGCTCCCCACCCCCACCCCCCACCCCCAGCTGACCTAAGTAGTAGCAGCTTTTGTTGTTATTGTTGTTGTTGTTGCTTTCTGAGAGCAGAAAACTCCCTAAGCTGTCTTTCAGGGTAGGGTTCTGTCCTGAGGTCACCCTTCTCTTTGTCCCAGTCCAGAGTAGGACTAATCTCACCACTTGCAGCACAACACATTACCTTTTCTGGCTTTCTTCTTTTCTTTCTCTTCTTCCTCTTCCTTCTCCACTTCTTTTTTCTTCTTCTTCCTCCTCCTCTTCCTTTTTTCTTCTCCTCTTCCTCCTCTTCTTCCTCTTCTTCCTCCTCATTCTCATAATTTTCCTCCTCCTCTTCCTCCTCTTTAAACTGTACACATTATATTTCTTTCTGCCCCATTTGCTCTGTTTTTAAATTGTGTAAGAGTCATTAATAACAACCATATCATAGATTCAATATTATGCTGTCTTGAAATGTCTTCCTTACAAGAAATTGGTCCTTTTTAATTTAGCCTCCAGCAGGTTCTCAGGCCAGTGGCAGGGGACATCCAGATTCTTTGCCAGAATGTCAGAAAAATGGCCTATAGCATAGTTGCTAAAGTTTGCCTTTGAAACCTCTTGAGCTGGGCCTTTACCATCTGTGTGACTCTAGGTTCTGCTGTCCTCCAAACTTCTCCTAGAATAGCCTGCTAACCTCTGCTTACAGAAGTCAAGCATTTTTCCCAGTCCAAAATTCTAAAGTCTTCCACATTCCTCCAAATAATAATAGCCGTGGTCATATTCTTCAAAGCAGCAGCCTACTATCAGAACCAGCTCCTCTAGTAGTTACTTGTCTATTACTGTGATAAAACAGTGTGACTAAGCAAGTTAGAGAAGAAAGGATTTGTTTTAGTTTATGGTGGGGAGACATGGCAGCAAGCAGCAGACGGTGGTAGGAGCAGGAAGTTGATAGCTCACATCTTGAACCACACACATGAAGCAGAGAGCATAGCACAAGTGGTACAGGGATCAATTTTAATGCAGACTATTGCATCAATAACTTGTTCAAATTTTATTATGTTTCTGTAACATTTTGTAAACCACAAGGAGACTTGTGTGGTAATGAGTGCCTGTAGTCCCACAACCTGGGAGATAGAGGCAGGGGGATCTGCTGTTTAGGGTCATCTTCAGCTATCTACTGAATCTGAGGCCAGCCTGTGCTACATGAAACCATCATGAGGAAGAGAGAGAGGCAACGGGAGGGTAAGAACACAGAAACTATGGGTCAGACAAACCTGTATAGAGTAGATTTACATGTTGTACATTTTAAAAATGGTTGATTTTAAGCAAATGAGACAAAACTCAGACAAATGGTAGATTTAGATAAAATCTGAATAAGACTTAGTCTTTTGTTGTTGTTGTTGTTGTTGTTGTTAGGTTTGGTTTGGCTTGGTTTGAGACAGGGTGTCAGACTGTAGCTCAGGCTGACTCTGAACTTACTTTCCATTATCCTGCCTCAAGCTCTGAGAAATCACAAATGCTGAGATTATATATGCCTCTACTCTGGTCCTTGGATATTAAAAAAAATTTTTTTAAATAAAATTATATCAGAATTCACTGATTTTTTTATTAAATTAATGAATAAATCAAATGATGAGTTTGATACAATTAAAGAAGGAATTCAAAACTGGAAAATAAATATGGAAAAAAATTACCTAAAGAACAATAACATGAAAAATAAGTTCAGTGTATTGGCAGATATATTAAGACATTAAAAATTAATTCACTTCATGGTTAGAAAGGTAGCCTGGAGAACAGGCAATATTTGAGGAAATTGTAGGTTTTCTAGAATTGATGAAACATACATCAGTGCAGAAGTCTACCTTAGATATAACTGTATTAATATGACATCTTTGAAGACTGACATTTAAGGTACCTCGAATAAACATGACCAAAATGTCTTTTGAGAGGCAAATGCGGATGTCACTTCATTGGTAGAATCCTGGCTAAGCATATATGAGACCTTTATTCAACTCCTAGTAGTGCCCTCAAATATAAAATACATATATGTGTTTACATATAACATATTTATATGTGTGCTATAATATACACATTTGCATTATTTATCATGACATATATATTTTAAATAGTTATCTAGGAGTTTCAAAGCAAACTACTCCCTCATATGCAAAAAATGGGCCCTATAGGAAATTGAAATAATTATTTGATTCATTTTAATGAAAAAAATCACAATTGATTGAACAATAACTTATATAACAACAGTATGCCAACTACTTGAGAACTGAAATCTAGTGGTTTGGGTTTTCACAGAAAGTTCAATAAACATCTTAAAAACTCACTGTTTACTAACTAACAGGCAAGACCTAGTGATTTAATAATCTAGGGAACAGAACATACACATTCCTTTGACATAAAGTGCTTCCTGAGGAGGTCGTGCGCAAATGCTGCTGAGAGTAAAAGGATACTTACTGACAACGGGGCAGTATGAGGACCGCATGGAAATGACTGGGGGCGTCTTAGAAGTAGAGTAGAGCCAGGCGGTGGTGACGCACGCCTTTAATCCCAGCACTTGGGAGGCAGAGGCAAGTGGATTTCTGAGTTTGAGTCCAGCCTGGTCTACAAAGTGAGTTACAGGACAGCCAGGGCTACAGAGAAACCCTGTCTCGAAAAAAAACCAAACAACAACAAAAAAAAAAAAACCAACCAAACAAACAAAAAAAAAACAAGTGGAGTAGACATGACTAGCACTTGGGTGATTTGCTCTTTCTGTTTATGTGTATATGTGTGTTATGAGATATAATTCATAATGAAAAGTGTGCACATACCTCCTCTCCTACCTGCCATTTAACAGATCTGTATAAGCCCTTTCAATTGGTAGGGCTCCTTTAAAGGACATTTTAATGTCAGATACATATACAAATTTTATATGTCTTTTATATTAAGAATATCATTTAGGAGTGAAATGTCTTAGCTGGATTTCTCTTTTTATACATCCTAGAACATGTCACTTCTGGCTATGCTCTATGGTTAATGTTCCCAAATATATCCATGAACTTCTGTAAAAAAAAAATTCTTTAGCTCATTATTAATCTTTTAGTAAGGAAGGTTTTGATATAAAAACACATTACCTATTAGCCAAAGTTATTGGCTGATATGTCACACGGTATCTGAGAGAACGATGCTTTTAGTTGCTTTCCCATTGAGCCCATACTTTATGTGATGGGTGGATCCCCACTCATCCATGCTGTAATGGAGATTTTGTGTGTGGTTACAGGAAGTCTTCAACATAAACAAACAGACTTGAATGAGAAGGACAGTACAGAATAGATATAGAAGATTCTTCTCCCTTTTCTCATTCTTATATGCAAACTAGAAAGTAAATCATTTCATATACCTCAAATTAAATTTAACATGTCACATGGGTTATGAATCTAGTTATTGCCTTTGTCAAAGGATTCCTAAGCATCTCAGGAACTCACTCACAAGTCCTCTAAACTCTATTGTGCAGTAGGTGGCTGGCAGCATTATCATGCCCATTATACTGAGGAATAATGGAAGCACTGAAATGCTAAGTGATAAGTTTTATCTTCCCCTCTGAAATTCTTACCACTTTACAGGCCAGTGTTATCAAGTTTATGATGCTTAGTGTGATTATGTGATTTGCTCAACCTTAGGGAAGAATTTGGCATAACGTCAAAGATCCACCCCCTTGCCCAATCTTATCTGCCTTCCTACGTTTATTCTTCACACCCCCCCACCATCACCCCTTTAGTTTTTAAAAGTTCTATTAAAAACAACCTCATCATAGAGTTTTGTGAGCTTCTATGGTATCTTTCCTTCTTGGTTAAGAATCAATGATAGCTTCCCTCCCCCCCCCCTGCCCTTAGAACCATTTATTTAGTATTGTAACTCATGTTAGTCACATTGTACAGTAAAACTTAACCAATCATTTTGTTGTGATGAAGCAGAGAATCGTTTTTAAGGATACTATCATGTGGTAAGCTAAATAAAATGGTGGACCATTCCTAAAGAATGTTATATAATTTTACCTGTTAAAAACTTTGCCCAGCAAATATATTTGTCTTTATAAAATTGCAACAGCATTTAGTTCTGGGGACAACTGTGGTTTTGATCCCAGTTTTGTTAGTAGAGCAAAACAGGCTCAGGAAGGAAACACATGTATTTTGGCTCTCAGTTTTAAGCATATCAGTCCATCATGCACTGATGCATAGTGAAACAGTAACTCACATCATTATGGCCAGGAAGCAAAGAGGAAACACTTATGTAAGCAGCTTTCCTTCGTCCTGTTTCATCCCATCTGAGCCCCCTCTCTATGAAGTGGTAACTCCATGTTCAAGGTGGGTTCTAAGAATGCCTTCATTGAAACTCAGGGGTGCGTTTTACTGATCTCCTAGGCACTTCTCAATCTACTCATGCTGGCAGTTAAGACTATTATACAGTGAATCTAAACCTAGTACAACTAAGAATGGAATAGAATATTCAGATTATGGGAGTAGGTGGAAATTTGAGAAACTGGAAAATGGGAAGTTACCTTCAGTTTTAAGATTACCCTAAATAGAAGTACATCTACGCTGTTGTATGTACCATCACCACTTGCTTAGGGTTTTACTGCTGTGAAGACACACCATCACCAAGGCAGTCTTACAAAGGCAACGTTTAATTGGAGCTGGCTTGCAGGTTCAGAGGTTCAGTCCTATCATCAAGATGGGAAACCTAGCAGCATCCAGGCAGGCATGGTGCTGGAGAAGCTGAGGGTTCTATATCTTGTTCTGGAGGCAAATGAAGACTGGCTGACAGGCAGCTAGGAGAAGGGTCTCAAAGCCCACCCCCATAGTAACACACTTCCTCAAACAAGGCCACACCTCTTTGTAGTGCCACACCCAGGACCAAGCATATTCACACCACCACAACTACCATCCATCTCTATTGATCTTGTGAGACTGAAACTACTCTAATTAGACAATGACTTCCCATTACTTCCTGTCTTTAGCCCATCAAAATCACCATTTTATTTTCATGTCTCTGAATCTGAGTACTGTCATATGAATAAAATCTTCACAGTTTATCCTTTTGTAACTAACTTGTTTTACTTAGGGCAATGCCTTCATTGTAATAAGTGTCAAATTTCTTTTTTGGTTTTTATTAATTTTTTAAATTTTAAAATATAATTATATCACTTCCCCCAGCCCTTCATATGGCCCCTTTCACTCCCTTTCAAGTTGATGGCCTGAGTTTCCTTGATTATTATTGGTACACACACATGTACATATAAATACAGTCTTCTGGTCTGTCTAGTGTGGTTTACTACAGACTGCTAATAACCACTGAGATGGAGAGTTAACTTCATGCCCAAATTGGCCAGCTAATGCAAAGTAGTCAGGCCTGAAATAAAATTCTATTTTTAAAGTTGACTGATATCACATATGTACCACATTTTGTGTATTAACTCATCTGCTACTAGACACTTGGGCTGCTTCTATGGTTTTGCCATTTTAAGACTGGTGCCTTGAGCATTGTTTATGCATGCCTGTTCATAATCTGGCTTTCAGTCCACTGTGGAGACAGAACCCCCTAATCATATGGTAATTGTGTCTTTACTTCTTTGAGGAATCATGATGTTCACATAGTGCCCTGCTGGTTGACATTCTCATCAGCATTCTGCCCAGGCTCTTGTTTCTCTGCATCTTTGCCACATTACTTATTTGGTATCTTGTCTGTTTTCCTCTAATGCCATCTTAGTAGTAGTCAGTAGCCTGCAGAACCTCATGGGGTCGATGTGGATTGACTATTGACCATCTTTTCATGTGCTTGCTGCTCATTCTTAGATCTTTGGAGAAATTGTATTTAAATCCTTTGCCCAGTTTTTATAACCCTCTCTTACACTCGCAACCGGCCAGGAAGAACGCAACAAACCGGAATCTTCTGCGGCAAAGCTTTATTGCTTACATCTTCAGGAGCCAGAGAGCAAGAGAGCAAGAGCAAGAAAAAGAACAAGAACAAGAAAAGCAAGAGAGCAAGAATGAGAAAACAAGAGAGCAAGAGAAAGAACAAGAAAGCAAGAGAGAGAAAAAGAACAAGAACAAGAAAGCAAGAGAGAGAAAAAGCAAGAACAAGAGAGAGAAAAAACAAGAACAAGAGAGAGAAAAAGAATGGCAAAACCCCGTCCCTTTTAAGGAGAATTATCCTCCGCCTAGGACGTATTACTCCCTGATTGGCTGCAGCCCATCGGCCCAGTTGTCATCACGAGAAAGGCAGAACACATGGCGGGAAAACTGCCCCTGCACGTGTGCAGATTATGTTTACCACTTAGAACACAGCTGTCAGCGCCATCTTATAATGGCAAATGTGAGGGCGGCTCCTCACAACCCTCCTTGCTTTCTTTTGTTATCCTAGGCTGTCTTGAAACTTGCTATGTAGCCCAGCCTGGCCTTAAACTCTGGATCCTCCTGCCTTGGCTTCCTGAATGTTGCAGTTATAGGCTTATATCACCCTGTTTGTTTGGATGGGTTTTTGTTGTTTGGTTTATTTATTTACTTAATCAAGCGAGTAGCCTTAAGAGCCAGCTACAGCTTTAGAACTTCTAGAAAGATGCTTGTGTCTAGTTAAGTTTTACCTGTTCTTCCTGATTTGTCTCATTCATTTCTGCTCTGCTCCTATTGACTTCAGAGTAATGCATTTAGTCATTTCATTATATCAGTTGTTCATGGGTAAAGGAATACCAGTGTAAGCAGTACATGCTTAATTTAGTGATTGGTAACAGTGTGTCCAATTCTGATAGAAAGGTAAGGATAAATTATCATAAGTTCTAGTAAATTTGTTCTCCTTTAAGTGGTGTATAATTTTCCCTCTCTCAATTCAAAACCTATGTGGTTGGTTTGAACACATTAATAATAAACTCTGAGACACTAATGATGAATCAGTATAACCTTAAGGAAAGAAATCAAAGCCCTTCTTCATGCCATCTAACCAGATTTGAACTCTCCGCTTTGCCCTTGCAGTGTCTTTCATCCCTCTTGGCTTTCTGTGAGTCTGAATCTGTGCCTGCCTAAAGGCTGTCTTGTGACTATGTCTGTCACAAACAGAGGTCTCTGCTTTGTATTTATAGAGCACAAAAATTACACGGGGGAAGGAGGGAGGGATATTTTATAAAAGTCTTTAGCAGTTTTACCAGGGATTAAGTCACTGACTTCAGCTGACCCTGACTGACCCAGATAACAAACAGTATTACGTGAATCATTGTTTATCAAGAAGTAGCCAAATTTTGTGTTCAGCATTTGTGGTGGATATTCATTTATAAGACTGCTTTCAGCCTATATGCTGTTTCGAGCAAATGATTATCGGAATGCACGTGCATTATTACTCTGGGCCAGGGGTATGAAAGAGTGCATTATGTAAGACTGCAGTAACACATTAGCTTAGTTGTAAAAGTTGATTGCATGGGAAATCCAAGGAATTGCCAAGCTAAACAAACAGGCTGAGTACACAATAGGATAGCAGTCCTCAAGATGGCTTACTAGTTCCGGCTATAAGCTCCAGAAAAGATTCTGGTCTCTTAGCATGGGAAAGATGTTTTTATCATGACTCATTACCATAGACTTGAGTTTCCCTCTCTAAAACATGCCACATTGAGCAACTTGCACAAACTTCTCTATAGAGCGAACTAAGTCATTCCTCACATGTCTTCTGTTTCTATTAAATCTCAGGAAACTAATTATCAATTTATTTACTACGTATTGTCTCCAGTCAATTCTATCTTTAGACGCTAAACAAACATAAACTGGACTATAGCCTATTTTAACTGACTTCTGTGACAGTTTAACATTTCCTTAGGTTCATGCATCTACTTATCTAATCTGAAACCTCTTTAAATCTAAACACTGAATTGCATTTTCTAAGAATTAGCCAATGATAATACAACAATAATATTTTGAGCAGTACCAGGGCAAGCTTTATGTTCTTATAAAAGCTTTATGTTCTTATCACAGCATTTAAAAACAAAGAAAAATGCTCTTGTAATGTCCTAGGAGCTGTATTTTTTTTTTTTTTCGGAGAAAGTCTATAAAACAGAATGCAATGGAGTCTTTTGTAGAATGCTCTAATTTTCTAATACTTGAGGTAATTTCTTTCTCAGAGATCAAGAAGTACTTTTAATATTGCATTTGGAAAACCAGTTTTAATTTATATTGACCTTTTTCTCCTTTGAGCATTTAGTCTACGATCAATAAAATGTTGATGACTGCTCTTTAGAAGGCAGCTGTATGGAATAAAGTATTATAAATATTCAACTTTCCTTTCTGAGCACTGTCACCAACAGCTGGGCACCCCGCTTAGCAGAACAGATTTTACACAGAGAGAGCCTGGCACGGTCCTGAATCAGTGTAGTGAAGGAAACAAGCAATAGTTTCTTATGGGTTGGGGACGTATAAAGACGTGGAGCAGCTGTTCCCCTTCTAAGTCATAGTCTGCTTGCTCTGAATCATGTCCAATGCTAGGATAATGTGCAAAACTTTGTCTTACAAATACCTGTACCACTTAACACTGTTCCAACAAACAGATTTTCCAGTGTCTCTATCGGAGATATTTAGATTGTTTTGCTGTTATATGTAATTTTTCCTCATAATATTTTAATATAGACAACTGATTTTTTTTTTACTAAAATTTTGTATAATAAAAACTAGTCTGGGAATGTGAATCAGTGGTAGAGATCTTACCTAGCAAGCACAAAGGCCGGGTTTCATTAACCAGTACCACCACCAAAGAAAAATAAAACTTTAATATTTACATTACATGGTAGTACTTGTTTATAAGCCAAAAAAATAAAGAAATGATTCATTTAAATGTTTAATTAGGATCCCATATTAAAATATGCTACTAGAAATAAACCAATTAAATAAAACCATTAAATCCAAATTTATCATCATAATCCCCCCCCCCCCCCCAATGTGGCATTTAGCTTTAAGAAGCAGTGTAAAGAGTCTGGACAGATAGCTCAGTGGTTAAGAGCACTGACTGTTCTTCTGAGTTCCCAGCAACGACATGGTGGCTCACAATCATCTGTAATGAGATCTGATGCCCTCTTCTGGTGTGTCTGAAGACAGCAACAGTGTATTCATACATAAAAAAATAAAATAAATAAATAAATAAATCTTTAAAAAAAAACAGTATAAAAGTTAGTTGTTAAAAATAAATTGTTCTAAACACATGAAACTCAAGAAGAATGAAGACTGAAGTGTGGACACTATGCCCCTCCTTAGATTTGGGAACAAAACACCCATGGAAGGAGTTACAGAGACAAAGTTTGGAGCTGAGATGAAAGGATGGACCATGTAGAGACTGCCATATCCAGGGATCCACCCCATAATCAGCATCCAAACGCTGACACCATTGCATACACTAGCAAGATTTTATTGAAAGGACCCAGATGTAGCTGTCTCTTGTGAGACTATGCCGGGGCCTAGCAAACACAGAAGTGGATGCTCACAGTCAGCTAATGGATGGATCATAGGGCTCCCAATGGAGGAGCTAGAGAAAGTAGCCAAGGAGCTAAAGGGATCTGCAACCCTATAGGTGGAACAACATTATGAACTAACCAGTACCCCGGAACTCTTGACTCTAGCTGCATATATATCAAAAGATGGCCTAGTCGGCCATCACTGGAAAGAGAGGCCCATTGGACTTGCAAACTTTATATGCCCCAGTACAGGGGAACACCAGGGCCAAAAAGGGGGAGTGGGTGGGCAGGGGAGTGGGGGTGGGTGGATATGGGGGACTTTTGGTATAGCATTGGAAATGTAAATGAGCTAAATACCTAATAAAAAATGGAAAAAAAAAAAAAGAAAGTAAGAAGGAAGACCAAAGTGTGGATACTTTGATCCTCTTAAAAGGGGGAACAAAATACTCATGGAAGGAGTTACAAAGACAAACTATGGAGCACAGACTGAAAGAATGACCATCCAGAGACTACCCCACCTGGAGATCCATCCCATAAACAACCACCAAATCCAGACACTATTGTGGATGCCAACAAGAGCTTGCTGACAGGACCCTGATATAGCTGTCTCCTGTGAGTCACTACCAGTGCCAGACAAATACAGAAGTGGATGCTCTCAGCCATCCATTGGGCTGAGCACAGGGTCCCCAATGAAGGAGCTAGAGAAAGAACTCAAAGAGCTTGAAGGGGTTTGCAGCCCAATAGGAGGAACAACAATATGAACCAACCAGTACTCCCCAGAACTCCCTGGGACTAAACTACCAATCAAAGAAAACATGGTGGGACTCATGACTCCAGTTGCATATGCAGCAGAGGATGGCCTAGTGTGGGGCAGTGGGATGCGGTCATCAATGGGAGGAGAGGCCCTTGGTCCTGTGAAGGTTCTATGCCAGGGGAATGCCAGGGCCAGGAAGCAGGAGTGGGTGGATGGGTGGGTAAGCAGGGAGAGGTGGGAGGGGATAGGGGGTTTTCAGAGAGGAAACCAGGAAAGGGGAGAACATTTGAAATGTAAATGAAGAAAATATCTAATAAAAAATTGAAAAAAAATTAAAAAAAAATAAATTGTTTTCAATTATTTCTATTTTATCCTAAATTATCAGCCTAAAATAAAGCATGTCAAGTCTAAAATTTCTCTATATATTTTATTTTCAGAGTTAAAAGATCACTGAAACTGGATGATCAGTTTGAAAAAAATGTAAGTATTTAAGAACTGTGATTACAAGCTGACTGTAGCGCATGCCTGTAATCCCATCACATGTCAGGTGGAGGCAGGAATATGCTGAGTTCAAGATAATCCTCAGCTACATGGCTACCTGGGTTACAGGGAAGGGAGGAGGGGAGGGGCCCTGGAGAAAGATGAGAGCATTGTGACTGCATGATTATGACTGTGTGTGTAACTTTCGCCTAGTGATTCACCTTGCTAAGTATAACATTTACCACAAACATGACACAGTTTTCATTGATAGGATGTTGTCTGCATACAAAGTTTCTTCCTTTCTTTCTTTCTTTTTTTTTTTTTTCCTTTTTTGGTTTTTCGAGACAGGGTTTCTCTGTATAGCCCTGGCTGTCCTGGAACTCACTCTGTAGACCAGGCTGGTCTCAAACTCAGAGATCCGCCTGCCTCTGCCTCCCGAGTGCTGGGATTACAGGCGTGTGCCACCACGCCCAGCACAAAGTATTTTTCTAATATATGTCAAAATTAACAGTCAGCTTGGGATAGACATGTAAGAAGGAAATTAGTTTACAGAAGTTTGCCACTTAAATGTATAAGAAACGATATGAAGGCTGGGTGTGGTGGCGCACACCTGTAATCCCAGCACTCGGGAGGCAGAGGCAGGCGGATCTCTGAGTTCGAGGCCAGCCTGGTCTACAGAGTGAGTTCCAGGACAGCCAGGGCTACACAGAGAAACCCTGTCTCGAAAAACCAAAAAAAAAAAAAAAAAAAAAAAAAAAAACCCAAAAAAAAAAAACAAGAAACGATATGAAATTGTAGCAGCATTTTAATATATTATTGTCTCGTAAAGTAATATCAAATCATCAGTGGCATTATATCAAAAAGTAATAATTTGCCTCAACTATGTTGTCATAAATTAAATCATAGAGTACTGCTAGTATATAAATTTTACCATGGTAATCACAGTAAAAATAAAATCGTACTGTTGGTATAGTTTTCTAAATCTAGTCATAGAATAATCCCAGTGCCAACATGTGACAATGAATACTAGCTAATAATCTTCCCATACCAACTATGGATTTAGATACAAACACTGATAATAATAACATACTAATTATTTCTCTATTCTTAAATGTAAATAATTAGTAAGGAAGTAAATTCAAACAAATTGCTTGTTAATAAATGCACTTTACAAAATTCCAGGAGTCTACCACTTCAAGAAATGAGTTTTAAGCTGGGCATGGTGGCACATGCCTTTAATCCCAGCACTTGGGCAGCAGAGGCAGGCGGATCTCTGAGTTTGAGACCAGTCTGCTCCACAGAGGAAGTGCCAGGACAGCCAGGCTGCACAAAGACCAAATCTTGTCGGCGGTTGGGAGGGGTGATTTCTCTTTGGAAGACTCATTGGTTTTTAACAAAACAGAAAATCATTTAAAAACCTTACTGAGTGTTTTTTTTTTCTTTTTAATTATACAAAGGTGGCAAAAGACTGCAGTGGCACTAAAAACACCATTAAAGGTGTAATTAGCAATTGAGAATACCATTATCCAACTTGTGTGCAGAGTGCAGCTGTGACTGTAATTCTGCATCTGTTTCTTTGGTCAGAATGGTATTTTGGTAGATGGGTAGTCCAGCTTGAAATGAAATAGTCCTTTCCTGCCCCAAAGCTGTTCTTTGGGAGAGAGACGCACCATCTGAGAGGGAAAGCAACCATTGCGAGCCTGTTCCTTTTGTGGGGCACAGCTGTCTGTGCAGCAGGCTTTCTGTGTGTGTTTTCTTAAGATGCGGATGCATCTCGTCAGTGTCCCAGGAGCTATCTTGTGTTAGAAGACACATTGTTATATTTGTTCTGGGTCTGTGCTTTTAAGTCAGTTATCTGAATATTAACTCAGTTTCTCTACATTCTATTGATTTATTCCTATTTTTTGGTTCTTCATGATTTAATCTGGCTGGACAGGTTGTATGTCTTAGGCCACTTAGCTGTGTCCAAACTATTTAATCTGCTAACACAGACTCATTTATCTGATATCCTAAAGACTCATTTTATTTTCCCAAAGTCAGTGGCTTAAGCATCACTAATCAGAAAATCTGAAATGCTCTTAATTTTAGAATTTCTAGCACTAAACATGAAGTTATACTTCCTCTGTCTTTTGGTCAGTCTTGTGACTTTGTAAGGATAATGTTTTTGCGTGACTATGTAAAAGTCTCTCCATGGTCATCCTGGATACTTCCATTGTCCCCTTCTTGTCCTTCCGTCAGAGACCATGCACACATCACTCAGTGTGTTCACCACACTTGTCCTGTTTGGGCTCAGTAACCTAAGTTCACAGTGGTGTTGCAGTATAGAAATGAACTTACCTTTCTCTTAACTCCTGTGCTATCACACTTACCTCTACAGCAGGCAGGTCATTGGCTACAGATATTGTGGAAAAAAAAAAAAAAAAAAGCCTCACTGATGGGCCGTTTTAGAAACTGAAAACCCGGAATTTTGAAAGGTTAAGTGTTTCCATGCATTCATTTGTGGATATCAGCACAGATGGGTGCTTAGGGGATTGTCACTAAGATGTGCTTATTTGACAGCTGATTGGCTATACCAAGTATTCTTATTCTCTTTTATGTTCAGCTATCTCTACAATCCTATGCTTACCAATTCTTTTTTTCTCTCTTTCACATACACACAATCATTGTATATGGCAGCTGTAACTGCTTTGCAGTGAAGGATGACTCTGTCATGTGAAGCTAGTTGTGTTCCCTTCAATTAGAGGTTCCAGTAGGTATCTTTTGCTACATGGCATCTAAATCTTGCCTTCCTCTCTAGGTCCTTCTGGCCCTGGTCTGGGCTATAACCTCTCTCCACCACATTCCTACTTATACTCTCCCAGTAGAAGGAGACTAAGTCTTTTTTGCCTGCCTACTAAAACTGAGTCTTGGCCTAGTGAGCTGTAAAGATACTAGCCTCATAAGCATGGTGAGCTAAGTTCAATCTGTAGAACCCATGTAAAGGTATAAAGATCCAACTCCAAAACATTGTCCTATAACCTTTACATATGTGCCTGCACCCACATATGTTCGCACACATAATCAAAAGTGAAAATGACTCTCATGAAATATTCTTATACAAGAGGAATTTCAAAAAGACACTGGTAGAAAAGCCAGCCCTTATTGGAAAATGTGTGGCAGTTCAGTAGACTGTCTGATGTCCTGTTCCCTGCGTTGTTAGACAGAAGTGCCTGTGTACAGCTCTCACACAGCTGCCCTGTTGCCTGTGCTTGCTTGTGTATCTGAGTGTACAGTTCAGGAATGAAGCCCTTTCAATAACATATGCAAATCTTAAGTATTTATATTAAGAAAAGCATTTAATACATAGGGTACATCATTTGCATACATCAGGTATATTTGACCTCCTGAAGAAATTCAAAACCAAGGTGTTATCCAAAGGAACAAATAATGTTACAGTGCCCAGGGTTGGCAGTTACTCAGGAGGTGTAAATCTACATCTCCCCATTGCCGATCACACTCAGTGATCAAGACAGTTCCCCTCAGTATCTATCCCAATCTCCTTAAGAGATTCCCTCCTGCAAGATGCAATGGCTAGTGGCATAGAAAGTATATTCCTAAAATGGAAAGTAACTTCACAATCCAAGACACACAGAGAGAGAGAGAGAGAGAGAGACAGAGACAGAGAGACACACAGAGAGAGACAGAGAGAGAGAGAATGTGGGCATGGAGCCTCAACCAAAGCATGTAGGTTCTGTGGAGATTTTCTTGAGACTGTCTCTGTTGTTTGAATGACACTTGGAATTCCTTTTCCATCACTTCTCCTCACAAAGCTAGAAGAGAGGGTGAAGCCATTTATCCTAGCCTGAGACACAAGACATTGCCTCTGTCCTCTGCCCTACCTACCCACCCCACTTTATTCATCACGGTAGCTAAGGAAAGAGACTCAAGTCCAGACAGAGTGTATGGCCACAATGGGAAACTGCTGAACAGCAGAACCATTGTGTGAGTTCTCAGTACCTGAAGGTCTTGTTCCATATTCCATGGCATTGCCCTTTGGTCTGATGGCTTAAGTATCACTTGACTCTTTATTCGCTTGAAAATTTTTGTTTATGTTATCTTTCATAGTTGTCTAAATTTATTAAATATTTCAAAATATATTCACTCAGTGTAAAAAATATTTAATAAACAGTATCCATATGAAAAAAGATTTTTAAATTATATATATGTGTGTATGTGTGTGTGTGTGTGTGTGTGTGTGTGTGTATGTACATGTGAATTCAAGTGTCCTTGGAGGGCAGAAGCCTCAATTCCCTCTGAGAGCTGGAGTTGCAAGTCATTGTAGGTGCATGGAACTCACTCTATAGACCAGGATGTCCTTAAACTCAGAGTTTTGCCTGCCTCTGCCTTGCAAGTAAGTGCTGGGATTAAAGGTGTGTGCCACCACACACAGCGTCATAGCCTTAAAGTTAGCCTTTGGAGGAAAATATAAGAAAACATCTTTGTGAATTTATAGGAGCCAAAACTTTCTCAAGGCATAAAAAATATTTATAAAAGTTAATAAATTAGATTTTATTAATGTTAATTTTTTTCTATTGATTGAACGATCACATTAAAAACTGAAGAGACGCCGGTGATTTTTTTTAATTTGAAATGTATTTTTGTTTTATATTAAAGTTTAAAATAAAAAATTTCAAAATGAAAAACATGAAAAAAATGAATAGGCAGGCTATGGATTGAGAAGAAGATATTTGTCATGCATGTATCTGATAAGACTTATGTGCAAAATAGATAAGTAAGAGTAAATCAATAGAAAAAATTGCAAAAACTTGACCGAATTGTTAATCCCACTGAATGAGAGGAAAGACCACTATCTAAATTCTTTGATCAGATTATACAAGCTTTATTTTCTGTTAGACAGGGCTATCTCCCTAAAACAGGATTTGCAAAACTATCTTCGAACATAGGAGAAGGTAGGGTTTATATAGCCCCCAAAACTGTAAGACTACGGGGTTTTCAAGTGTTGGGGTATTTCCTGAGGAATTTTGCATACATAGGTACTTGGCTGAGCATTTCAAAATTATTTGACAGAATATCTTTTTGTTTGTTTGTTTGTTTGTTTGTTTTTTGAGACAGGGTTTCTCTGTGTAGCCCTGGCTATACTGGAACTCACTCTGTAGACTAGGCTGGCCTCGAACTCAGAAATCCACCTGCCTCTGCCTCCCAAGTGCTGGAATTAAATGCGTGCACCACCACTCCCAACTTGGCAGAATATTTTATATCAGGATAAAGGTCAGGCTGTAGGGCATGAAACATGTCAAATTCCAGAAAATGGGTCAACATGTACTCAAATCTATAAGACAATTTTACATAAAACAGGAATGAACTTATTTTAGCTTTCTAACAGGATGGCTTTTACCTTGACCTGGAGTCCAGCTGGTCCATCAAAAAACACTTAACAAAAGGAAGTGTTTAAGTAGATAATTAGTAGACGCTGATTATCAGAAGGGTGTAGGATCACCAAGGGATATAACTATTCCCCCAACTAGAATCCAAAATAAAGGACAGCAAAACAGAATGTTGTGTTTCTCTAATGTTCATTAGCATGGCTAAGGCAAGCAAGCAAAGAGAGGCTGGTGGATGGGAGAGCTGAAAGGTAGATAGTGATGGAAGTTTAAAGTGATGCACACATTTTGGGAAGCCGTCAAATTAGATCTAGGTATAGATATAGCTAAGCCCATATCTATCCTGTAACACACCAGTCAGTCCACTCTTAGATACCCCAATGAAGTAAGAGTCATAGATACACAAAAGCTGTGTTGATGAGTGTCCTTAGCAACTTCATTCCTGATAATCTTAAACTGGAAACAACTCACATGTCCATATAGAAGAAAATGGGAAAGCAAGTTAGGGCATATTTAAACAAAGGAATACTACCCAACAACGAAACAACACATTATTAACATCTCAAGAACACGTTAAGGAGAAGAAGCCAAATAAACAGGTCATATGCTTCATATAAATGAAGCTCTCAAGATGTGGCAGCTGTGTGTAGTTGTTGCCTTTGGGCTGGGAGGGGCAGAAGGGAACGTGTGACGAGCATGTGTATCTCAGCTAGAGGCACATCCATGTACACTGTCAGAGCTCATCAAGTAAAACAAAATCTGCATTTTATGTAAATCATACTTCAGTAACTAAAAAAAAAAGAATTGAATGGACTTCACAACAGTCTAGAAAAATAAAGGGATTTATGAAGGTATGATTAGAAATTACCATAACATATTTCATTTATTAAAAAAAGCCTTCCCGAGGATTATAGTGTAAGATAGTAATAGTACAATAACATATCTCTTTTGTGGTGCTTGGGATGCCTTTAAAATGAAGGATGGTAGTCTGGTTTCTTTAAAATTATGGAAGATGGGTCAGCAAGGTGACTCATCAGACAGGGGCTGTCGCTAAGGCTTATAAATTAAGTCTATGACTGGAATCTTCATGGTGGAAGGAGAAATATGATCCTGAAAGCTATACAAACATAAACTAAGGAGGATTTCTGTGAGTAGGAAGTGGCCTGAGCTAAGGGGTGGGTTCCAGTATGGCCCGTGCTACAGAAGGAAGTTATATATCACACCAATAAATAAATACAGTGTAGCATCTTCTTCAGCCAAAGTTTTGTTTTTCTTTAAAACTTTTAATGCTACATTTATATATAATTAAGTGCACATTTAATGTTTCTTAACAGTGTATAACCCTGTGTATCAACGACCTTATCAAGAATGTTTCTGTTACCATAAACCTAATGTACTGGTCTCTCCTCTCTCTCTCTCTCTCTCTCTCTCTCTCTCTCTCTCTCTCTTACACACACAAACACATGGTCTGTGTAGCCATGGCTGTTCTGGAACTCACTGTATAGGCCACACTAGCCTTGAACTCTAGAGATCCACCTACCTGTGCTCAGCACCTTCCTTTGTGTACATATGTGTTGGTAGTCTTCCCTCGACATCACTATATGCTTTTGTTCCCTGTAGCTACAGTAAAAGCAACAACAAAATCCCAGTGGCTCTAGAACCTTAAGCGTGATTAATTGTGGCAGCTGAGAAATAGTAGATCCAAAATGAAAATCACAATTAGTCTTCAGAATTTCCTAATATAAATTCCAAACTAATACTGGTACTATGCCATAATTATATCATAGGTGGGACATTCCAATAACCTTACCAACCAGAGTAAGCTTAATAATAATCCCAACAAATGCAAACCAAAACAACCCTGAGATTCCATCTCACACCAGTCAGAATGGCTAAGATCAAAAATTCAGGTGACAGCAGATTCTGGCGAGGATATGGAGAAAGAGGAACACTCCTCCATTGTTGGTGGAATTGCAAGCTGATACAACCACTCTGGAAATCAGTCTGGTGGTTCCTCAGAAAATTGGACATAGTACTACCGGAGGATCCAGCAATACCTCTCCTGGGCATATATCCAGAAGATGTTCCAACCGGTAAGAAGGACACATGCTCCACTATGTTCATAGCAGCCTTATTTATAATAGCCAGAAGCTGGAAAGAACCCAGATGCCCCTCAACAGAGGAATGGAAACAAAAAATGTGGTACATTTACACAATGGATTACTACTTAGCTATTAAAAAGAATGAATTTATGAAATTTCTAGGAAAATGGATGGACCTGGAGGGCATCATCCTGAGTGAGATAACCCAATCACAAAAGAACTCACATGATATGTACTCACTGATAAGTGGATATTAGCCCAGAAACTTAGAATGCCCAAGATATAAGATACAATTTGCTAAACACATGAAACTCAAGAAGAACAAAGACCAAAGTGTGGACACTTTGCCCCTTCTTAGAATTGGGAACAAAACACCCATGGAAGGAGTTACAGAGACACAGTTTGGAGCTGAGACAAAAGGATGGACCATCTTGAGACTGCCATATCTGGGGATCCATCCCATAATCAGCATCCAAACACTGACACCATTGCATACACTAGCAAGATTTTGCTGAAAGGACCCGGATATAGATGTCTCTTGTGAGACTATGCCGGGGCCTAGCAAACACAGAAGTGGATGCTCACAGTCAGCTATTGGATGGATCACAGGGCCCCCAATGGAGGAGCTAGAGAAAGTACCCAAGGAGCTAAAGGGATCTGCAACCCTATAGGTGGAACAACATTATGAACTAACCAGTACCCTCAGAGCTCATGTCTCTAGCTGCATATGTATCAGAAGATGGCCTAGTCGGCCATCAGTGGAAAGAGAGGCCCATTGGTCGTGCAAACTTTATCTGCCTCCATACAGGGGAACGCCAGGGCCAAGAAGTGGGAGTGGGTGGGTGGGGGAGTGGGTGAGGGAGCAGGTGGGGGACTTTTGGGCTAGCATTGGAAATGTAAATGAAATAAATACCTAATAAAAAAATAATCCCAACAGGCATAATGACACAAATGTGTAATCCCAGCACTGATGAGGCTCAGGCATGAGAATCCTGAGTTCAAGGCCAACCTGGGTTATTAGAAGATCCTGTTTCAAAAAGAAAAAGAGACAAAAGATTGATCTTCCTCCTGCTGCTTTTTCTGACTATCTGGATAACCTGCATAATCTGGATATATCCTGATTAACAGGGTGGTACCTGTTTTAAGTATTCTAGTGATAGCACCTAATAGTTTATAATAATAATTTTATATCCCATATTTCACTGTAAAAGAGTCCTTAGTTAGTACTTTCCAGACTGTTTATAACAGGTACAAAATCAATAAGATGCAGGCACCTTTTTGGTTGACTGTGCTTTAAACAAGGTGACAAAGGGAGCTACAATTCATGAAGGATATCAAAGGCAAATGCTGCGTCTATTTGAAATTATAGAGAGAGCATTGATTTTTTTTTTCTTCTTTAGCAGAAAGATCTATGCTCGAATTTTAGTTTTGCTAGGATCAAAGGTTTGAGTCTTAACAAAAAGTACAGGAGTGAGTGGGCTGATAGACTAAATCTTAGGTCACTTTTTCTTTGTTTAGTCGTAGTGTTAAATATTTCTAAGGTGTCAGTAAATATTCGAAGCAGACATAAATTACAGAAGTGGGCTAGTGTCCACCACATTTTGTTTGCATCCCAAATCCTTTGCCTTTTCTAGCTGACTCCAGTCCTCTCATCTTTTCTTTGTTTTGTTGTTGTTATTTTTTTTCCTAAAAGGATCAATAAATGGCACCCTTCCTTGCTGACTTCTTAATTAGTAACCCCAGTCTCTGTTAATCCCTTCCTGTTATTGGAGGTAATATATAAGTCCCTCAGAGCTTGGAGGACAGCAGAATGGAGTTCTTAGGATACAGGATTGCTTGATCTGTATCTTTACGGATTAAAAGTTAAAGGAAAAGAAGCCTTTGGGGAAGTTTGTGCACACAATAAGACAGTAAACTAGGATACACAATTGCTACAGGATGCTTTGGTGAGACAGTAGGCAAAAGCAAGTCTCCCTTTTCTCTGTGTGTGATAGTGCTAGATAAAACATTCCTCCTTTTAAGCAACAGAAGTGACTGAGGAGAAGAGAGAGGAAGGAGGGAATTCTTGGTATTAACACGTACAGGTACACACACACACACACTTCCTGAAAGCTATAGAACTGTTGTCAAAAAGAAATATATTATCTACAGTTGCAATGTTTAGACATTTGGCAATTGGATAAAATAATTTTTGGTGAAACTAGGGAAACAGATGGACATAAACGTACATAGAGTAGTAACTTTCATTTCTTGTACATACACAGTGAAATCATTGTAGGCAATAAGTTCTTGCAGAAGTTGAGTAGGGCTTGGGTAAATGTCATAGTTTATGACTGAATACATATAAACAGGTGAAGACTCAATATGGAGAGGTAATGGTAACTACCTGATAAAGAGACTTAGAATTCTTTTCATCCCACAGGAAGGATTGCATTAGAGACATAACAGTGCAATAGTTGGATTTATAAAGGTATTTTTTAAAAGATTCTGTTTACAATTTTGGCAACTGCAGATATATAAAATAAATGCCTTTGTTCCCCCAAACAATGTTAACTATGAAACATTTTGACCTATAGTTTCTAGAACAAATACCAAGGTTACTTTTAAAGGTGACACTGCTGTGGGTGCATTAAAGAACACTTGACTATAGAGATTTATGGAATTGTTTGAAGACAGCGTCCAAGCTAAAATTGTTTCGAGCCTTGAGACCTTTTCTTTATGCTCTGAGTTCATCCCGTGTACTCAACACTCTTGATTTCAGATTCTTGCACCTGTCTCAATTTTTTTCTGGAACAGGGTTTTGTGTTTCTCAAGATGGCTTCATCTGCTCAGTGTAGCTAAGGATGTCCTTGAACTTCTGAACTTTTGCCTTCACCTCCTGATTGCTGAGATTTATAGGCATTCACCATCGTGCCCAGATTCTTCTTCCTAGGGATTGGAACCCGGGCTCTGTGCATGCTAGGCAAGCACTCTGCCTGCTGAAGCTACATCCCCAGCTCCCTTTCATGCCTTTTCTGTTCTCCTATTTCAGTCCCATCCTTCCTGCTCCTAAGAAGCTTTCTGTAATAGGTTACTGCAGCCCCAGCCCTCTTTGATAGTTTCTTCTTTTTGAATTTCTCACTTTAACTTAACTTTAACTTAAAACCTCATCTCAGGCTTGTTTAACTTTGGATGGTAGTCTTTGAGCCCAGAGAAATTTATCTTTTTCTTTTAAAATAAGAGAAAGGGGGAGGTGAGAAGGAGAGAGAATGAAAATGAATGCCGGGTCACATGTATAGAAGTCAGAGAGAATGCGGGTGTGTGAGCGTGCATAAGCTGTGATACCTGTGCAGAAGTCAGAGGACAACCTTAGGTGTTGGTCTTCACCTTCTGCCTTGTGTGGGACTGATTGTCTTGCTTGTCACTGTTTGCCAGGCTACCTGACAGGATTCTGTCTTCCAGGGATTCTTTATCTCTACCTCCCCTCTTGCTGTAGATGAACTAGTACTGCAGACATGTGCTGCCATGCCTGGCTTTATGTGGACGTGAGAATCTGATCGTAGGTCCTCATGCTCACTGGATTCTCATTTCTCCATCTGCCAGCTTGTCATAAGAGGGCTGGGGTTACAGATGGGTTTTAGTTCATCTGGCTTTCTATGGATTATGGAAATGTGAGCTCAAGTTCTTGTGCTGAGTTACCCTAGCCCCTCATTATGTTTCCTTACACATATTATTTGAGTGATCTATAAGCATAATGGAAAACAAGGCCTAGAGGAATTGAGCAGCAAACAACTAAAAGAATGATAATGAATATTTAGAGAAAGTTGTGTAGTTCCGGCCAGATACTTAGGAGGGTGGAAGTGGTAGGCTCAGTTGTTTGCACACTGACTTAATTATTCCTAAGCAGAAAACTGGCACAACAGTGGGTGAGGAAAGCAATGAGCTTGTTTAGAATTCCCTTCTTGGTCTGCGTACTAAGAGAGCTTTCCTTTGAGAATTTTCCTGATCTGGCTCCCTAGTTACACTTCACATTACATATTGCATATGTAATTGCACGGAGAATGTGCTGGCCAGACTCCTCATCTGTAAAACTGTTGGGACACATACCAGAAGTTGGCAATGTTTCATGCTGATAGTCTTAATGATGTCAATGTATCAAATTGAGATTATTGTAGAGATCTAAAGTAGCTACCTTATTTGAGAGGAATACTGGTCACTTTGAAGGTGATAAATGCATTCAAAAATCTAAAAGAAAGAGCAAGAAAATGGTATTAATTTGAGTTTTCATGAGTTACTTAAGGTATTTTCAAAGATCTGTAACTAAATGTAAGTACTTCTCTTCTAAATTATTATTTATTTCTAGTCATTTAGTCCTTCAAAAATCGTGAGGAAGAAAAGTATTACAGCTTATTCTCCTACTACTGGAACTTATCAGTTGAGCCCATTTTCTTCTCCCGCAACCCCCAAAGAACAGGAGCACAGAAACGGACCATCAAATGGTTAGTTGAACATTCTTTTCCACTTATGGTAACATCTTTCTAGTTATTGGTTAAATCAAGATTTTGATTTAGGAATATATAGCTCTTGTTGCAGCTGGGTTTTTCTCTCTTCTCAAGGAATTTAACATAGAAAAGGCTAGAGTGTAAATGTTACTTTGGACATAAATGTAAACTTCGTAGTCACTTCTTTTTAAAATGCCGCTGCTGTTCCCTTACTATCCCATCCATTAAATAGGAATTATGGCCTGACTGCCTTCAGCTACTATCAATTATAATGGTTACAGATATGCCCTTAACAAGCTATCCATCATGTGCATAAATTAAAGGACATATAACTCAGATACTGCCACACTGCAGTTTAAGAGGAATACTTCCAAATGTTATTTTTATCCATACTTTCCATTTAGCTTCACCTACATTTAGTATATAGTTTATCTTTATTATGTTTTATGTCCTTCTTATTTTAAACATATTTGTTAAAAACTCAAAAAATTTTCCACATAGGATAATCTACCTATATAAACCTAATTTTATATAAAAATATTATTCATTTAATTCTGACATACATTTTTGTTGCTCTCTAGTAGTTTATTGCTAAGATCTATATTTAAAGGGACAGGTCTCAATTTCATATGCTTAATTTTTTTATATTGTAAGAAGTCATGAATCAGTGACATGTCATTCTCTGTTGTATAAAATTTTAAATAGTCTCAAGTTTTAGTAAAATGTATTTTAGATACGCTGTGACTAACCTAATTCATATTTTATTGTTTAACATTTATTAGATATTAAGCATATGCTAGAATCTATATAGAAATTGGTCTCATTTTACCTAATTTGTTTAATGAAATACATTATTAAATATATTAAGTTTTTTAGTCTCTTTGATTTTAAGTTAACAAAATGCTTTTACCCTAAAGCTATTAATATTATGTTTGTTTTCACAAAATTTATTAAAGTCTATACATTTCTCTCAAATTCTATAGTTTTTATATAGTAGATATATCTTTTTAATTAAAAAATAATAGCTTAGAAATTGCATATTTCTATGAAAATCTCAATAGATTTTCGGTAGATACATACTCAATTTCCATATTGAAATTAAATATGGACTTAAGGGAACATTCCTTTTGCCCATAAAAAGACTGGTCACATGATTTCACTTGACATTTATGTGGGTAATTATCACATTACCGGTACTAAGGATGCTCTTTTTAAAAAAGTCAAACTGCAAGGGTTTCTGAGGTACAGGCAGTATCTAGTTCTTGACTTATATGCTGACTACTGATTCACTCTAGTTATTAATTAAAGTGACATGTGTTTGATTTACTTTGATATATGTATATGTACACACATACATAGCATCACATCACATACAGAAGCCTCACAGCAGAAATCTGTTAAAGTCCTGAATGAAATCACATTATTTGTAATCATCCAATCCCAGCAAGTCTTCTGCACGGTTTAGAAAGAAGAAACCCTAATTGTTATCAGATATTATAAGTTCCAAATTAGAAAATACAACTTAAAAAGTAATTTAAATTTAGAGGAGGTCATGACCTCCTTTATAGTTCCCTCTTTTAAAATATTGTTCAAAATCTAATGAGAAATTTTAATAACATCTAGAAGACATTTTATTTCTACTTGCTTTTTAATATACTTCATATTAAACCCCAAACCCATTTACTTAGACTTTGCATGTTCAAGTCTCAAAGCTCGAATGTGGAGGTCAGAGGGCAACTTCTGCACATAAATCCTTGCCTACCCTCTTATTTCACTTGTTTCGGCTGCCGGGCTGTGCTCTCTACGCTGGCTGGCATGTGAGCTTCAGAGCCATTCTCCTGTCTCTGCCTCCTATCTTTGGTAGGGATACTGGGGCTACAAATGTGCACCACCACACCTGACCTTTTGCATGCATTCCTGGGACAGAACTCAGATTGTCAGGGTTGTGTGACAAGCACTTTTACCCACTGAATCATCTTCACAACCCAGCAGACCCTTATTGGGATTTTAAAAGTCATTCATAAAGGACCTACCCATTTTTCTTCTCATGTTTTAGTAGCTCTTGACTTCTTTCCATACTTAGTCTTGCCTGCCCTTGCTGACTTTGAACTTTTGGTCCTTCTGCCTCCATCTCAGGAGTACTGGGATCATGGGCATGCACCACCATCCCCAGCTCAGGTTAATTATTTCATGTAACTTGTTTAAAATAGTAGCTAGCCCTAATAAGTGCTGTATGTTAAACATTGTCCTTATCATCATTAATTGTGCTTCCAAGCCTTATCTAACTGAAAGCTTTTTTCATTAGTTAAGGAAAACTTTCCCTGGATCCCTACCAGAAACTTCAAATACAATTCTGAATGTAGTCCAGATTCAGTGATGACACACTTATAATCAATGTTTTGTAAAGCTGTTCTTAAAAAGAGTCAAGAACACAAATGTTAAAAGATGCATGTAACCTAGAAAGAAAACTGCTGATGTAATGATATGACTCCTTAGCCTGTTGTATATACTGGGGTGGTGTTGTTGTTATTGTTGTTGTTTGGTTTGATTTGGATTTTCAAGACAGGGTTTCTCTGTGTAGCCCTGGCTGTCCTGGAACTCACTCTGTAGACCAGGCTGGCCTTGACCTCAGTGATCCACCTGCCTCTTGCCTCCCAAATGCTGGCATTAAAGGTCTGTGCCACCAAGCCAGGCATAATATTGTACTTACTTTTTAATTAGAATATAATGAAGAGAGAGCTATTAACTGAAAAATGTTATGTTGGAAGATAGCTATAAAGTCCTATATAGCAACTGAAAAGTACTTGGAGACCTAAGAAAACTAAGAATTTTATTGATCCACATATTATTTGGCAGTAATAAAAATATTTAGAAAGGCATTGAACACCTAATAAAAATTCTACTAAAATAATCTAGTCTGTCACTGGCTTCTGAGGGTAAAATGAGAAAATGAATTACAAATTAATGAAGCAATCTTAATATTTGATTTTGGAGCTTTACTGCATATAGATAACAAATTCAGGAAATTAATTTTAGTCAAGATTTTTTAAAATAAAGGAAATGGAAAAACAAAATTGGGTGCTTTTTTTCTTTCCTACCTCCCTTTGTCCCCCCCCCCCCTTACTTCTGATTTACCTTTTAGCAATGTAGTTCATCTTTTTGTTCTTGGCTTCATTTTCTACCCTGTGTCAGGCCATGCATGTCAGACTAGCCTCAATCCTTCCCACTCTGCCTTTCAAGTGCTGGAATTACAGGGAGCTAAAATTTGGCAAGTCAGTCAATGAAAATTTGGCAAATTGTCTCCTTAACTTTGTGTTCTTTTCCCATACAGAAACAAGGAAACGGAGTAACTTGAGCTCACCTGTAAGACAGGAGTCCACAGTGAAAGACAGGGATGGGTGAGCTTGGCTTCAAAGTCATCTTCACTACATATTATTGAGGAAAAGCTTGACTTATCCTTACGTGACAACTTAAGAAAAGTCATTTCTCTTTGTAAATTAATAGTTTATAATTATAAGAGGGCTGCGTTATTCTATCTATACATTTATTTATTCTATATGATTTTCTTTTCAAACACTGTTGTTAAGAAAAGTATTTGTGGTGTCTTGCAGTGTTTGTGTGGTGGGAGTATATAATGCTTTAATTTTAATATTCATCGAGCCTAGGTCTGGGCTGGTGGATTATAGACCAATTTAGGGTCAAGCTAAGGACCCTCCATTTCAGAGTCTCATAGAGAAGAATGAGAATGCGGCAAGCATGAGGAGGTGAGGCAACAGTGTACAGGCTCTCAGCAGCCCAGGTAGTGAGCCAACGCCAGCCATGCTCACCCTGACCTGCCTGCCACCGATGCCTGTGAATGAAGTGTGTTCCAGAAAGCCTGCGTGGCATAGGAATACTATTTATGTATCTCACACTGGGGTGATTGAAAGTGGCCCATGTGTTCATCTCACTTAGCAAATGGTTTCCTTGTGTCCCATTCTGTGATGTAAAATGAAGTTTTAGCCAGAGCTCATGGTCTTCTGTTGTAAGCTAACATATCCTCCTCAGCTTAGAGATTAGCTGTGTTCAGAATCATTTATATGGGATTTAGATTCAGGTTCCACTTAACAGTGTTAGAATCTGATGTCTTTTATTTCATAATGTAAGTGACTCGTATTACTTACTGGATGCTGTGTGAAACACTATAGTAAAGGCGAGTCCTCTGGGAAGCCTGGCTTAGGACCTCCTACAGAACCTTATCACTTCCTTTCCCTGACCACAAAATCCCCATGCCACCAAATATGGTAAAATACCATATTTGCAAAGCACTGCTCTTTAAAATTCTTTATTACATTATCTATTGTGTGTGTGTGTGTGTGTGTGTGTGTGTGTGTGTGTGTGTCCTTGAGTATGTGACTTTGTTAGGGGAAAGCATTTGCCAGTGTGCATTTGAAGGTCAGGGGATCTCCTCCAGGACTCAGTTCTCTCCTTCTATCATGAGGATCTTAGGGATTGAACAGGGATTGAAGCCATCAAACTGCTGGCAGGTACCTTTATCTGCTGAGCCTTGCTACCAACCCAGCAAAGAGTTTTTGCTCTCCAACCCCCCTTTTCTTTTTTTAATACAATTTTTAAACATTTGTTTATTTTTATTTTCTGTATATAAGTATTTTGCCTTCATGTTTAGAAGTTCACTTTGAGATTAGAGGCCAGAAGGGTCCTCCAGATGCCCTGGGACTGAGGTTACAAATGCGAGCAACCATGTGGGTGCTGGGAACTTAACCTGAGTTCTCTGCAAGAATAGCAAGTGTTCTTAACCACTGAGCAATCTCTCCAGCCCCATACTTTTTTCTCTTTTTTTTTCTTTTATTAACCAATCAGATTTATGTTTCAATAAAATCACAATTTACAAGATGGCAATACAGTAATTTCAGAGCCAATTGATAATGATAAAAACTTTATACCAATATTTCTAACCTTGTAAAATCATAGCTACTTGTGGCCGGTAAACACTATGCGGGATCAGGTCCACAGCCATCTTTCTTCCTCTCCTACCTTGAGAAGCTCGCTCTCTCTCTCTCTCTCTTTCTCTCTCTCTCTCTCTCTCTTTCTCTCTCTCTCCCTCTCTCCCTCCACTAATTTGATTGGACAGGGAAAATCCTGTGAAATACCATCCTTTCTGTTTAATTAAATTAAAAAAAAAACTGTCTCTCAAAATATAAATTGAGCACAGCTATTACCATTTTGTAATTTACATGGTATAAGATAGACATAACACCCAGTCCAACATTTTTGCCAATAAAATGGAACACTGTCCTCTCTCCTAACTTAAAGGCTATAGTTCTGCACCTGGCTATATCCCAGCTTCAGATAGAATGCCATCTGACAACCATCCTCTCAAATCTGATCCTCTCAAACTAATAGCCTGGGTTGGATATGAGACTATAAGTTTTTAACCCCATCAGAAATCCAAGAACAACTGATATTAACTGAAAATATATAGGAAGCCTAACACAGCTTCCAAAACTAGCCAATTTATAGAGACCGCTGAACACCTTGGACAGTTTTTTACTTCAAAATGTTGGAGCATCAGTCTTCAGCCTTCTGGCCAGAATCATCTGGCAGACCTTAGAGAAACCAGATATTAAGGACTAGCCTACTCTGTCTTGGCAGAACCAAACTGTCCTAACCTGTAATTGTGTCCTTTCTTTGGACACTATTATGTCTGTAGATGAAATGAGGCAATTCTTGCCTAGTGACTGTCTCGCCACAACTGGAGTAACTCATAGATGCTCAATTGCTTCTTTGAATCCAAGACAGGGAAAGCTGTCAGGAGCAGACTAGTCTCAACAAGTGAATAAACGACATTAAACATCACATTCTGTGGATTTCTGATGTTTTTGAAAACCAACTATCTATGTAAAGTAATTTGGACTGTTGTCCATTAACTACTCTCAGCTATTTCTAATTAAAATCTTGAAAACACCCTAACAATAAACTCAGAGCCACGAATTTGCTATTTGAGCCTAAACTCACAGACTTAAACATCTCAGATCAGATTAAAATAACAGTTATAGAAGGTTTGGGTCTAATCCTTGTATTTATACAAGATTTTGTATCAATAGAAGAAATTTATACCAGTGAAACCCTTGATTTTGCATCAAAATAAATTATGTACCAATTAAGAAATTATGACTTCTATGCCAGGAAGATTTTGCTGACAGGACCGTGATATAGCTCTTTCTTGTGAGGCTATGCTAGTGCCTAGCAAATACAGAAGTGATGCTCACAGTCATCTATTGGATGAGACACAGGGCCCCTAATGAAGGAGCTAGAGAAAGTACCCAAGGAGCTAAAGGGGTCTGCAACCCTATAGGAGGATCAACAATATGAACTAACCAGTAGCCCCTAGAACTATGTATCTAGTTGCATATGTAACAGAGGATGGCCATCATGGGAGGAGAGGCCTTAGGTCTTGTGAAGATCCTATGCCCCAGTACAAGGGAATGCCAGGGCTAGGAAGCGGGAGTGGGTGGGTTGGGGAGTGGTAGGGGGGAGGATATAGGGGGCTTTGTGGATAGCATTTGAAATGTAAATGAAGAAAATATCTAATAAAAAAAGAATAAATAAATAAATAAATGGGAGAATATAAAATGAAAAAAAAAAGAAATTATGATTTCAGCTTAGTAACAATTAAAGAGATTTCTACCAAATGAAATTATGGCTATGTAATCAATTCTAGCTATTCCTCCCTGTTCCAATATGACCATTCCTATATTCCCTAGAAAGACAACCTATTAATAACCCTCTCCATCCATAAAGCCCAGGAAACTGGGCCGATGCCTCTTCAGAACTTCTTCAAGGTGAATATGGGTATTGAGATTTTATGGGGGGTGGGGGGAGAGGATAGGAAAAATAGGATTGATCAGTTTCTGATGTCTGTGTCTTGACTGGATCCAGCTGAAGTCCAGGACATCAGGAGTTCAAGCAGGTCAGTTCAGTATGTCTGTGGAGGAAATTTACAAGGCTGTATGCTCTGTAATATATAAATCTCAAAACAAAATTTTAGTAGCATCAAGATATATTTTTTGTTTGATTCTCTGGAATCTAGTACTCTGGAGGTCTCCCTTTGTCATATCTGATCCATATAACTCTGGAAGGTATAAATACCTTAATCACCTTTTCCAAAAACACAAAGACAAAAACCTTCTTCCCAAATCAGCATATCCTTGAGCCAGTAATCAGAAAACTCATTATTTAGACCTCTCTCCCAAAGGAATAATATAACCACAAGACTCAAAAACACACCCATTTTGAAAATCAAAACAATCTACCATCTTTCTGTTTGGCTCTTTGCCCAGAGCCACAGACATATTCTATTAATACCGGTATAATATCTGTCTGTTGAACTCTCTACCTGGAGCCACAGACATTGATAATTAATACCTACTCAAAACAGGTAATGATTATCACTGCACTCTCTACTCTGGAGTCAGTGACTAATATTACCTATCTAGTTCTGAACCTCAGGCAAAATTTCCCACATGATTCAGGCAAATTCTGAATATAAATTTATCCTAAAAGCAAATAATCCTAATTTTAAATTCACAATTTAATCCCCCTGCCCTAAGAGGTAGGTAAATTCCATTCTTCTCCTAACTCAGAGCAGCCTGTAATTTCCTACGGGGAGGCGGGGGAGGGTACTCTTTGTTTCAATTCCTGTGCTAGAGTACCCGAGACTTGTTTTTAGCTACCCAGTTACTCACTTAACAAAATTTTTAAAATAAATAAATATAACTTTCTCAGAGTTTTAAATTTCTAGTGGATTTCTGCCCAGCCACCACATTGGTTCACCATCTGTTGCTGGAAATATTAAAAAATGAACAGGCACGTCCCTACACTAGTACCGGCAACCAACAGGCCACAGGGCTTCCTCTGGGTGAACTCACTCATGAGGCCTGCCAACTCTCCATACCCCAGGACCATAAGGCTCCTGCCAGGCCATCTCTCCTGCGACACCCCACCCCCCCAGTACCAAGCAATGCCCCACAAACCCCACGGTCAGCCATCTCAACACCTAATTACCTGGTAGAATTAAAACTCTTTAAGCTTTTAGTTAACCAATCAGATTTTTTTTTTTAAAGATTTATTTATTTATTATATGTAAGTACATTGTAGCTGTCTTCAGACACTCCAGAAGAGGGAGTCAGATCTCGTTACGGATGGTTGTGAGCCACCATGTGGTTGCTGGGATTTGAACTCTGGACCTTCGAAAGAGCAGTCGGGTGCTCTTACCCACTGAGCCATCTCACCAGCCCTAACCAATCAGATTTATGTATCAATAAAATCACAATTCACAAGATGCCAATACAATAATTTCAGAGTCAATTGATAATGATAAAAGCTTTATCCCAATATTTCTTTTTTTTTTTTTTGGTTTTTCGAGACAGGGTTTCTCTGTATAGCCCTGGCTGTCCTGGAACTCACTTTTTTTTTTTTTTTTTTAAAGATTTATTTATTTATATGTAAGTACACTGTAGCTGTCTTCAGACACTCCAGAAGAGGGAGTCAGATCTCATTACGGATGGTTGTGAGCCACCATGTGGTTGCTGGGATTTGAACTCCGGACCTCCAGAAGAGCAGTCGGGTGCTCTTACCCACTGAGCCATCTCACCAGCCCCCAGAACTCACTTTGTAGACCAGGCTGGCCTCGAACTCAGAAATTCGCTTGCCTCTGCCTCCCAAGTGCTGGGATTAAAGGCATGTGCCACCACCCCCCGACTATCCCAATATTTCTAACCTTGTGAAATCATAGTTACTTGTGGCAGGTTCATGTCTGCAGCCATCTTCCTTCCTTTTCTACCCCCATACTTTTTCTAATTAAGAATCCTAGTTCCTCCGGGGCCTAGCAAACACAGAAGTGGATGCTCACAGTCAGCTATTGGATGGATCACAGGGCCCCCAATAGAGGAGCTAGAGAAAGTACCCAAGGAGCTAAAGGGATCTGCAACCCTATAGGTGGAACAACATTATGAACTAACCAGTACCCCGGAGCTCTTGACTCTAGCTGCATATGTATCAAAAGATGGCCTAGTCGGCCATCACTGGAAAGAGAGGGCCATTGGACACGCAAACTGTATATGCCCCAGTACAGAGGAATGCCAGGGCCAAAAAATGGGAGTGGGTAGGTAGGGGGGGTGGGGAGGAGGGTACGGGGGACTTTTGGGATAGCATTGGAAATGCAAATGAGGAAAATACCTAATAAAAATATTTTTTAAAAAAAAGAATCCTAGTTCCTTAATGAAGCCAATCTTGACTAGGTGTTAAGTATTTAACCATTAAAATAGGCAACATATGTAAATAGCAAAGATCTGAAATTATGTAGGACGTTATGCAGTAAAAGCAAGTAGCACGTAACAATCCTAGATCACTGATATCAGTGTATTTGAAAGTAGATGGGTGCTAAGCCGCGTGGATCTCTGATACAACTGTAAAATGAAGCAGTTAGAAGTAACAGCGCACAGTGGGAGAGGAAAGGGTTGTCAAAGGTGATAGCACAGAAGCAAGCCCAACCACAGAGGACTGCCCAAGCTGGCTTAAACTGCCTTCATTTCCTGTACTTTACTGCCCGCCTCTTCCTTCTTCTGAAGTCATTACATTCCTAACAGTATATCCCTTGGCAGTTTGCTTTCACATAGCAAGGAAGCCCCAAAACCTCCATTATGGGTCATTTAGGAATTTGTTTATGTTTACTTAATTCATTAATTGAATAAATTCATTAATTAATGAACTCATAAATTTCTTAAGACCACACCAGTTAGTGTTAAAATTTTTGAATTTAAGTGGAGCTACTTTGAAATACTAAAAATAATTCATATTAAATATTTTTCAACTTTAAAAACTTTTAAATTCTTGTCTGAGATCTATTTTTAATTTTTTAAAGATTTCTTTTCCTACTTTGGAAAAACAGTATAAAAACTCGATTTTTTTTTTATCGCAAGTTAAATGGAACACATTTATGAATTAGTTCTAAATAATCTTAAAATATTGTAGCAATATTCCCCTATTGTTTTTTATTTTATGGAAAATATCATATAGTGAAAAAAAAGGCATGGAAAAGAGGAGGTACCTGTTTCCAGAATATTCTGATTCTTATGAGGAGACCCTTAGAGGCTTTAAGGCACCACACCTTAGGGCTCAACTCTTCCCACACACTCCTCCCTTCATGGTACAAAGAAAAGGGGTGCCCCTTCACTAAAGTAGCTTATAAAGTCTGCACTTAAATTTAACTATTATTTTCATTTTAATGCAGCTACTAGAGAAATATGTGTGTGAGTTACAATTCTGTTATACTTTGTTGATATGTATTATTAGAGAGTGAGGAAATTTCAAATTAGAAAATAACCTAAAACAGTTGCAACAGTGAAGAAATGATGAAATCATCTTTGGCTTGTTTATTTGATACTATATCATTCAGTACTTAAAATTACACATTTAGGATGTGTGTACTCCCCAGAAGTTAAACAGCTGTGGTGGCCCATGCCCAGGATTCCAGCACTCTAGAAGCAGAGGCAAGAGAATTGCTCCATATTTGATGCCAGCCTGATCTATAAAGCCATTTCCAAGCCAACCAAAGTTATATTTTGGTACCCTTTCTCAAAAAAAAAGAACTCTCCTATTCTCAAAAAATCTTGTTACGTTGAGAAAGCATGATTTAAATCAGTGGTTCTCAACCTTAGTGCTGTGATCTTTTTTTCTTTTTTTAAGTAAAGAACTATCTCTAGAGAGACACATTCCTTTAAACCACAGGAGGCGTTGGGGAGTGTCTTTCAAATTATCTAAGTGGAACACTATCCCAAGTTCCTGCAAGTGCTTTAGTGTCTTAACTTAAACAAGACTAAATTCTCAGAGCAGGTGAACCCCTGCTGAAGAGGATTTGTTTCTCATCACTAATAATCTCATTTTTAAAATTCTATTTTTTATTAGGTATTTATTTCATTTACATTTCCAATGCTAGCCCAAAAGCCCCCCACCCACTCCCCTACCCAGCCACTCCCACTTCTTGGCCCTGGCATTCCCCTGTATGGAGGCAGATAAAGTTTGCACGACCACTGGGCCTCTCTTTCCACTGATGGCCGACTAGGCCATCTTCTGATACATATGCAGCTAGAGACACGAGCTCTGGGGGGTACTGGTTAGTTCATATTGTTGTTCCACCTATAGGGTTGCAGACCCCTTTAGCTCCTTGGGTACTTTCTCTAGCTCCTCCACTGGGGGCCCTGTGATCCATCCAATAGCTGACTGTCAGCATCCACTTCTGTGTTTGCTAGGCCCTGGCATAGTCTCACAAGAGACATCTATATCTGGGTCCTTTCAGCAAAATCTTGCTAGTGTATGCAATGGTGTCAGCGTTTGGAAGCTGATTATGGGATGGATCCCCAGATATGGCAGTCTCTAGATGGTCCATCCTTTTGTCTCAGCTCCAAACTTTGTCTCTGTAATTCCTTCCATGGGTGTTTTGTTCCCAATTCTAAGAAGGGGCAAAGTGTCCACACTTTGGTCTTTGTTCTTCTTGAGCTTCATGTGTTTAGCAAATTGTATCTTATATCTTGGGTATTCTAAGTTTCTGGGCTAATATCCACTTATCAGTGAGTATATATCATGTGAATTCTTTTGTGATTGGGTTCCCTCACTCAGGATGATGCCCTCCAGGTCCATCCATTTTCCTAGGAATTTTATAAATTCATTCTTTTTAATAGCTGAGTAGTGCTCCATTGTGTAAATGTACCACATTTTCTGTATCCGTTCCTCTGTTGAGGAGCATCTGGGTTCTTTCCAGCTTCTGGCTATTATAAATAAGGCTGCTATGGTGCTGTGATCTTTTAACACAGTTCCTCGTGCTGTGGTGACCACCATAGTTATTTTCATTCCTACTCTATAGGTGTAATTTACTACTGTTATGAATTGTCATATAAATATCTAAGGAGTTGTAACCCACAAATTGAGAACCACAGATTTATACTTACAAAAAAAATAAAATAAAGTTTAAAATTAAGAGACTGCTTTTTATTTTCTTCACACTAAACTGTGCAAGTCATTATTTTTAAGTGTCCCAGCCAAAACCATGGTAAGTGAGCTCTTGAGTATGAACTCAAGAAGGCATGTATGGAGAGGAAAAGACATCTATCTCTTCTCGCTCACTCCTAGGTGGGAATGAAAGACGGGGAGAGCAGGGTCTTTGGAGGATGGTTGATAACGTGTATTGTGTCTATCGAGGAATGGCAAAATGACAGGGGCACTTTCATACATGGCCCCATTAACATGGAAGGAGAGGGCTAGGGAACCAAATCTGTCTTTTGGACTAGAGTGTCCAGCTCTGTGACCTGAGACACTCACATGCTTATTCTTGGTAATAATATTTGTTTTCATTCCTAGATTCATGGTGTTGCTATCTAAAATTGAGATATCATCAGAGAAAACCATGGAGATAATGAAAAATCTAAGTAGTATACAGGTTTGTACTTTTTCTTACATATAATTTTCTTACCTACACTATCTGTTTTGGAAAAGGGAAAAAAGAGTCCTATATTTAAGAATTCACTGCAGTCAAGAGTTTGCAGGGTATATATTTAACTTATTTCTCACAGGAAGCTCCTTAGTTGTAATATGTAATGATTACCTGTAATATTTTAGTTTTAGTTGACTTTTCACATTTAAAAGTAATTTTGTAGATTATGAGATTATGTTAGAGTTTTTTGTTTGGTTTTGTTTTTTTATCTGCTGTTGTTTGCTGAGGTCATTCTTTCAGAACATTTCTTTCTTTCTTTTTTTTTCTTTTATTGAATATTTTCTTTACATTTCAAAGGTTTTACATTTCAAAGGTTATACCTTTCCAGGTCTCCCCTCTGGAAAACCCTATCCCATCCTTTCTCCCCTTGCCTCTTTGAGGGTACTCCCCCACCCACCCACCCGCTCCCCCCTTCCAACCCTTGCATTTCCCTAACCTGGGGCATCAAACACCCTCAGGCCCAAGAGCTGCTCCTCCCACTAATGTCCAACAAGTCCATCTTCTGCCACATAATACAGCTGGAGTCATGGGTCCCTCCATGTGTACTCTTTGGTTGATGGTCCAGTCCTTGGGAGCTCCAGGGGATCAGCCCAGTTGACATTGTTGCTACCTGCCATGGGCCTGCAAACCCCCTCAGCTCCTTCAGTCCCTTCTCCAACTCCTCCATCCGGGACCCCACGCTCAGTCCAATGGTTGGCTGCGAGCATCCACCTCTGTCTTTGTCAGGCTCTAGCAGAGCCTCTCAGGAGACAGCCATATCAGGATCCTATCAGCAAGTACTTCCTGGCATCCACAATAACATCAGGGTATGGTGACTGTATATGGGATGGTTCACCAGGTGGGGCAGACTCTGGATGGCCTTTCCTTCAGTCTCTGCTCCACACTTGGTCTCTATATTTCCTCCTGTGAGTATTTTGTTCCCCCTTCTAAGAAGCACTGAAGCACCCACCCTTTGGTCTTCCTTCTTGGACTTCATATGGTCTGTGAATTGTATCTTGGGTAGCCCAAACTTTTGAGCTAATATCCACTTATCAGTGAGTGCATACAGTGTGTGTTCTTTTGTGACTGAGTTACCTCACTCAGGATAGTTTCAAGTTCCATCCATTTGCCTGTGAATTTCATTGTTTTTTAAAGCTGAGTAGTATTCCATTGTGTAAATGTACCACATTTTCTGTATCCATTCCTCTTTTGAGGGACATCTGAGTTGTTTCCAGTTTCTGGCTATTATAAATAAGGCTGCTATGAACATAGTGGAGCATGTGTCCTTATTACATGATGGAGCATCTTCTGGGTATATGCCCAGGAGTGGTATAAGCTGGGTCCTCAGGTAGTACTATGTCCAATTTTCTGAGGAATCACCAGACTGATTTCCAGAGTGGTTGTACCAGCTTGCAATCCCACCAGCAATGGAGGAGTATTCCTCTTTCTCCACATCCTTGCCAGCATCTGCTGTCACCTGAGTTTTTGATCTTAGCCATTCTGACTGGTATGAGGTGGAATCTCAGGGTCGTTTTGATTTACATTTCCCTGATGACCAAGGATGATGAACATTTCTTTAGGTGTTTCTCAGCCATTCAAGTTTCCTCAGTCAAGAATTCTCTGTTTAGCTCTATTCCCCATTTTTTTAATAGGGTTATTTGGTTCTCTGGAGAGTCTAACTTCTTGAGTTCTTTATATATATTGGACATTAGCCCTCTATCAGATTTAGGATTGGTAAAGATCTTTTCCCAATCTGTTGGTTGCCATTTTGTCCTATTGACCATGTCATTTGCCTTACAGAAGCTTTGCAATTTTAGGAGGTCCCATTTGTCTATTGTTAGTCCTACAGCATAAGGCATTGGTGTTCTGTTCTGGAACCTTTCTCCTATGCCCATGTGTTCGAGGCTTTTCCCCACTCTCTCTTCTATTAGATTCAGTGTATCTAGTTTTATGTGGAGGTCCTTGATCCACTTGGACTTGAGCTTTGTACAGGGAGGTAAGAATGGATCAATTTACATTCTCTACATGTTGACCGCTAGTTGAACCAGCACCATTTGTTGAAAATTCTGTCTTTTTTCCCACTAGATGGTTTTAGTTCCTTTGTCAAAGATAAAGTGGCCATAGGTGTGTGGGTTCATTTCTGAGTCTTCAAATCTATTCCATTGATCTACCTACCTGTCACTGTTCCAATACCATGCACTTTTTATCACTATTGCTCTGTAATACAGCTTGAGGTCAGGCATGGTGATTCTCCCAGAAGTTCTTTTATTATTGAGGATAGTTTTCACTATCCTGGAATTTTTGTTATTTCAAATGAATTTGAGAATTTCTCTTTCTAACTCTATGAAGAATTGAGTTGGAATTTTGATGGGGATTGCATGAATCTGTAGATTCCTTTCAGCAAGAAAGCCATTTTACTATAATAATCCTGCCAATCCATGAGCATGGGAGATCTTTCCATCTTCTAAGGTCTTCTTCGATTTCTTTCTTCAGAGACTTGAAGTTCTTGTCATACAAAGCTTTCACTTGTTTGTTTAGAATCATACCAAGATATTTTATATTGTTTGTGACTATTGTGAAGAGTGTCATTTCCCTAATTTCTTTCTCAGCCTGTTTATCCTTTGAGTATAGGAAGGCTATACTTGTTTGAGTTAATTTCATATCCAGCCACTTTGCTGGTTAGTCTGGCTAAGGGTTTATCTATCTTGTTGATTTCCTCAAAGAACCAGCTCCTAGTTTTGTGGATGCTTTGTATAGTTCCTTTTCTGTCTACTTGGTTAATTTCAGCTCTGAGTTTGATTAGTACCTGCCTCTTACTCAGGTGTATGTGCTTCTTTTTGTTCTAGAGCTTTCAGCTGTGCTGTGAAGCTGCTAGTGTGTGCTCTCTGCAGTTTCTTTTTTGGAGGCACTCAGAGCTGTGCGTTTTCCTCTTAGCACTGCTTTCATTGTATCCCATAACTTTTGTTATGTTGTACCTTCATTTTCATTTTATTCTAAAAAAGTGTTTAATTTCTTTCTTTTTTTTTTAAGATTGTATCTCTCTTTTTTTTTAATTAGTTATTTTCCTCATTTACATTTCCAATGCTATCCCAAAAGTCCCCCATACCCTCCCCTCTACTCCCCTACCCACCCACTCCCACTTCTTGGCCCTGGCGTTCCCCTGTACGGAGGCATATAAAGTTTGCACGACCAATGGTCCTCTCTTTCCACTGATGGCCGACTAGGCCATCTTCTGATACATATGCAGCTAGAGACACGAGCTCCGGGGTGTACTGATTAGTTCATATTGTTGTTCCATCTATAGGGTTGCAGACCCCTTTAGCTCCTTGGGTACTTTCTCTAGCTCCTCCACTGGGGGTCCTGTGATCCATCCAATAGCTGACTGTCAGCATCCACTTCTGTGTTTGCTAGGCCCTGGCATAGTCTCACAAGAGACATCTATATCTGGGTCCTTTCAGCAAAATCTTGCTAGTGTATGCAATGGTGTCAGCGTTTGGAAGCTGATTATGGGATGGATCCCCAGATATGGCAGTCTCTAGATGGTCCATCCTTTTGTCTCAGCTCCAAACTTTGTCTCTGTAATTCCTTCCATGGGTGTTTTGTTCCCAATTCTAAGAAGGGGCAAAGTGTCCACACTTTGGTCTTTGTTCTTCTTGAGTTTCATGTGTTTAGCAAATTGTATCTTATATCTTGGGTATTCTAAGTTTCTGGGCTAATATCCACTTATCAGTGAGTACATATCATGTGAGTTGTTTTGTGATTGGGTTCCCTCACTCAGGATGATGCCCTCCAGGTCCATCCATTTGCCTAGAAATTTTATAAATTCATTCTTTTTAATAGCTGAGTAGTACTCCATTGTGTAAATGTACCACATTTTCTGTATCCATTCCTCTGTTGAGGGGCAGAAACCATGCCCTAGAAAAAGCAAGAAAGTAATCCTTCAACAAACCAAAAAGAAGACAGCCACAAGAACAGAATGCCAAATCTAACAACAAAAATAATAGGAAGCAACAATTACTTTTCCTTAATATCTCTTAATATCAATGGACTCAATTCCCCAATAAAAAGACATAGACTAACAGACTGGCTACACAAACAGGACCAACATTTTGCTGCTTACAGGAAACCCACCTCAGTAAGAAAGACAGACACTACCTCAGAATGAAAGGGTGGAAAACAATTTTCCAAGCAAATGGTCTGAAGAAACAAGCTGGAGTAGCCATTCTAATATCTAATAAAATCGACTTCCAACCCAAAGTAATCAAAAAAACAAGGAGGGACACTTCATACTCATCAAAGGTAAAATCTTCCAGGAGGAACTCTCAATTCTGAATATCTATGCTACAAATGCAAGGGCAGCCACATTCATTAAAGAAACTTTAGTAAAGCTCAAAGCACACATTGCACCTCACAGAATAATAGTGGGAGACTTCAACACACCATTTTCATCAGTAGACAGATCGTGGAAACAGAAACTAAACAGGGACACAGTGAAACTAACAGAAGTTATGAAACAAATGGACTTAACAGATATCTACAGAACATTTTATCCTAAAACAAAAGTATATACCATCTTCTCCAACACCTCATGGTACCTACTCCAAAATTGACCATATAATTGGTCACAAAACAGGCCTCAACAGATACAAAAATATTGAAGTTGTCCCATGCATCCTATCAGATCACCATGGACTAAGGCTGATCTTCAATAACAACATAAATAATAGAAAGCCAACATTCACGTGGAAACTAATTTCTTTCTTTATTTCTTCCTTGACCAAGTTATTGTTCAGCTTCCATGTGTATGTAGGGTTTTTGTTGTTTTTGTTGGTATTTAGGACCAACCTTAGTCCTTGGTGATCTGATAGGGTGCATGGGATTATTTCAATCTTCTTATATCTGTTGAGGCCTTTTTTGTGACCGATTATATGGTCAATTTTGTATAAGGTACCATGAGGTGCTGAGAAGAAAGTATATTCTTTTGTTTTAGGATGAAATGTTCTGTAGATATCTGTTAAATCCATTTAGCCCATAACTTCTGTTAGTTTCACTCTGTTTAGTTTGTGTTTCCATGATCTGTCCATGCTGAGAGTGGGCTGTTGAAGTCTCCCACTATTGTTGTGTGAGGTGCAATGTGTGCTTTGAGCTTTAGCAAAGTTTCTTTAATGAATGTGGATGCCCTTGCATTTGAAGCATAGTTATTGTGAATTGAGAATTCTTCTTGGTAGATTTTTCCTTTGATGAGTATGAAGTGTCCTTCCTTATCTTTTTTGATAACTTTTGGTTGAAAGTCAATTTTATTCGATATTAGAATGGCTACTCCAGCTTGTTTCTTGGGACCATTTGCTTGGAAAATTGTTTTCCAGCCCTTTACTCTGAGGTAGTGTCTGTCTTTGACACTGAGGTGTGTTACCTGTATGCAGCAAAATGCTGGGTCCTGTTTATTTATTCAGTCTGTTAGTCTATGTCTTTTTATTGGGGAATTGAGTCATTGATGTTAAGAGATTAAAGAATAGTGATTGTTGCTTCCTGTTATTTTTATTATTTTTGTTTTAATGTTTGTGTCACTATCTTCTTTCGGGTTTGTTGAAAGAAGATTAATTTCTTGCTTTTTCTAGGGTGTAGTTTTCCTCCTTGTTTTGGTGTTTTCTATCTATTATCCTTTGTAGAACTGGATTTGTAGAAAGATATTGTATATATTTGCTTTTGTCATGGAATGTCTTGGTTTCTCCCTCGATAGTAATTGAGAGTTTTGCTGGCTAGAGTAGCCTGGGCTGGCATTTGTGTTCTCTTAGGGTCTGTATGACATCTGCCCAGGATCTTCTAGCTTTCATAGTCTCTGGTGAGAAGTCTGGTATAATTCTGATAGGTCTGCCTTTATATATTACTTGACCTTTTCCTCTTACTGCTTTTAATATTCTTTCTTTGTTTTGTGCATTTGGTGTTTTGACTATTATGTGATGGGAGGAATCACTTTTCTAGTCCAGTCTATTTGGAGTTCTGTAGCCTTCTTGTATGTTTATGGGCATCTCTTTTTTTAGGTTAGGGAAGTTTTCTTCTATAATTTTGTCGAAGATATTTACTGGCCCTTTAAGGTGGGAATCTTCACTCTCTTCACACCTATTATCCTTAGGTTTGGTCTTCCCATTGTGTCCTGGATTTCCTGGATGTTAGGGGTTAGAAGCTTTTTGCATTTAGCATTTTCTTTGGCTGTTGTGTCAGTGTTTTCTATGGTATCTTCTGCACCTGAGATTCTCTCTTCTATCTCTTGTATTCTGTTGGTGAGGCTTGCATCTATGACTCCTGATCTCTTTCCTAGGTTTTCTATCTCCAGGGTTGTCTCTCTTGTGATTTCTTTATTTTTTTCTATTTCCATTTTTAGATCCTGGATGGTTTTGTTCAATTCCTTTACCTGTTTGCTTGTCTTTTTCTTGTAATTCTTTAAGGGATTTTTGTGTTTCCTCTTTAAGGGTTCCTACCTGTTTACCTTTGTTGTCTTGTATTTCTTTAAGGGAGTTATTTATGTCCTTCTTAAAGTCCTCTATCATCATCATGAGATGTGATTTTAAACCAGAGTCCTGCTTTTCTGGTGTTTTGAGGTATCCAGGGCTCACTGTGGCGGAGAACTGGGTTCTGATGATTCCCAAGTCGCCTTGTTTTCTGTTGCTTATGTTCTTGCCCTTTCCTTTCACCATCTGGATATCTCTGGTGTTAGCTGGTCTTGCTGTGGCTTGTCCCTCCTGCAAGCCTGTGTGTCAGTATTCCTGGGAGACTAGTTCTCTCCAGGAAGAATTTGGGCATGGAGAGCTGTGGTGCAGGGTCAGCTCCAGGGTGCAGACGGAAACCATAAGAATTCTGTCTCCAGTTGTCCCTTGGTTCCTGTGTCCTGGGCAGGTGCCTCTTGGGACAGGAATTTGAGCAGAAGTGGTGGTCTTGTGCTCACAGGTGTGTTATCACTTCTGGAAGACCAGCTCTCTCTGCTGGTATTTGAGTATGGAGAGCTGTGGCACCATGTTAGAGGATTGCTTTGTTTTATTTTGTTGCTGTTGTTGTAGTTGTAGTTGTTGGTTGAGACAGTGTCTCACTATGTAGCTCTGGCTATTCTAGAACTCACTAATGTAGCTCTGCCTTGCCTTGAACACAGAAATCTGCCTGCTTCTGCCTCCCAAGTGCTAGCATTAAAGGTGTGAGCCACCATGTATAGCATTTTTACCTGATCGAAACTGAGCATGGTGATGCACTCCCTTAATCCCAGCACTTGAAAGACAGGGCAGCAGATCTTTGGAGTGTGAGGGCACCTTATTTAAATAAGGAAATCTATCTCAAACATTTACCACCCCACAACCTCAAAAAAAAAAAAAAAAGGAAAAAAAAAAAGAAAAGGAAGAAAGAAAGAAAGAAAGAAAGAAAAATAAACAAACAAACAAAATTAGTATTATAGTGATTATAGGGCTTGTAATACATGATGTACCAGGAAAACTCAAAATTCCTAATTTAAGATCTTTTAAATGAAGAAACAATGTATTATATTTCCTTTGTAAATAATCTCTTAGTTGTAGAGAACTTATTTAACTCATTAAAAGTAGTTTTCTTTCAGGCTTTGGAGGGCAACAGACAACTTGAAGATCTCATTGGTGTTTCCCTAGTACCATGCTCCTTAAAAAGTGAAGCAAGGAAAACCAAAGAACTAAGTAAGAAACATTTATGTATTTTTTTAAAAGATTTTTTAATTTGTGTATTTTATGTATATGGGTGGTTTGTCTGTCTATCCAAAGAAGGCATTAGATTCCATTATAGACAGTTGTATGCCACCATGTGGGTTCTGGGAATTGAACTCAGGGCCTCCAGAAGAGCAGCCACTGCTCTTAACTTCTGAGACATCTCTCCAGCACCTGGATTTTTAATGTTAGTAATTTTAGAGATAAACCTTCCCATGTTTCTCAAGTTTCGGTCTGAGAGATCACACATACCCCAAAGCTGTCCAGATAGAAGTACTGTTATCATCTCTAGAAGACATGTGTTCTTTTTAATCAGGTTGTGTTGCTTTATGGCTTCCTCTTGAATTCAGAAAAGATTGCACAGAGGACACTGCTAGCAGGCTTCCGTTATACTGAGCTCATTTTCAAAGTAAGGTAGTAAGAGGGCACTGCATTGTGCTTGATACCTGTAGTATCTATTGTTTTAATTATTCTTTTTCTACAGTTGCTTCGTCCAAACAATGAGAAATTATTAGTTCATAGTCCATGTTTGTTTGTTTATAGAGCAGACTGTCCTGGAATTCACTGTGTCTCCCAGGCTGTTCTTGAAGTCACAGCAATGCTCTCTTTTTTTCAGCCTCCTGAATGCTGGGATTATAGGTGTGCACCAGCCATTCCCAAGTATTTTATATAAAGTCTTGGGAAAAAAAAGGTTGTGTGTGTTTGTGTTTGAAGTCATCTGTTCATTGTGCTCACCTGTGTGCAGGCATGGAGTGTTTTATATCATTGCTGCATCCTGTGAATCAGATTTTTTCTTGAGCCTGGGACTTAGATTTTCTCATCTAGGCTGGATGCCAGAACGTCTTAGGGATCTTCCTGTCCTCAGCCTACTTAGAGTTGGATTTCCCAGCTTGGTAAATGGGTGCAGAAACCCAAATTCTAACTCTCACAATTGTTCAGCATGCTATCTTAAACTCTGTGCCATCTCTAAAGCCCCTTATGTTACTTTGTAATGTGAGGGTGGTTTTATTTTATTTTTTCTCTTTTAGTGACTAAAGTAATAAAACAAAAGTTGTTTGAAAAGAAAAAATCAAGAATTACTCCCAAAGGTAAGATTGTAGTGTTTTAGTTTATTACATTAAAAAAACAAACAAAAAAACAAAAACCTTTTTCCGGGGCTGGAGAAACGGCTCACCAGCTGACAGCATGTGCTGCTCCTGGTTTTGGTTCTTTACAACCTAGGTGGCGGCTTCAACCACCTAAACCTCTGATTCCTGGGGATTTGATGCCGCCTTCTTACCTATACAGGCATCAGGCACACATGGTCTTCAGGCTTACATGTAGGCAAAACACGCATGCACAAAAAATAAAATGTTTATTTTTAAAAGAGAAGTGCAAAAAAAAAAGAGTATTTTTATAATCATTTCATGAACTAAGGTCATGTGTGTGTATCTAGATATTTATCCATTTTTAAATTTTTCTAATTTAGTGAAATATAAGTATTTAATGTATGTACTATTGACTTTCTGAATTCCATCAGTATTTCTTATAATGGCTCACTTTCATCTCTCATTTCATTACTTTGAGTGTTGTTGGAGTTTTTTTGTTTTGTTTTGGGGGTTGTTTGTTTATTTATATATTTATTTGTTTGTTTATTTGGTTCTTTTTGCTAAGGGTTTGTCAAATCTTGTTTATCTTTTCAGGGAACCAACTGTTTTATTGAGTCTTTACATTACTGTTGTTTGCCTTTTTGTTTTTTTACTTTCATTAATTTCTGCTCTGATCTTAATTCTTTCTTTACCTCTGCCTTTTGGTTTGGCTTGTTCTTGTTTTTCCAAGGCCCTAATCTACATCAATATGTTATCTATTCGATCTCTCTAATTTTTTAAAGTAGTTATAAATTCCCTTAATAGAACTGTTTTCATGGGGCTTTTTTGTATGTGTTTTTAATTTCATCCAATTCTTGGAATTTTTTAATTTCCTGTTTGATTCCTTCAGTGATCCATTCATCATTCAGCAGTGTGTCATCCAATCTGTATATGTTTGTATAGGTTCTATAGCTTTCATGTTGACTTCTATCTAGTCTTATCTCACTGTGGTCAGACAACATACAAGAAATTTTCTCAGCTTTCTTTTGTTGTTGTTGTTGTTACACCTTGCTGTGTTATACTGTGAAGAATGTACATTATTCAGTGTTTGGTTGGAATCTTCTGGAGTGTCTGTTAGGTCTATCTGTGATCTCACTTAATTCACATGTGTTTTCTTGTTTATTTTTTGTCAGGGTGCTGGTACAACTAGGTTGTTGATGTTATCCACTGTGGTAGTTTGAATAGGAATGGCACCCATAGGCTCATATGGTTGAATGCTTGGTCATTAGTGAGTGGCACTACTTGACAAGGACTAGGAGGTGTGGCCTTGTTGAAGGAATCATTGGAGGAGTGGGGTTTTGAGGTTTCAGGAGCCCAGACCGGACCCAGTGGCTTTTTCTCTTCCTACTGCCTGCTGATCCTGATGTAGAACTCTCAGATTCCTCTCCAGCATCATGTCTCCCAACATATACCACGGTAGTATTAGACTAAACCTCTGAAGCTGTAAACCAGTCCCAATTAAATGCTTTCTTATTATAAGAGTTGCCATGGTCATGGTGTCTCTTCACAGAAACAGAACATTGAGTAAGATATTCACTATTAATATATTGGGATTCATCTGAGTCTCTACATGTAGTAGTATTTCATTTGTGAAATTAAGTCACACATGATCAGCGCACATGTGTTTAAAATGGCAGTGTCCTCTTGGTGAATTGTTGCTTTCATCAGGACTCTCCTTCTCTCTTCTAATTTTGCTTTGAAGTCTAGTTTATCAGACATTAGAACTATATCTGTTTGTTTCCTAGTTTCATTTTCTCCAAATATGTTTTCACATTCAGGCCCTTCTCATTTGTCTTGTTTTGTCCATGTGTGGTATGCATGCATGTGTGTATTCATTCACACAAACACATGCATGAATGTGAGTGTGTGTGTAGGCCGCAGTTTGACATTGGCTGTCCTCCTTGATTGCTTTCAACCTAACATATATGGCAGGTCTCTTACTTGAAACCAGAGCTTGACAGTTTGGCTAACCTAGCTAGGCAATTTGCTCCTAGGGTCTCTCTGTGTCTTCCGTGCACAGGCATTACAGGCGAGCCACCATACCATCCTGGCGTTAACATGAGTACTGCGGATCCAAACTCTGGTCTTCATGTGTGCACAGCAAGGGCTTTGTGATGGTCAAGTGTGTTCTTAGAGACAACAGATGGAACCTGCTTTGTTATTCAACCTGCTAGTCGTGTCTTTTGATTAAGGCACAGACTGACATGAAACCATTACTATTCAGGATTATTACTAAAAGGCATTATAGGCTGAGCCACCATATGCTCTTGGCATTTGCATGGGTACTAGGGATCCACACTATTCTATTTCTGCCATTTTGTTGATTTTTTGTTTTTGTTTTTGTAGTTTTTGAGGTTTTCATAGTCTTTACTTGCTAAACCATTGTTCTAATGTAGCTTACTCTTTCCTGTAGCATCATGGATGAGTATACCTTTGTCTTTGTTCTAGTGGATTCCATGAAGGTATCTACTGTCAAGCACTGACCCTTGTGCATGGCCCAACTCCAATAGAATGGGAGTAGGAGAGCTGTAAGGTGCCCTAGCCGTGTATCATGAAATCCTTTAGCCTGTTTGAATCATGAAAAGTGTTTCTTCTTCAATTATAGCAAATAGTTTCACTGTGTATAGTATTCTGAGTTAGTTTTATGCCTTTAACATGAAGTCTTTCTCATTCCTCCATCTCATGATTTATAGACTTGGTCTTTTCATAGGATCTTCTACATTATGTTTATCCTTTCTTATTAATTCATCGTTGTCATTGTCTGCATATTCCAATTCACCTCTCTTGTCTTCAGCCCTAGTATGCAGTTCTCCTCCTGTTCTATTCTATCTATTGGTGAGTCAGTCTATGGAGTTTCCTATTTGATGTAGTGAACTTTGAATTTCTTGCATTTTACTTGCCTTTTGTTTTGTTTGGATTTTTTATGGGTTTTTTTGTTTTGTTTGTTTTTTGTTTGTTTGTTTGTTTGATTGTTTTGTTTTGTTTTTTCATTCCACATTCATTTCCTGTATTGGCTTGTTTCTTTCTTTTTTCTTTTTTTTTTTTTTGTACATGCATGTAGTGTATATATGTGCACATAACTGTGTATGTTCATTTGAAGGCCAGAGGTCAACACCAGGTATCTTTCTCTGTCACACTCCATCTCATTTTTTATTATTATGTTTATTTTCTGTGTATGGGTATTTGATGTGTGTACATGTATCAGTGTCCATGGGAGTCACAAGAGGGGATTAGATCCCCTGGAACTGGAGTTACAGGTGATTGTGAGCCTCATCTGGGTGCTTGAAATCAAGCCCATGTCCTCTGCAAGAGCCAAGTACTTACTCTTCACTACTGAGCCACCTCTCCAGCCCTTCTGGATTACTTTTTGATATGAGGCTTTTACTGAAACTGGAATTCATTGATTTCCCAGACTGGTCAGCAAGCTCTCAGGATCTGCCTGCCTTTGCCCTTCTGTTACTGGGGATCCAGACACAGCACCATGCCTGGGCTTTAGTGGGTGCTGGGGATTAGACTGACTAAGCTACCTACTAACTCCATACTCCTTTCTTTTAACTATTTGTGTTCTCTTATAATTCACTCAGGAGTTTGTGTCGTCTTTGAAATCTTTGAATAATTTATAATCATTCGTTTGAATTAAGTCTTTGAAATTTCATATGATTCACTCCCATTAAAGGGCATTACTGTGGGATAAATAATTTTTGTAGGATTCATTATGCCTTGAATTTTCATGTTTCTTATGTTTTTGCATTGAGACTTGCACATCTGGAGTTGAATCTTTGGCTGATTTTTTTTTCTTTCTAAATCATCCCTGCTCTTCATTTGAAGTGTTTGCAATGTAGGAGAGTGACTGGGTTGTAGTAAGGTTATGGTGTTGTTTTCTGCTAGACTCCAAATCTAGCTTGGTTAGACCCCTCAGCCCACACATTCAGGGCACCAGGCTTAATCCCTAACACTTTCTTGAAAGTAGAATACAGTTTGCAAAAGTAATCACTATCAAAGATAGACCAGCCCACTATGAAAATAACAGTAATGGTCAAATTAAAAGCAATTACAACCAAAGCTTAGGAAGTAGAGGAGCACTGGTGGTACTGTGTGTACTGCGATGCTTGTTAGTGTGTGTGAGTGGGAGGGCAGAGCAGTGAGACTAGTGATTAGTACTGTCTGGATGAAGTAAAGGGGAGAAGAGGGGGGAAATCAGAGGGACCAGTAAGGTCAGGGGGAGGGGGATGGGAGAGCATGCAGTTTTAGCTAAGGTTAGGATGAAAGGAGAGCTAAAGAAATCCAAAAGGCCCTCTCTTGTAGTGGGCTGAAATAAGGAAACTACATGCAAACCAAGCTGTTATGTTCTCCTAGAAAGTCTATTAAAAAAAAAAAAAAGGAAAGTCTTGAAGTAGGAAAAGAGGGCACCAGAAAGAAGCCCTAGCCAAAGCCTGCATGCACACTAGCCTTTGTATGCCCAGCTTAGCCTAGGTGAGCATGGAAGGACAGTGAGTCCTCTGTACCTGCGGCTCCCTGTCCCCCTTGATGGCTAGCCATCATTGCCTTTCCCAATCCATTGCCACCTCAGTCTTGGATCTGGGGTCTAAGCATAATCTCAGAGTCTTCTCTATTCTTGGGGATACTATAACCTCAAGGATGACACAGCTATCTGTAGAAGAACTGACCTCCATCTCCTGAGTAACTGGGGGCAGGGGCAATATTGCCTCTCTATAGCCCACTCTTGTCTAATCTGCAGCATAAGAAGTGATAGCCAATCAACTCTACAATCTAAGTTCTCTTCCAGTCTTCTCCGGGTTCCTACTTTTTATTACCTCACAGCATGTATAGGGACCCCAAGGATGAGCAGGAGGCTTGGGACATGGGAGCACGGCAGTACTAAGGGATACCAAGTATATTAGCGACTTGTGTCTGTTCCTCTACAGACCCTGGCTCTCAGCAGATCCCACCTTGCTAAACAGTGAGTTGATCTGATTCAGGTCCTTCCTCATGGCTTTGAAGTGTATTGATGGCTAGGTTTCTGTGTATAGTCCCAGGATACTTGCTCTGAGGTTTCTGTAGGTGTGATTGATGGAAGGCCTGGAACTACCAAGCCACTAAACAGCAGTGGTATTTTTTTAAATGCCATACTCGGGCTGCTCCTGCTGAGTGCTACTTTGGTCAGGTGCCCAGCAGAGACCTGCTTGTTCTTATGACTGAATAATACTCTGCTGTGTGTAGAAGAATGAGAGTTTTAATATTATGACGTGAATGTCACTCAGCAGTCTCTGCAAGTGGAGCTGTCTTCACTAGGTCATATTTTAGGCTCCCAGCCTTATGAACAAGCAACTTCCATCTATTGAGTATTGGTAATTTCTGTGTTCCCAGCCCTAGGCTTAGCAGACCTTTACAGCAATATTACAAGAGAGTTATTTTCACTGTCATAGACAATAAACAAATACACAAAATTCATTGACTTGACCAAAGACACTGGCACTTAAGTTACAAAGCAGGGACTCCATCTAAAGGTCAGATGACTCAGAAAGTCTGGCCTTTCCATGATTTCATGTTTCTTCCAAAACCATTGAAGTCAGCTGGTCACCCCAGTTTTCAGATTATACATGAATATAAATGACACTGGACCAACGAGTCTAAATGTTTGCGTGGGCAAACTTGAACAGTAACCTCGGTGGAAATACCAGATTCCAGTCAGATACAGAGGCCAGCTGCATTACACAAGGGTGACAACCAGGACAAGAAGCCTCCAAAGCTCTTGGAGACGGGGAAGCAGGCTCCTGCGCCTCCCACTTGCATTGCCACAGGGTCTCTCTCATACAAGGGAGTGTTTACAAGACTGGGCTCTCCTCTCCTCCTTTAGCTTTTCATGGCTTGAGTGTGGTATGTCACAGATTCACTTTCCTGACCTGACAAGATTTAGATATAATGTGACATTTATGTTTATTATTTCCCTAGAAGAAGTCATATATTTTCTGTGCCAGTGATGTATTTTTTTTTAATCCACACTTTCCTAGAAGTATTAATAATTAAAGCTGGCACTTACCAGATTTTGAGAAATGAAGGAAAAATTCTCAGGTCATTAGTTAACAAAATTATTACATTTAATTCATTTATTGAAGGGTATACCTATACCGTGGCACACTTGAGGATCAGCAGGCAGATTACAAGAATCCCCCTATCATGTAGCTCTTGGGGATCAATCTCAGGTTATCAGGTTTTGGCAGCAAGGACTTTCACTATCTCACTAGCTCTCTCACTAGCTATCTCACTAGACTTCAAGTAATTCCAAAGAACTTTACAGAAGTATTAATATGTGACTAAACTCTTTTGGAGGGTTGGATAGTATGTGATTCCTTTCAGTTATATACTGCACCCCAGTTCTTTGTGCATTTCTGCAAGACCAGCCTCCTAGCTCTCTTGTTATTTTAGACAGACAGACAGACAGACAGACAGACAGACAGACAGAGAGAACAGCCTCCTATCTCTCTTATTATTTTAGACAGACAGACAGACAGACAGAACAGCCTCCTAGCTCTCTTGTTATTTTAGACAGACAGGCTGACTTGTCCATAGTCAAGCTTCTACAGGGTTGGCTTTCTTTCATTCATAGAAAAAATTGTATCACTAGATCATATTTTGATATTTCCAATAGGCATTAGTTATTTGTTGTGACTTAAATAAAAAATTTAAAAACCTGTTTTCATAATATATACCAATATTGCTATGCCTATCTACCACTTATTTGCATTGATAATTCTCCATTTCCACTTGGCACAATCTACAGTAGCTCTTTGTGCTTTCTAAGGTACTAAAAGCTCTTCACTTTACAACCCATGGCCATGTGCTTCCTTGGAGTATGAATCTGAGCCCTTGCACTTTATTGGATGCTTTCCCCACCTCTGTTTCTGGTTCCTACTATGCATATTCTCAGCTTGGGATTTTTGTCGTTAAAGTTGTTAAAGATGGTACACACATAACACAAACACATAAGCAAACACAGAATTTTTCTTACTAAGTCAACAGCTCTCATCTTGTCTTATAACATACTGATTTAAGAAGCATTTGCTGCCAGGCAGTGGTGGTGCACTCCTTTAATCCCAGCACTTGGGAGGCAGAGGCAGGCGGACCAGTTCGAGGCCAGCCTGGTCTACAAAGTGAGTTCCAGGCAGGACAGCCAGGGCTACACAGAGAAACCCTATCTCGAAACAAAACAAAACAGAAGGGGGAACAGGCTAGGTACTAGTTTCACTGTCAATGGCATGTACCTAAGGTGGCATTAGGATGATGATGGCATGTCTTCTTAGAATCTTTCCATTTCCTCTAATAGTTAACCAGGCAAATGCAGGAGAATTGCACCATTTCTGCTGTCTTGCTGTCCAAACCTTAGTGCTAGTTCCCTTTGCTCAGCACCACTTGCAGTCACTCCTGCAGGGAGAGGAGGATCCATGTGACACTTCAGGGATAAATAAACAGGCCCCTGGCAGGTCCCATGGGGGAGGCTTCATGGAACTAAGAGAAACCCGAAGAGGTCACTAACCCTGTCATAAGAACTAGGCCAATGAATCAGAATGCCTTGTTAGACTATGTGAATAACAGGCTCTCTTCTGCCAAACCAAGGGTCTTGGAACAAAGGAAGGCTTTTTGGATACTCAGGATATAAAACTAAGTTCACTTTCCTTAATAATATTGGCTTTATGACTATTAGGAAAATAATGAAATGAAAGATTCCTTTCTGTTGGATTTAGATGTGAATTTTCATAATTATTTTAAATTTGTTATGCTTAAGATCTAAGACATCTGACCATTCAGTAGTCTGAGACTGGTGATGGAGTCACACTCTGATCACATGGTGAGGCATGAAATGTATTTGCTTTACACAATCAACCCTACTAAACACAACCTCATACGGTATTCCTTAGTCAATAGATGGCATTCTGTAGCACTTGGCATTTTCATTTTTTCTAGAGATATTAAAAAATACCACCATTGTTTGTCTGTGACAAGGACTTCCAGTAAACAAAATGTTTTTGAAAAGAATGTAAGCAAAGTGTAGAGCAGCTGCCAAGATAAGAAATGAAGAGACTTAGTTTCAGTCCAAAACACATTTTATGTTTTGAGAATAATTGTGTAGGTTGTAGAATGCATATTTCAAATGCTGCATTACCATCTGAACTTTACAATGTTCAAAAAAGTTGATTGTTTCAGCTATTTGTAATAGAAACTATTTCAAAACTTCTAGCTCTGGTCTTCTGAAAAAAGCCCAGACTGTGTTTTCTTAACTTGCATTGTAAAATTCATGTTGGCTACAGGATTCTAACGTTATTACGTCCTTTAAGGTACAGGACAAGCTGACCCCTGTGCTGACACCATAGAGAAGTTTAATGTGGCCTTGCCCCTTCATTCTGGCCACCACCGAGGGATTTTTAACCAAATGCTGTACTTCTCCCAACTCAGTATTGAAAACATTCATCACGCTGGCCAAATCATTTTACTCCTTGAAGACTGCTGTCCTTTTGGCATTTCATCTTCTATTTTAAATATTGAGCTGCATCTTTTTTTTTTTTCTCAGATACTTTAATTTTAAAGCACTCAGATTTGAATCTGAAGATTCTCTTTAAAATTCCCCCCTGTGCTTTCCCAGATTTATTTGGAGATAGCTGTTAATTTTGGTATCACAGATACGCATTAATGTACATTGTAGCTCTCGGTCCTTCGTGTGTTGTGCGTGCTGTTCATTGGTCAGACCTCTCTGTCTACAGGGTTACTGTTCTTGCTTTATGCCTCATCACCACTGTTAGAGGAATACTGAGGACGCCAACTTAAGATTTGTCTTGGATTTAAATAAAGCCAAACAGGGTATATTACTTTTCAAACCCTTTTACATAATTTTCTTCCATGATTTAAATTTTTATACTTTACTTAAAATATGATAATTTTTCTTTTGAAAGAAATCTGTAGCAAATGTTGAAATTATACTTTTGGACTCACTTAATAGCAATTATGTGTTTAAAAGGTGTAAATAACTTGCAAGCAGACAGTACAAATATCCAGGTGTTCTTATGTGCTGATGACAACAAAATTGAAAAGAAAGACTGTAATAATTCTGACTGGTTTTCTCTGCAGAAGATATTGATTATTTGTGTGTGGTGAGAGATTTGGAAAATTCAATTAAAGGAGTTGTGCAAAGGTTTCATAAATTTCCCTTCTACAGCGTGTACACAGACATTGTTGCCTTTTAAATCAATGCAGCACTTCACAATATATTTTCTTTGAAACATAAAAATAAATAACATTTAAACAGTTCTGCTTACTACAGAAACAAATTTTATTTTCTGTGAAGCATTTAGTCATGTGCTACCACTGACTCAGACCCATTTGCCAGCTGTAACAAATTTTATAGACACTTCCCTGGAGACATAGCTCACGTACTATGAATTTTTAAATGAACAAATGGTAAAGAAGGGGTGTCAGCAATATAAAAATTGATCAGTTAAAAGATAAAAGCATAAGTAAAGAGATTTGTATGGTGGCCTTAATAGGTTTTATTAAATAAAAATACTCTAAAAGACAGCAATGACTAGGCGGAGGGCTGACTGCTCCCACGGAGGAGAAGAATTACCCTGGCACATTTATAGAAAATGCCTGGCAGGTGAGCATTCCCATTTTAACCCTGAAAAGCAGGCAGAAAAACTAACCCCATCCCCACGACTCACATCAAATTGCTCAATGGCATACATATTTTAGACACATAAGTTGCAAAGTATATTTGCATTATTATATAGCTAATTATGTTAGGTGGTTTGCTGTCTATCAATAAAGACTCAAAAGAAGAGGGAGGCCATTTGTATTCACACTTAGCTGCAGCCCATGGAATGCCTGGGCTCCAGCTGCCTTCCTTCTCTTAAACTGCTTGTCTTCTCTGCCTCCAAGTCTCCTGCTTATCTCACTGTAAGGTCAGTCTCTAATGGGCCATCCTCTGGACAGCTCGCTATTCTCCTAGCTGAAGCACAGTTGTTTCGTGTCCTAGGCTCCCGTGGTCCTTGTCGACTGTTAAGTGTTTTTGTGTAGTTCACTGTCATTCAGATTACTGGCCTTCTTGTGGACTCCTCTGTGTTGTAGCCCCAGAGCCTCAGCCAGAGTCTGGAGAGAGTAAGCTGGAGCGTAACTACAGTAGAGCACCTACTTAGAGCCCAGGTCAAATGCCCCTTACCCAGGACAATGAATGAGTGAATGGGTGGATAAATGTCTAATCTAAGAATTTTTAAAATATTATCTATCAAAACTAAATAACCTGCAGCACAAGAAGTGTTGCTTGATTCTAAGAGTTATCTAAACATTTTCAAACACTTAAATATTTTTGGTTGTGTTGGGTTGTTGATGTGTTTCGAGACAAGGTCTCACTATGTAGTCCTGGCTAACCTAGAACTTGCTATGTAGATCAGGCTGTCCTCAAACAAAGATCCACTTGCCTCTGCCTCCCAAGTGCTGGGATTAAAGATTCAAATACTTATGGTTGCTCTCTTTATGTCCTTCATTAATTTAATGTTTACAGAATGCCTGTTGTGAATTCGTTTCTGGCCTTAGGGATGCCAGCAAAACAACAAAACATGATGGACCTCATCCTGCCGTCAGGAACATGGAGTCCAGCACAGAGGGCGGGTAGCCAGAGTGAAGTGTGTAAGAATAGTAACTGCATCACACCAGTGCTCTTTGGTATGATGTACAAGGCATATAACAAATTTCCTAGCTATTATCATTTTAAGATGTATATTCTGAAGTAGAGCTTATGAGATGTTGAAATAAAACTTATAATGCCCAAACTTGTTTAGTATGTAAAATAAGTTTTTAAAAAGATTTATCCATTTTTATTTACATGTATTGGTGTTTTTCTCACATATGTAAATGTACTTCATGCGTGCAGTACCCACACAGGATACTGAAGAGAGTGTCCAGTCCCTTAGAGCCAGAGTTGCATATGGTTGTAAGCTGCTGTATGGGTACTGAAAGCCAAGCCTACGTCTTTTGCAAGAGCAGTATGTAGTCTTAATTGCTGTGCCATCTCTCCAGCCCCCAACATTATTTTAATTTCACTTGATTTGATATTTACTTTGTATGAGATAGTGTAGCAAGTTATTTTGAATTGTTTTCTGAAAAAAAACAAAACAAAACTCTTTTTTCATATAGATCATCATCTTGACAGCTTTGAATTCCTTAAAGCCATTTTGAACTGAGGTAAAGTCTTGCTTTTCTAACTCAGCTAACCTTGTTAAATTTCACTGTTTTGTTCATGTAAAATCATTTTACTTACATTGTAAAAATTAATTAGTTATAGTTTTCCTTTAAAGCAATTATACTGTTTTGTAAAAATAACCTTTTTCTAGTAGCTGGCTGTAGCATACAGACTGCATCACCACGTTGTGCTATGTGTGTGCAGAACTTCACTAGATGGACTAGCCTTGCTTGCTTTGGGCATCTCCTTCATCTTTCCACACCTCTGGCTGGCTCTGACCTTAGTGAATAGAGCTCCATCCCCAGAGTAGACCCCAGCCTCGGGTACAGTTGATCACTTCCCCCTCAGTTCTTCTTCCTGCTTCCTCTCTAGGGTTTATAGCACTCAGCTTGGATAAAAAAATCAAAACACACTCAGAAGTGATATGATCTAAAAGCATTTTAAACGTGAGGACAAAAAAAAAATTTTGAACTATAGTAAATCACACAAATTCAGCCTCTTCATTCTAGGGTTCTGGCCCACTGCACAGATACTGTGACTCTACTGAGGACCACAGTGTCAGCTTGGAGAAACAGATGATGTCCTCTAAGGCCAGCCTCTCTGGTACAAAATGTTAGCAATTAACATGGACCAGGTCGTAAAGCATAGTGGAGTTCCCTGGAATCCATATGGAATCTAACCTTGAAATCCATGTACTGCCCCAAACTGGAGGCAAAAGTTTAATTTCTAAAGTCTCTTAAGTCATGACTGCAGCTGGGCTGGCGAGGACAGGGAAGTCTCCTAACCACATGAGACAGGAAGCACAAAGGCCCATGAACTTGAAATAGGCAGGGATAGTGAAGCTACACATGAGACAGAATGGTGTGTAAAATTAATGACCTATAATATCAGTAAAATGTAGGCCAGTAAATGTTCTGGATTCTGCCTTTCATGAGGTATAGAGCCAAGGAAAAGTTGATAATGGTTATAAACACTGCTTTCTGCTGTACCAATGAAGAAAAAGCAGTGTTAGAAAATTCACAACAGACATACATCGACTTGGGAAAGTGTGACAAGGTAATTAGTTAGAGACTGAGGACTTCAACCACCTCTAGCCTAGTGTAGTGAACACAGCTGTAACCCCAGCACTTGAGCAGCTGAGGTATGTACCTGGGCTATAGCATCAAGGATGTCTTAGGTGGGCGGGGCTATCCTACTCATTTACTTTACATCACCTCTGTCCAGGAGCGCTTAGTTTCTCCTTTAAAAAAAAAAAGGCAGGGTTCCATGGTATAGCCAGGTCTGACCTCAGCCCTCCTCCTTCACCTTCCTAAATGCTGGAATATGTTTGGCAGGTACCAAACCTGTCTGGCTCCAAAAACATGGAAAATTTTGATAGGTTGTATAAATACACAGAAAGAAGTATGTAAGCACAAAAAAAATCAGAAAGCGAGATTAAGAGGAAGGGTTCAGGCAACACGGACAGTTGTCAGGCTCAGACAGTCAGATGGCTCAGCAGCAGAGAGTGTAAGACAGCAAGTGTCTCAAGAATGCCTTAGAATGTGTGGTTACCACGAAGGAGGGGTACTGCCACTACCTGTTGTACCATAACAGAAATCTTACCAAGTTTTCTGCTTGGTCCTGGATATGACCTCAAAATATTTTTCAGTAATTCTCCCAACAACCAGAGTTGACTAATGAAAACTTTTTTTTTTTGTAGTGTAGTGTCTGGTATAAGAAAAAAATAGCTTTTTAAAATCCAAAGATGTTCAATGCCATCTCTACTACCTAGTTATGACCCTGTACATGCCCTAGGTTCATTTCCTATGTGACTGTAAGTGGGGATTGCGATACTACTTTGTAAGAGTAAATTGAACGATTAGCCTATCTAGTATCTCCTTTATGATAACATTTTAATGAGAGCTTTTTCTCCTTTATAGTGTTACCTTCAAGTCTGACAACTGTCAACCTACCTGGATACTAGTCAAGCCGTAAGAATGCAGACCAGCCTGAAGTAAAGAGTCAGTGAAAGACTGTCACATTTGCAACCTTTCTTAAAAGACGATATGCTGAGTATTCTAAATAGGAAAAAAATAAAGGCATCCACCGTGTGCTGCCTTTGTGTGCAAAAATCTGTGTATATGCCTGTATGTATGCTTATGAGTTCAGGTATATATTTACCATGGCATATGTATGGAGCTCAGAGGACAACCTCAGGTATCAGTGTGTTTTCTATATTAAGACAAGGTCTCTTGTTCAAATATATACACCAATTTAGCTGGCCTGTGAGCTTCCAGTGAGGACTGGGAGCCTATGTGCGTGCTACTGCCTCTGTCTGGCTTCATATGTGTTCTAGCAATCAAATGCAGGTTCCCACACATAGCCATCCCCCAAGCTCACCACTGTGCATGATTTCTAACAGCTGATTGAAAACAAAGGAAAGAGCCACATGCTTGCAGGAAGGTTTCAGTCCGCAGTTGCCACTATCTTCCCTGACACAGTGCTCCTAAGTCTAAATGAGATTCCCTGTCACCACTAGGAGTCCCCAGTTGGACACAGTGAATAGGAATCTGTCATAGTCACCACACCCTGCTTCTTGGCAGCTGTTGAAGGAAGCACCTGCTGGAAGCCCCTTAAGGCATGTAGACAAAGGCATCTAAATTGTGTTTTCAGTGGGTCACACTGGAGTATCAAAATTCTCTCAAATGGGTTTCTCATATTTCTTTACACAAAGTAAAGAATGCTGTCAGAATAGCCAGATGAATTTGTGAAGGTAAACCTTGCTCAGAAGACTCAAAAATAAGCAAATGGGAGCTTATCAACGTCTAAAGCAAGGACCAAATTACATAGCAAATAACATTTAAATCACTCCTTAAGTGATGTATGAGATGTATGTTAATTTGGAAATTTGTGATGATGTAATAACTCTCTATCCCAAAGGCACTTAGAAGAAATGCGCTCACTATGAACAGTGCCTGCATCTGCCTGATCATATTTAAAGGCACAGAAGAACGTGTGTAATTAATCTGCCCAGTAAATACCAACTTCGAGCACTAGGCAGGTGCAAGTCTAGATAAAATTTCTTGCAGCTAATTTAAACTTTCGGCACACACCAGTAGCTAATCTCAATGTAAATAATACATTTCTCCTTCACTCTCTAATGTAAGCCTTGCAGTACAGGAGTCTTGACTTATATACTCTGTACCACATATGTTTCTATATACTTTTAACATTTCTGGCTAGAATTATGTCTCTATTTTTTTTAGAGTAAAATACTTTACTGGAATTCACAATAAACCAGGTGAACCAGCAGCCAGCTTTCCCATGTACAGTTCCGGCTACCTATTAATTTACAGGTTATTTTATGTTAATGAAAATTTAGAAGTGTGTTGAGGAACTGGTGTCTTGGGTGTGTATTGTTCCATTCTAGGGACTATTGTCAATGCTTACTGAGGAAATTATTGTGAACATCTTAAGATTTCATACATTTAGGAAACACTGAAATGAACTATCAATATTGACATCTAAATATAAGTTGGTTTTGAAGTAAATTCAAACAAGAATGAATGTAAAGAAAATACCTTTACTATAGGGCAAATACATGGTCCCTTCCAGATATTTTTAAGCATTAGCTTAGATGTGTGATTCTCTGGTGTTTGTGTTACAACATGTGTACTGCCAGGATGGGGGTGAGGGGAGTCATCCCTAAAACATGGTTTCTAAAATGTTTATACCTGGTCTGAGCTGCAAGGAAAGAAATGCCTTGGCACTTGCACTACAGTTTGGCAAAAATACTCTAACATGTCACTTGATTCTATGACATTGTGAAAACAGAAGTCTTGTATGGAAATGTGAAACAAAAATCAAGGTTAAAAAGAACTCATTTTTCAATTAGAAACAATTCAGATTGATATATTAATTTTTTTAAGTTATTACTATACATGACATTGGCACTAAGTAGTAGTTCAACTATTCAAGCTAACTGCCTTCTAGGTTTTCAGGAACTATTTAAGCAAGGTTCTTTTTATATCTGTCTGCAAAATATAAAGAATACTTACTGATATGTCTTCAAATATAATGTTAATAATATAGTAATATAGATTGTTCTAACATTGAAAACTAGGGTGCAAGGCAAAACATTTTATAAAGTACCCTGAATTAGAGAATAAAGGGTTAAGAAGGGGGTTGGTTTCAAATGTGATGAGTTATGTGGGTATGACCTTAAGGAGGTTACTGTACGTTTGACTTCTTGGTGCACTGAGCATTTGCATGTCGGAACAGCTGGGTCTGCTGAGAACCACTTCCCAGTTCTGTTCACTGTAGATCAGATGACTCTCGCTTTATCACCCTTAGAGGCCACATGAAGGACAAAGCAGACAGATCCACACACAAAACTAATGTTTATATGGAGGGAGGAGGAGGGATATACCTGGCCCTGATCCTCTAAAGAACAGAAAAGAAACCACTTGAGAACTGGAACCATTGAGTCCCACAGCCATTCTTGAGTTGTAATCTATCCATCTTTTGGTCCCTCCATGGAACAGTGCACGGTTTGGCCACCTGGACTTTGCTTCTCCCTCAGTGTGGCTTATGATTTGGACATATTTTCTCTTCTCCCTAAAGCCTGAAGGAGAATGATTCCGGAATGCTTTATATGGTATGAGCCTACAGGGCATTCTCTTCATTGCTTTAAGAAGCAAACCCAAGTCCATGAGGAGAGGAGAAAGGGGCACTTCTCAACACTGTCTCTTTCACACTAAAGTATAGCTGAAAAGAACAGAACTCTTCATTTTTTACAAGGAAAAAAAATGAGGCTTCTGATCTTTACTTAATTTATTATCAGTATCTATTAAAAGATCCCATATCCTGATGTTAGCTGAGAGACTGAAATTTTCAAGGAAGGATCCGGTGCTATGGAAGCTACCTACACAAGCACAAAGCACACTTTGTCTGACTTTGTTTTGTTTTTTAAAACAGGATTTTATGTAGCTCAGGCTAGTCTCAAACTCATTCTCCTCCTGCTTGTAGCTACCAAGTGCTAAGATGCCCAGTGTGTACCAACAGGCCTGGCTCTGTGTGCATTCTGGCTGGTTTCTACTAGATAAGTTACTGACTTACACTGCTCATTGTAACTCTCCTTTAAAGCTGATGGGAAATTGGTATGGTTAGACTAAATCATCTGAAAAAAAATGTATTTTTTTTCCATTTTTTATTAGGTATTTAACTCATTTACATTTCCAATGCTATACCAAAAGTCCCCCATATCCACCCACCCCCACTCCCCTGCCCACCCACTCCCCCTTTTTGGCCCTGGTGTTCCCCTGTACTGGGGCATATAAAGTTTGCAAGTCCAATGGGCCTCTCTTTCCAGTGATGGCCGACTAGGCCATCTTTTGATATATATGCAGCTAGAGTCAAGAGCTCCGGGGTACTGGTTAGTTCATAATGTTGTTCCACCTATAGGGTTGCAGATCCCTTTAGCTCCTTGGCTACTTTCTCTAGCTCCTCCATTGGGAGCCCTATGATCCATCCATTAGCTGACTGTGAGCATCCACTTCTGTGTTTGCTAGGCCCCGAAAAAATGTATTTTTATTGACAGAATTTACGTGCAGGACAAACACTGAATCTGGCATTCCATTATACTTCTTAATACTTTTATTTTGAAGTTGTACTACTCAATTTCTGGGAAGTTAATGGAAATCAGCAATTCTGTGTTAAACTTTGATACATTATTAAAAGTAAAACAGGTTCAAGTAAAAGTAGCCAGGATGCTGCCTGCTGGGCCCAACAATTACAGATAGTGGCCATGGATAGTGGGGCAGTGACGCAGTGATACTGCCTGCTGATTCTGCAGCCACCAAGGTTGCCTCTCTGCTGACCTTGACCCTGAAGTCCTCATGTACATTTGCTTTGTCAGACTGAGAAATACATATTTTCTAGCATCAGCCTATGGATAGCCAAGTCTAGACTCCAATTCTTTATACCACTTTAGAATATGCCATTTAATGACTTAATGCTCTGGTGACTATATTATGAAAGAAATACACGCAAACAAGGCTAGTCGTAAAGTGGCTTTAATTTTCATCAGAGACTAAAGAAACAGCTTTCCTGTGAAAGTAAAACACACTACATGATTTTTAGGAATTGATATGGGTGAAGGGATAACCCTACCAATGGGACAGAGCCGGTGTTAGCCATGATTTGAATATGCAGTTATTTCGGTGTTAACAAGGTAACAGAAAGGGAGATGGAGTCGTTGATATGGTAGTCAATTTAGAATGACTCTAGAAATTTAGAACTAAATACCATGAGTAACTAAAAAGACTTCAAACTTCTTAGATTTATATTCAATAAAAGTTCTTTTTAAAAAAAATAGCATCAAGAGATTCTACATTCTTGGAAACAAGAATACTACTTAATCTATAAGTATCCAATTTTGCATATGCAATAATGGATATTCAAATTTCAAATAGCATAATGTACCTTCTCAGTAATTAAGAAAAATGTTAATTCCCTGAGATACTTCTAAAGATTTATGTATACAAATACATATATACATATATTTTATGCATACAAGTATGATATCTTCATGCACACCAGAAAAGGGTATCAGATCCCATTACAGATGGTTGTGAGCCACCATGTGGTTGCTGGAATTGAATTCAGGTCCTCTGAAGAGCAGCCACGGCTCTTAACTGCTAAACCATCTCTTCAGCCCAGAGATACAACTTCTGAATGAGATGCTCATCACTTGTCGCTAAACAAGTCAGGTGCTTAATTCTTCCAATAAACTCAGTTTAAATTTATTGAAGCACACTTTGTCTGACTTTGTTTTGTTTTTTAAAACAGGATTTTATGTAGCTCAGGCTAGCCTCAAATTCATGCTCCTCCTGCCTGTCCCTACCAAGTGCTGAGATGCCCAATGTGTACCAGCAGGCCTGGCTCTGTGTGCATTCTGACTGGTCTTACATTTTAAAACTATATATAAAATACATAGTTTTTAAAAGTTACAATTTATAGGATGCATTCCATTATTAAATATTGGCATTGGGAACCCTTTTGTTGAGACAGGGTCTCACATAGCCTAGGCTAGCCTCAAACTTGCTATTTATAACCAAGGATGGCCTTGATCTCTAGGTAGCCTGCCTCTACCTCCTGGTACTGACATTGCAAAGATGAGCTACTACGACCAGCTGGGACAATTTTTTTTCTTGTTTTACCATTAAATATCTGTGAATATTACCAAAATTATAGTATGCTTAGCAAAACAAACAAACAAACAAACAAACAAACAAAAAACCTAAGAAGACAAATGCTTTGGTCCTTGTATACACTTTGTGTAAATAACAATGCCCTTTCACCATTTCTTTTCCTGTAATTCCATGATTCTAAAGATGATTATGTTCACTTATACATAACAAAAAGATTGCATCTGCTTGGGAATGTAGCTACTCAATTTTCTTCCGATTTCTTCCATTTTTGGAATCCCACATGATTACAATATTAAAGTATACCAAGAAGAATACAAAATTTACACAGGAAACAAAACATATAAGTACAGGAAACAAGTCTGGTAATTTCTGAGGAGGGTCCAGTGTTACACTCAAAATCGTCAGGAGGACCATGGTGATGACTGAAGAAAGAAACTGTAAGGGAAAAGAGAGAATCACTCACCTTTGCTGTCCCAAATGTCACATGACACCAAAGCTTCACCTTCCAACAAGTGTGGCTTTCTCGTTCTTACCTGGATAGTGGGCTACCTAATTCCTTGCTCCCAAATATTTGAGCTGTTAACTAATTACACATATTTACAAGCATAATTTTAGAAGTTACTAAATTAGTCCTCATTAAAAAATTGATCTTAGGGGAGGCATATTTATTTACACTATTAGACAATATTCCAAAGGGGGCAGCTTTTCTTTCAACAACCAATGAATGCATAATGAAAATGTAGTGCATGTACACTATGAAGTACCATTCAGCTGTTTAAAGAAGTTGAAATTTGCAGGTAAATGGACAGAACTGGAAAATACCATGAACTCAGACCCCAGAAGGACAAATGTCACACGTTCTCTCTCATATGAGACTCCTGGCTTCAAATGTGACTCATAGTCTAGAGTGACTGCAGAATGCAGGACAGCAAGGAGGACATGGCCAATCTGGGAGTATGGGAGAGCAATAGAGCAGTGACAGGGTACCAGTGATCTGGATGGAGTGAATGATAACTGGGGCGCGGACTCTAGTTAGAGAAGGGGAAGGGAAAGATGGGGGGAAAATAACACTATGTCTGAATAAGTGTTAAGGAATCGTACTATTAACTATGAAAAAAAAAAGCCCACTAAACATGTAAGTCTCTGTATAAATATATATAGTTTAAATAAAATTTTCGTAGCCAAGCTGATAATGCTGTCCCCAAAAGCAAAAGACCATTAAAAACAAAAAAAACAAAAAACCAATAGCCCCAAGAAGCCTTCTTTTGAGTCTGTGAAGGTTTGTGCAAGAGACTCCTAAAACATTACATGTTATTGCTATTAACCCTTGACTGTCCCTCAAAAGTGGAAGGTACATCCCCATTGCTGAAGGCACCATGCATTTCAGATGCAGTACCCAGAGGCCCAAGCTGGAACTGATTTGAAAACCCCCTTTATGAGGACTAGTTTTCATGGTTTAGAAGGTCTCATGCAAGCTTTCAGTGGAGGGAAGAAACCAACAGTCCTACCCAAATATGATGACACTTATGAGCCACAACTATGACCACCATGGCACTCTAACCCTAAGGGTGCAGTAGTGGCACACATACCTTGGTGGTAACCAGTAGCTCTCTAACTGGACTTACCAACAAGAGAGATACCATGCCTGGAACTAGAAACCTAGCCAATACTCAGGGCTAGTGAAGTAATGGATCTTGAATGAGAACTTGTAACTACCACTTTACTAAACCAGCAAAATCCCTAACGACATTCTAAATATTTACCCATAATATTTAAGTATAGTCCTGACCCCTCATCAAGGAAACTTCTCTTTGAAGCAGAAGAAGATTGCTACAGAAAACCACAACCAACTGTATGCTTAGTTGTACAGCCCAGTCTTAATGGATAAATTTACAAAACAACTCCCACACTTAAGGCTCCAGAATCATTGCAAAGAGGATGCAAAAATTCTAAAGAGCCAGAGGATCAGAGAGTTTGCTGTTGATACCATGTTTCCTAGTAATATCAGAGGCTATACCCATAGTCTGACCAACATGGCTACCTAAACAAGAGCTGAACAAGGACACCAGCAATAGAGATGCATGCTATTGTGGTTGGGGAAAGCCCACAAGGGCTCAATCCTTTACAAAGAACTACAGGCAAGGAATGCTGAGAGTGAGAGAAATATATTCTTCCCCAGGGAAGAGCATACTACTGGTAATCCAATACCAAATGGTCCCTGAAACTTACAAATAACATCACTCAGACTGAGCAGGTTGTATTTATGTGCTTAGCAGAATACATGGATATGTGTATGATGTTGCAATTCATGGGAAAAAGAAGCCATGAATTTAAAAGACATCCAGGAGGGGTGTGCAGTCACACCAAGTGCCTGAGTTGACACCAGTTTTTGTCAGTTGGTTGTATAATTAATAAGAATCAGTAGGTGTCCAACAGTTACTATGTACAGCATTCAAATACAGAAGTAACTCCTGAAGTGTGCACTTTGAGAACAATGCGGTTTTGACATACATTTTCTAGTATGTTTCCAAATTATTAATTTGGCAAAAAAATTTTAAAGATCCATCATTACAGTCACACAACTCAATTTGGCTGCAAAGATTTTCAAAGTGACAATGACACTACAGTAGTTCCATCCTCTTGTCCTCCTGTCTCCTGTAATAGCCCTGGAGATGGATTTTCTGGGGGGAAAATAAATTAGTTCACAGAAAGTGGTACCAATGCTTACATCTGAGATAAATACCCTTCGATTCATGAGTCTATGTAACTGCTTGTTATGTAATGTTTTTAGACTTCATTTTCAAGTTAGTTATTTCTCTTAAAAGAAACTTCTGTCTATAGAATTCCCTGCATCAAACTGTGTGTTACAGGCACACTTTACCATGGTTCATTCAATATAATGAAGATAAATTCTGATTGGAAATTTGGATTTGAGTACACCAGAATTAAAGCGATTGACTAAAACATAACAAAGAACAGCAAAAATCTACTTAAGAAAATTCTGGGTGGCATTACCTGGGTTCTCACAAAGCTCTGCTGTGGGAGCCTTGCACAGCAGATCCAGTGCCCTCACCTACCATAGTACGCAGTTCCTGTCCAGGCTCCTGCACATGCTTCTTGGGTTTTCTGCATGAAGAACACTGTGAAATGGAACATGGCATTCCCATTGTTTTATTCAGTGCATTTTTTCTCTTGGGACTCCATGAATGTTTCATATCTGATGGGAAATACCTAGTCCTCTTTGCAGCATGAAAGTGTTCTTTGGTTCAGTGTAAGATGCCCCACATACATAGGGCTCAACAGACAGCCTTCCTTACGGCACTCACGGGAACACCTGCCTTCCTTCTGCTTTTCCCGCTGTGCTCTGGTTCCACTCCACGACATCAGTACTGAACTGTTTTCAAGAAAATCAGGGGTCTGGCAAAGTCATGCAATGGCTTCCTGGCAAGTATAATTTTTTTTCCTCCAAGGCTAGGAAGTGTCATTGGAGGACATGTCTTCTAAAACTGTGTAAGTATAAGGGCATCTTCTGTGTGGACACAACCAAGGCAAGACCATGAGCTCCTGCTGTCTGAGGAGGCTGCTGGCTTCCAGGGCCCTGGGTTTTCCTTTCCTGAAACCATAGTTGTGGCCAAGCCTCAGACCCTCTACCTATCTCACTTCATGCCACAAGGCACTGAAGAATAAGGCCCTAACAAGGAATACCTGATATCACTACTTAAGGTAATGGCATTCCTTTACCCAGGCCCAATGGAATATAAAATTCTAGACTAACCAGGAGAACCTGTCTGATTTTTTTTCTATGATCAATGGAAAATTACATTCACTGAATATTTTCAATGAGCTAGTACTATGGTAAATTATAAGACATAGTTCTCTGGACTTGAAAAGTTAGAGGCACATTAAATAAAATTACAAGGTCTTATTGGATTAAGTGTCAAAATCAGTAATAAAAGTACACATTTATGGTAACTAAGTAGTAACTGGCTTCTCTAGAACATGTTGTGAATACAACTTTTCTACAAGAATGTTTTTCTGCACTCTCCAGTCTAGGAGGCTATTAGCGTGTGTGGCTACTGAGCATCAGAACTGGGACTCACGGCTGAAGAACCACATTCTAATCTCATTAGATTTGTGTCTCCACGTGTGACCAGTAAACACTGTGTTGTCTGTTTCCTACATGCTAGCATCACTGATTGTCCCACTAGAATAACTTTTGGGTTCTGTTTTTCTCATTGTACTTTCAACCTGCAATGTACTATGTACTGCACTGAGTGCACAGTAAGTAACTCAATGAATTGAATAAACTGAGGAGCCTATGATACTTCCCACCTAACAACCGCCCTGGGGCTGTCACAGAGGGTACAGTTCTGCATACATCCAAGTATCCAGGCATATGCTCACAAAATAAATTTTACATCTTGCTTTCCACGTAAACCTCTGAGTAAGAAAGTTATTCTATCCTTGTTTTTCTTGTTTGCCTCTTAATGTCTACATCACCAGTGTTCTCCCATATGGATCACCATCAGTGCAAAGCTGCCCAGATGCTCAGTGAGATGTTCATGTACTGTGCTGTCTAACACTGTAAAGTACTCTGCACATCACCACGGTTGAGAGACCATCATCAGTGTCTCCCAGCTTCATGCCCTGTGACCTACAGCAGCGTCTACCTGTAAGGCAGAATGGTGTAACAGTGGCACAACTGCTATGGAAGTAAGCAACCTCTCTCTGACTGGCTTAAGGCCAACTCTAGGAGATGGAACCCATAGGTGACAATGCTAAAGTGGCCAAGAACCTGAGACAAAATAGGTCATGAACCTACAGGAAAGCACACTACTATGATTCTGCTAAAGGAACACAGCAATACAATAAATGGCTCCTGATCATGTTCTGCTATACTCATAGATTAATACCTCATTTAGCCTTTCTTCAGAGAAACAACTTCTTACAGTAGATGGGAACACAGGAACTCACAACTAAAAAACAATGTGCAGAAAATAAGAGACTTTGGAGCAATCATAAACAGGATAGGATGTCTTGGTCAAAGGCCCCACTCCCAAATCTCCCGAAGCTCTGGGCTTTAAGAAGTAAAGGAGTCAGAAAGATTATACAAACCAAAGGTAATGGATTACTCCAAGAAAGCAGTGTCTGCCAGACACAACAGGGTTGATGCACATATGAACTCACACAGCCTATGGCAGCATGCACAGGTTCAAACCGGATGTGTCCCAGCACTGAAAAGGGGAAATGGACAAGGGTTCTCTCTCCTAACCAATAAGCTATCAGCAATTGATACCCACTGGCAAAGGAAAAACCAATTTTCTCCAAAGGAGTTTCATTGAGTATATTAATCACACTTCAGAGCAGGCTCCATGCCAAGTAGTAGTTGCCAAACACAAAACAAACTCAATATTTTTGTAGACTTTTTTTTTTTTTCCGTTTTGTTTGGGTAATTTTTGTCTTGCTAGTCTTTTGCTGTTTCATTGTCTTTTGTGTGAATGGGGGTTGCTTTGTGTTTGTTTTAAAGATGATAGACTGTAAAGCTGGTGGGTAGAGAGGTGGGGAAGATCTGGAAAGATCTGGGAGGATTGAGGGAGAGAAAAAACATGATCAAGAAAGAATGCAGCCTAAATACCAGGCATGCTCACATATGCCAGTAATTCTAACACTTAGAAGACAGAGGCAGGAAGATTGGTAGTTCAAAGCTACTTTCACATACACAGTGAGTTCAAGGCAATCTTGAGCTACATAAAACTTTGTCTCAAAACAAACTGCATGTCAAAAAATGATATTGTAAAAATGGTTGTTATTTAAGGCAATCTATATATTCAACAACACTCTCTTTTAAATTTCCAATGGCATTCTTCAAAGAAAGGGGGGACCCTAAACTTCATATAAATGCACAAAAATAAGCAAGCATACCAATAAAAAGAGAGCCCAGAAATTAACCCAAATATCTACAACCAACTCATCTTTGGCAAAGGTGTCAAAAGCCCACATGGGAAAAAGCCTCTTCAGAAATCGTGTTGGAGATCTGGATATGCAAATGTAGAAAAATGCAATTATATCCATATCTTATCCTGGGTAAAAATCAATTCAGGAGGATATAAGACCCAAAACTTTGGAAATGAAAAGGAAACAGTCACCAAAGTAAGAAAAAGCCTATGGTGGGGGTGGAGAAGAGCCATCTTTATAATACATAGAAAACTATGGTGGGGGTGGAGAAGAGCCATCTTTATAATACATAGAAAACTTTAAACATAAAACAACATTAAAAAAATCATCCAATGGTGAACCAAACACTCAGATCTCAAAAGAAATACAAATGGCTAATAAATATTTGAAAAAGTGTTCACCATCCTAAGTCATCCGATTAATGCAAATTAAAACTCCTTTATGATTGTCATCTTTCCCTAGAAGGAATGACTGTCCTGATGAAAAGAAATGACCACCTGTGGGTAAGGCTGTGGGACAGTGGAACGGATACACTGCTGGGGGTGAGAGAAGCTACAGCAGCCACTAGAGAACTGAGTGTGCAGGATGCCTACAAACAAGCACAAACAAAACCAAACGCACCTACGAGCTGCTGTATCAGCTACCTCTTACACTCCTGCAGATAGAGCCACAGACTGCAAGTCAGTGAGTGTCCCACAGCTACACTGACTGCTGCCCAACCAAGCTTACTGTTATAGTGATCACAATGGCAAAGAAGCAGAACCAGCCCAGGAATGGACCAAAAAATTAATAGAGAAAATATGGTACATATATACAGTAGAGTTTTATTCAGCCACAACAAGAAAAAGAAAAAGAGGAGAACTAATCTGAACTGGCGGATATTTACTTTCACATCATTAAACTCAGGTCATCTGCAGTAGCCTATATATTCTTAACTTGAGCCATGTCTCTCATCCAATCAAAAACACACATTTTAAATAATGTATAAAAGGCTGTGCAATTCAAAAATAGAATACACAACTGAATTAAAAATAGGCAAAAGTGGCTGAAGCTATAGCTGTCATTGAAAGGTAGTCTAAAGATGGCCTAGTTGGCCATCATTGGGAAGAGAGGCCCCTAGGTCTTGCAATCTTTATATGCCCCAGTACAAGGGAACGCCAGGGGCAAGAAGTGGGAGTGGGTGAGTAGGGGAGCGGGGAGGGGGGAGGGGAAAGGTATAGGGAACTTTTGGGATAGCATTTGAAATGTTAATAAAGAAAATATCTAATAAAAAAAGAAGGAAAAAAGAAAAAGAAAGGTAGCCTAGAGTGTGCAAATCTTATTACCATGATGGGGAGAGGAGGAACAAAGATTTGAGTAATTTTCCCAAAAGATACACAAACAGCCAGAAAGGACATGGAAAGATATGGAACATCTTCAGTAGGAAACTGCAAACTGAAGTGTAGTGACACCACTGACAACTAATAGGGTAGCTATAACTGAAGAGAGCAGCAGTGCCATCAAGGGCATGGCACTGTGTCCTCCTTCACATGTCATGGCAATATAGAGCCTCACAGGCCATTTCTGAAATAGCAGGCATTGAGTTACCACAGCGCCCAGCAACTCTAGTCCAAGCTATATGTTCCAAAGGAATGAAAACTGGGGTTCAGGTTTTGTACACAGATGTTCCTAACAGTATTACTCACAATAACAAAATCAGCCTACTGCCATTAACTGATTGGGGGGAGGGAGAGTAACATGTTAATGAGATATAATTTGGAAATAAATCTAAATAATGATATATGACTAAACAGTGACATAGCATGACTGACTATGCCATGAAAGAAACCAGTCATGAAGACCACATTTTATGATTCCATGTCATGGGCCCAACTGTGTCCCAGCAGCAAGATGATTCAACAGGTACAGGTGCTAGCTCTGTCAAGCCCAACAACCCCAGTTCTACCCCTGAATCTCACATGGGGAAAGAACTGAACTGACTTTTGGTGGGGTGGGGCAGTTTGAAACAGGGTTTCTCTGTGTAGCCCTGGCTGTCCTGGAACTCACTCTGTAGACCAGGCTGGCCTTGAACTCAGAAATCTGCCTGCCTCTGGGATTAAAGGCGTGCACCACCACTGCCTGGCCTGAACTGACTCTTAACAAGTTGTCCTCTGAACTCTACACAGGTCCCATGGTACAGGCACACACACATGTATTCAAGTACACACACACCAATACATGTAAAACAAGAAATTCACACATTGAAGCCTGAACCCCTTAATTGACTATACTTGGACTCTGGCTTTTAGAAAGGCAATTATGACTATAATCTTTATAATAAAGGAAGATAGCAGACAAGGTAGAGGCATGTGAAGAGAAGCAAATGAGAGCTCTGCCAGGAAGAGCAGACTCACTAGAGACCAACCCTGACGGCCAGTGCCTCCAGCTTCAGACTGGGGAAGTCAATGGCTGTTGCTTAAGCATCCAGTCAGCCTTCCCTTGTTACAGCAGCCTGAAATGACTATGACATTCCCTTAATATGCAATATTCAGAAGAGGCACATTACAGACAAAAAGCAGATTAATGCTGTCCACGGTTGGGGTTAGCAATGATGTTATAATTAGAAATGACTGCCACTGTGTAGGGACATTTTGCGGGGAGTATGATTAAAACTCATCTAAAATTAGATGATAATGATAGTTATAAGCACCCGCATACTTAACCCCAGTAAAATGTGTAAGTTATATGGATGCATTATAGAACACATCTCAACAGGGTATAAATGGCCTTTCAAGTCTATGATCCTAACATATAAAAGGCCAAGGCAGGAAGGGCAAAGTTCAAATGCTGCATGTGCTACATAGTAAGTTCTGGACTAGCCTGGGCTACATAATGAGTATGATCCTATCCAACAACAACAAAAATTCAGTAACTTACAAAAAAACTAGTAATATGCTAAAAAATATACTCCTTTAAAACTGAACAGAGCCAGTAAGATGGAACGGCACTTAAAGACACTTGCCACCAGGCCTGACAATCTGAGTTCAAGCCCTAGAACACACATGGTAGAAGGAAACAGCCAACTCCCAAAAGTTACCCTCTAACCTCCACATGTATTGCTAGGCAAGCAGTATACATGCAGAAATTAAATACTGGAAAGCAAGCTGCTGCCTAACTTACCAAACACTGCATAATTCTGGGCAAAAATGTGAAGCCCGGAAGGTGCCTCCTTACAGAGACAGCAAAGGACTTCAACTGCAGTTGTTCTTCGGAAGTGTTCTCCAACATTGGAAAGAAAGTGCCACAAGCTATTACAAATGCCATCACTGTCACAACCGAGGGCAGCAGGAGTTCATCCTTTAATAGAAGAGGCAGCATGCTGTAAAGGAAAATAAAGCCGCAAAAGCATCAATAGCTACGGTGTAAATTTTTCAACGACTGTAATAATCGTACTGGAAATATTACATGGAAATTGGTTTGACTCACCTAAATGTTGAAACTAGTAAAAACCAGGTTGACATGAAAGGAATTTCAGTTAAAACTAAGCAAACTGGTCTAAAATGACAAGAAAAAGCATTTTAATGTTACAGAATATAATTTTACTCCGAGCCTGGAAAAAATAAATATACTCTGCATGTCTGATTTTCAAGATTAGTTTAAAAGAAAAAAGGTCTGCATGTGACTATTCAGGAAGTGTCAACTTCTCCACACGTCTAGCCAACAGCCACTTGACTAGGTCACTAGCAAACACTTCGTGTGCCACATGTACAGTCCCTTGAGGAAAAGACCAGAGAAAGCATTTCCTTCTACTCTGCAAGCACAAAGTGACTCCCGAGGCAACCATTTTCAAACTTCTTCATGTTCCATGCTCCTCAGCCGGTTACAAACTACAGTTATGAGGAACAGGATGCCATGTTAATGGAGAAAGGACAACAAAGGTGAATTATAAAGGGACAGGTTAAAAATATTCAACTGATAGAAAAATGAAAGATGAATAATTAGAAGCTACATGGAAAGGGCAAGGACAGAGAACTGGGAACACGATGCTGATAAACGGAGCCACCACTTTTCTGGTGTCTCTGGTATCTACCACAGCCTTTGTCTGAGGTCTTCTGGATTTGACTGCATCCATGCTCAACGAGAAGCTGACTAGTTAGACGGTCTTAGTCCTAGCTCCACAGCTGACACTTAGCCGTGTGACTCAAGCCAATGATTAATTTCACTGTTCTCTGCAAGTATCCCCTAATATTTATTTTTAGCAATACAAAATAAAGTTTTCGAAGAGTGACAGCTGTTGAATTACTGGTGCCATTACTATTAATCTCGCCCCTCTTCTGTTTAAAAAGGTTCCAAAAAGCTTGAGCATCCTCCCGCTGTGATGGTTTGGATAAGAGCGCCCCCTATAGACTCAGGTGTTTACACTTGGTCCCTACTTGGTTGCGCTGTTTGGAGAGGTTTATAACATGTGTGTAGCATTGCTGGAGGAAGTATGTCATTGGAGCTGGGCTTTGACGTTTAAAAGAATGTGACATTCAGGCGTGCCCTCTCTGCTTCACGCTTATGATTAAAATGTGAGCTCTCAGCTTGATACTCCAGCCACCATGCCTGCCTTCCACCATGCTTCCATCATGATGGGGATGGATGCTCATCCCTTTGGAACCATATGCCTAGACACAGCCTTCCTTCCATTGGTCGCCTTGGCCATGGTGCTTTATCACAGCCACAGAACTAACACAGCCCCTTTCTTAAAGGAAAGGTTTCTTAAAGGTTTTTTTCTTCATGTCAACCAGTATAAAGATTTAAGCTTGGAGCCAGGCAGTGGTGGTACACACCTGTAGTCCCAACACTCAGGAGGCAGAGGAAGACAGATCTCTGAGTTCAAGGCCAGCGTGGTCTATACAGTGAGTTCTCACAACCACTGAAAGCACCAGGTAGGGCATGGCGTAAGGCAGCAGACAAATGGGACTAAACTGGGAGGACCCAAGCATCCCAGGCTACTCTAAGCTTATACAATATTATAGTATTAGGATAACACATCCCCAGTTTTACCCAGTTTTTCTTTGCTATGACAAATGGAAAACTGTAATGTTCTTTAACAAAACAATCTCTTTAAGGATTACCAAGAGGATCTGAAACCTTCATCTACTGTGGTGTAGGGAAGCAGAGGACAAAAAACAGAACACAACATATGAAAGATATCATGAAGGTAAATGGAGAGAATAAGGCTAACGGATCGATGTGGAAATGAATGAAATACAAAAGGCAAAGAGGAGAAGCAAGAAAGCCACTTTGAAGGATGTATAGAGAAATTATGAAGTATAATTTGATTAGTATAGAGAAAATATGAAGACCTGGAAAACATGAGAATATATCAATAATAATTTTGTCAACTGTTTTGATTTAAAATGTATTTTATAAAGTAAAATTAAAGCATTATCCTTCTGAGAATGACTAAGATAAATATATTCAAAACTATTGTGTGGTCTTATTTTACATTTAAATTAACATTTTTATAAACATCCTTATACAATGAACATTATAATAAATGTATAGTTCAAAGATTTCTACTTACAATGATACCAAGAGAATGGACTTTTCATGTACTTGGAAAGAAAACAGAAAGAATGATAGCGCACAGCTAACCTTTAAGAAAGAAGAAAGTAAGACATGATTCAACAGTGTGAGAAATATATCAGTGTAGTTACAAATCTAAATAAAACACGCAGTTCAAATATTATGCCTACTACCTGGAGGCAAAAATCAAACACAGAATATGCAATTTTTTTTATTTTTATCTATTTTGTTTGTTTGTTTGTTTTTTTCGAGACAGGGTTTCTCTGTATATCCCTGGCTATCCTGGAACTCACTCTGTAGACCAGGCTGGCCTCAAACTCAGAAATTCACCTGCCTCTACCTCCCAAGTGCTGGGATTAAAGGCGTGTGCCACCACACCCAGCCAGAATATACATATTACTTAACTAAATTTAAGTGTGTAAATTAAAAAGCCAGTAATAATTATTGAGCTGGTGAGAGGGTGCAGTGGGAATAAGGTGCTTGCCACCAAGCCTGATGACCAAATTTAATCCCCAGGCCCCAGGCCCCACATGGTGGAAGAGAGAACTGGCTCCCACAATTTGTCCTTTGACCTGCTGAGGTACAAGCAAAGCTCCCATCCCCAAAACATAGTAATTAATAAATGAAAAACAAAACCAAAACTATTAAAAGGGTATAGAGAACCATCTAAAATAATTCTGGAACTCAGCTACTAATAAACAAAACTACCAAGTACAGGAAGGAATACAACAACCAAACCCCATCACCTCTTGGAACTTGGAAAACTACTTAAAGTATGGAGTCAGCCAGATGGCTCAGACAGCAAAGGCCTGTGCTGCTCAGCCTGATGACGGGTACCACCTCCAGGATCCACTTGATAGAAAAAGGGAGCCAACACCCACAAGCTACCCTGTTTTACACACACACACACTATGGCACACACACACACACACACAAAATATATGTAAACTTGTTAAGTATGAAACATAAAAAGGTCAAAATCTAAAACTGAAAACAAAAGAGCTCTATTGTAGTGTTTTTAAAAAAAAAAGTACGCCCAGTGAAACATGTGTTTTATGAAGTCATCTGTCTGTGTGTGTCCTGCTGCTTAAGCACAACTTAGACCCTACACATCACTCTGTAAATGTGCTGACACTTCCTACATACAGCAGCCATCCCCTTTGCTCCGTTCTGCTCTGTCAATGTTGGCAACGCAAGGTACATGTCAGCTGGACCAGTACAGCACTGCTATCTCACAGTAACCTTCAATCACATCGTACCCGTTTCAAACCCCACTGGCTTCCTAGTGCCCTTACAATAAAATCTGGACTGCAGTGAAATCCGTCGTTCCTAAGGCATCAGTTAGACTCCTTCCCGCCACCTCACCCCAACCATGTCACTTATCCCTTTATGCTTCAAACAACCCAAACGTTTCCATTATCTTCTCTTCCCAAACCTGTTTCTGTGCCTGTCCTATGCACACTTCTCAACCAAACATCTGACATCTTCTGAAATTTTTCCCATTTTTTTATATTTTTCTCACCCACCCGTGACACACAGAAACAGACAGGGACACATGTAACATCCATTCCCATCCTGCTGTCTGTCTTCTGCCTTCAGCTGTCCAGAAGTTCCAAGCCTTGTCTAGCCTCCCAAAGCTGACTGAAATCCCACTTGCTCAGCAAGTCTATAGTCCTCCTCCAAGATCTCTCCTTCCACCAGCACATCACAGACTCAGTCGGCACCAGCAGAACATAGTGCCACCTGCTCAACAGCGTCAGACGGACAGACGTTATTACCGCCTTTGTGACCCTCATCAACCAATCAATACAAAGCAAAACACCCACCGGTTCTTAAAGTGAACGGAACTGAAGGTTCTGACTGCTCGGCCTAATCCAGCATTTGCAAGGACGGAGGCCAGTGTGTCAGATGATCAGTGCTTTGTTCTGCAGCCCACTCAGTCCTACCCCAAGCAAGTGATTACAGGTGTCTTTAAAAATGTCAGCTATAGCAAGAACTAAGTCTCTTAAGAAAAATGAGAAACTTACCAGAGTAAATCTGAATCCTTTACAAGAGGGTCGAACTGTCAGTTTTATACATGCAGGAAGCAAGCTCAAAAGTGTAAAGCAAAAGCTAAAAGGCAAGGAAATAGGTTTTTTTTAATTAGAAATCTAGCTAAAACAATTAACTTTTAAAGTAAAGATTATATTATTCAATAATCCAAGATGATCTCAGATTAAACTTTATTATTTATTAAATTTTAAATTAAAATGTGAATAAAACAACACATTGAAATATGTATACACTTTTGTACACAATTCTTACATAATACAAATCAAACAATACTAAGTACTGTATATGTCATTCAGCATTTAATATCACATATGATATATCATGTAATATGTAATATCATGTGTCATAGTTGCAGGGCAATTACCAAACACTAGAAAATAAGAAAACACCATCAGGCCGGGCGTGGTGGCGCACACCTTTAATCCCAACACTTGGGAGGCAGAGGCAGGCAGTAGTGAGTTCCAGGAGGGCCAGGGCTACATAGAGAAACCCTGTCTCGAAAAACCAAAAAGAAAGAAAGAAAGAAAGAAAGAAAGAAAGAAAGAAAGAAAGAAAGAAAGAAAGAAAGAAAGAAAGAAGAAAGAAAGAAAGAAAGAAAGAAAGAAAGAAAGAAAGAAAGAAAGAAAGAAAGAAAGAAAGAAAGAAAGAAAGAGAAAACCCCATAGGCCTAAGGAGACAACACTGTATTTTCAACACAAATATTCAAAAACTTTACTTCCAGAAGAGTCCTGGCCCTCACTCCGCAAAAGTTGACAAATCTTTTTCAACTCCAGAAAGAACCAATCATAAGAGAGTATGTTGTGGTTTAGTCTAATATTTGTATTATGTTAGTTGGGTCCCCAAAATTGTAGAAGAATCCACACATAAGACACTGAGGGTCCCTGCCTCCCGTTGGTTTTGATTGGTAAATAAAATTTCTGGTGGTCAATGGTTAGGCAGGGAGACAGAGGCGAAACTTTTAGCATTCCCAGACAAGGGACTGAGGGAGGGAAAAGAAAGCCACCATGCCAGGAAAGTAGATGCCAGACCTGACATGCTGGACAGAGAACACAGCCCTGACATAGGTGTTGGTGAACTCAGCCCAAGAGGCCTGGGTCCGGGATAGCCAATGTGGAATACAGGTTTTAGTAAGTAATAACTCAGGAATATCAGAGGAGAGAATGTGTTATCTGTGTGAAGGTTTAAAAGTGACCTGGCCATTGACCTGTTTAAGACATATTAAAATATAAGGCCATGTGTATGTGTCTTTCATTTTAGAACCCAAAACATTGGCTGGGTAGTGAGAAATGTGCCAGCACCGGGCTGATTTAAATAGAGATTAATTGGCTACTGCTACAGTTGGCATCCAGCATGGGGCTCAAACCTATGACTCTGAGATTAATAGTCTCTGACTACTACTACAGGAGTGAGCTATACAGCTTCTCTTAGATGTGGCTGATGAATAAGGAGAAAAGCTAAACACGGGCCATCTCAGAACTGTGACAAACAGCCCATAAAGCCCGAAGACAGATAATGTCTCAACACAAAACCTCACCTCCTCACTTTGGGTGGTTCTGTAACTTGTGAGTGGTGAGGCTTAAGTCCCCAACCTCCCTTTCTGCACACTTCCTGAGAGGGTGGGCTACAGGGTCTATTCTGAGAGTCAGAGCCCACAAGAAAGGCAATACTATCTGCTAATGATGTCAAGCAATGATGAGTCTGTCCTGGGGGCTTAGCAATCAATGTCCTGGAAGCCCTCCTGATAGTCACTGTGGGCCAGTTCCATTTCCTTCCCAAGATATTCCTGACGTACCCTGTGGACTGGTTGCTTCCTTAGCCAGACCCCCACAACTCCTCACAACTGCATTAGCCAAGTACCGTGATAAACTCACACAAACACAATTCTCTCTAACTTGCTGTATTTTTCTGGCTGATGTTAGCTGCACACCTATAAAAATCATGAATCTTCAAAATAATACTAAATCATAGTTAAAGTATGTTCTATTTAAAGAAAAAAATAGGACAAATGTCCACATAAAATAATTCGAACTGGGGAGGGGAAGAGGGAGAGCAAAGGAGAGGAGCAAGCTGGGCATGGTGGGTCACATCTTTAATCCCAGCTGGGGAGGCAGAGGCAGGTGGATGGATCTCTGAGGCCAGCCAGGGCTTCAAAGAAAGTTGCCAGACAGCCAGGGCTATACAAAAAACTTTGTTTGGGGGGAAGGAGGTGCAGGACACAGAATTTTACTGTACTAAGTGGAAAGCCACTAGTAAGCAGCTCAGATAAGTAGCATAGTACTGTAGTGTTTTTGAAGAGTGACTTATACAGTACTATATAGAAACTTTGTTAGTTACCTGATCGCTATCTGGATGTGGCGAGGCAAAGTGTCCTTAATCTTCAGAAAGACATTAACGCTGCACCAAATATTAGCGACTTTATCCTTTAGAAAAAGAGTTGTTACTTTTACATTTTGATATAATTGAAGGAAATATTAAACCCCATGAAGTACAGCCTATAATCTCCAGGTAATAAACTTTCAAGACATGAAACTTTCATTCACATTCATAAGAACGTACATTAAACTCCTCAAGCACTAAAAATATACACTCCCAGCCTCAAACATCTTTCTCTTTTGAAATACAGATTATGTAAAGCATGAGTAAACTATAATCTATATCCTAATAAACACTTGATATTCTTCAAAAAGCAGAATATAAGCAAAAAGCTCCCCAAATTTATAAAATAAATATTAATTACATTTGCCCCATTTTATTACAAATTTAACTTCCTGTCACATTATCTAATAGATACGAGTAATGCCAACACTAATGGCTAATAAATCAAGAAGTTTTAAAACATTAGAAATTGTGCTAGGCTCACTCAAGATAAAATTTGCTATTTCAGCTCCCTAGATAATAAAATCTATCCACTCACAGCTGTGACTCTCACAGGGGTCCAGGCAGGACGACATCAAGAGAGTGATGGCCTCTAACAAGTGTTCTGCCCACTTCCTCTTCCGGGTCAAAGACCAGATCTAGACTGGTGGGGCTGGTGATTCACTATGAATGTGCCTGACACCATCCCACACTTAGCATCATAGACACTTGGGGGACTGGTGATACACTATGATGCCTGACCTGACACTATCCCACACTTAGCATCATGGACACTTTCTGAAATTGGAGGTACAGCATATAAAAGGTAGCTATTGTATTTTTTTTTAAATCAAGTTTTTCTTTGCTGTTAAGGTTATTAAGATTTGAAATAACAACTCTGCCACAAAGCAGGTTTATGAATGCCCGGCCTCAGTTTTCTATCTGTACGACAGGAACAACGACCATTTTAGGGATCGTGAAAATTATGTGGTAGGGTCTAGCACGTAATGAGTGATGTTAGCCACAATGGGGATCAACAGTACTATACATTGACACTGTCACACACCCCTCTACCTTCACAGCAATAAACATAATACGTAGTCTCTTTCAAATATTTTATAGAAATTATCTACTCAAAACTTAGAAATGCTTTCTAATTCTTTTCAAAAGAAATGTTATTAAAAAGCAAATTATCTATAAATATGTTGTCTCTAAGTTTATTAAAAGACCTTTTGCTCCAGAAATAAATGGTTTGTTTAGCTTAATTACTAATTCTAAATGATCAAATTATTTCATGCAATAAAAGTTTAACAAGAGTGATTAAACTAGAATTAAATGAAAGGTTCTCATTAAAAATTACCACAGGTGAAGGTTATATATTTCATAAGAAATGATGAGATCTTTCTAAGGCAAACAGGATTATCAGCTTAACAAATAATTGTGGCAAACTAAGAGATCATGAACCAACACAGTAGTGGGCTTGTTAACTAACTTGGTGGCTGCGGCATCTAATGTTCTTTTGTTATGGACCAATCTGACTAGAAAGAATGTACAATTGAATTATGGACCTAGTTATGGCAAAAACATTACCTATTCAAATAAGGCACTAAAAAGTGCCAACTGAGCTAGGGGCACTACATTGGCAGTTATTAAATAACTGACTGGAGGAGGAAACGGAAGTTCCTGTTCCGGGTATCGCCTACACGGGCTCCTCAAGGTTACAGAGGAGGTCAGCAACAGAAAGGATGGATCCATTCGATCATACCTCAAACAGTCCACGGTCAACAGGGAAGAGTCTTCTAACAACCTGCAGGGCATGCTCCCTTTCTGTCAAGAACGGCAGCCAACACAGAAGGAAAGAAGCCAGGACAGTACAGGCTATCCTAATGAACAATGCAAGCCTAGAACAGAGAGGCGAGGTGAGCGGTAAGACAGAGACAAGGGGTGTGACTGGCATCTAATAGAATAACTACAAATCTAACAGTATCGTCTACCAGCACTACCAATAAAGATTTAAAATGGGACACCACTCACAACATAGCTGAAATTTTCAATTGATAAAAGACTCGTTTCTCCAGCTAAGGACGCATGAGTATCCTAATTAGCATTTAGCTTGGATGCCTTTGCTAAAGGCCTGAAGGGATGCAGCCATAAAGAAAACTGTCAAGTAGGAGTATTTCTAATAAGCAGATAGCATGACAAGCTCTAAAGTGACAGCACTCTACAGCAGGGCTCTGGCAAACCCTCCCACACTGCCTCCAGTGTAAGCTGACCAATCCGTCCTGTAGTTATGAAGATCTACAAGTCTATGGCGCAACAGCTTTCCTCCCATTCACCCATGGCCAGCACATTTAGGAGAAACCACCGAAGACAAAGACCACCTTCCTCCAGAGAAGCATGCAAATAAATTCTCTGAAAATCTTGAATTCTATGCTTTAAAAGGTACTCACCCCTTTCCTTTGAGGCCTTTTTTAAAACACTTGCCAAGTAAAAAGCAAAAAAATGGCAGGGAGTGGTAAAGTTCCATCTGCTTATAATTTAGAGCTAAGCAAAATGCCAGTGACCCTAGCAGGTCCCAGTCCCAAGATACTCCAAGAACACCCCACAACGCAAAGCCAAGACTCACAGAATTATATATGTTCCCGTGTCAAGGAAATTAGCTCAATAATTAAGAGACAGTTTACATCATACAGAGCATATTTCTTGCGTGATTTAAAAATAGCATATATCTAGAATAAAAGCTTACTTCTAAATATGACCTGAAAGCACTAAAGTGATAAAGAATGTCTACAAAGAATATATACAAAGCAATCTCAAGTATACTAAATCGCTACACAGCAACTGAGAATTATAAATATAGATACCATAGACTTGTTCTGTTAAACCACTTCACAAAAGTATTATTAAAAGTATTATTAAAAGTATTATTAAAAGGTGCCAAATCTAGAGAACAAGACTATCCTGGTAGCAAGTTTAATTATGACAACAAAATTACTGCTGTCTCTGTATGCTGCTTTTATTCTATATGTCAATCAGATAAAGAATCAAAAGAAAAAGGGGCGGAAAAGAAGGAAAACTTTAATTAGAATTTCAAAATATGTCTAAGAAGACAAATGGAATCGAGGTGTTCATGGCAAAGACAGGGTAATTTTCTATAAAGCAAAACCAGAAGGCAAACATGCAGAAGAGGAACATTTAAAAAAAAAAAGAAAAAAGAAACCTAACAACTAGCTATTAAGATCAGACAGAAAGGAGACAAGCAAGAAAGTTAACAAGGAAATTAAAGAATATGAGCTTTAAAAAAGAAAATGATGGATCCGCACAGTGTCCACAACAACGAGAAAGACACCTCCCTGTGCATAAGGGAATCGCTGCATTTTTAGAGCCCACGCGGTAAATAAGAAAGAGAGCAATTAGAACCGGTGACATGGTTCAGTGGGTGAAGGGGCTTGCTACCAAACCTGCTGACCTGATTCCTACAACCCACACGGTGGAAGGAAAGAACCAACTCCTGCAAGCTGGGCCCTGATCTCCACATACACACATCCATACATAGACACAAAAAAACAGTAATTATACTACTGGCAATAAATACCTTACGCCGGGCCGTGGTGGTGCACGACTTTAATCCCAGCACTTGGGAGGCAGAGGCAGGCAGATTTCTGAGTTCGACGCCAGCCTGGTCTACAAAGTGAGTTCTAGGACAGCCAGGGCTATACAGAGAAACCCTGTCTCGAAAAACAACAACAACAACAAAAAGAATAATCATTTAAAAAGTATCCCCACAAAAATAACACAACTCAAAAGCTTTAAGATTTAATTAACACCTGACTTATTTCAACCCTTTCTATCAAGTGAAAAGAGTTTGTATAAGCACAGTAGCATATACAGCAACAGCAGATGGCAATGCTATGCAGTGAGCCTAGATCATAATATGTAACTGGTTTTATGTCTAATTTAATAAAGGATACTGAAAATGTCCATAGTCGATAAGAATAAGACCTGGATACAGCAATATGCATAACGCACTAGCAATCTGTAAAGAAAAGTATGGTGGATAAGAGATCATTACTACAGTAGAGTGATGTGTACTGTGCATCTAACATGGCAAAAACGTACTTCCTTAATCAGAATATTCTACTTCAAAAGCCCCTATTAAGACACTAAAATTTTCATGAAGGCAATAGAAAATACTTTAAATTACTGAAAGGAACTTTTTATCTGTTGACTCTCACTATGTAGCGCTGGCTGTCTTAGAACTCACTAAGTAGGCCAGGCTGTCCTCAGACTCACAGAAATGCACCTGCCTCTGACTCCCACAATGCTGGAATTAAAGATGCCCTCAACACCACATCCAGAAAGACAGTTTTGATCTAATGATTGGCTATCTAATCAGTCGATGTAAAATTCTCAAGGAAGGAGACTTGATCATGACTGTGGGCAGACACACAAACTTTCCAAAATGCCTTTTAGTTGAGTCCTTGTCACAAGCCAGCTCAAAATTCTGATTATGAGCTTAGCAACAAGTAAAGCAGGGTGGGTTACCAGTGCAGCAGTCCTAAAGTTCAACGCATCCTGTTATTACTAGAAAGCACTTAAAGTAATTGTTGTAAGTTAAACTGTTGGTTTTTAAATGCAAATTACTCAATAGAAGATAAAATATTCATTATCCTATATACTCCCAAAGAGCAGGGCTTCCTCAAAGTCGATCCTGAATAGGCTAGTAATAACACACTGACTCAGAGATGAAATGTCAAGCAGGGTTAGCAGTTACCTTTCTCTTAGGTGAGATTTCTTTTAAGGAGTAACAGTACAAAAGCACCGCGGGTACGTAAATGAGCAAATCAGCAGCAAGAACTGAAACACAAGCAGATGAGATGAGGTCATCCGGTTCCAGCAAGCCATCCGCCATGGTCCTCCTACAGCCTCCACCACCATCCTCCTACATCCTCCACTGTCTTCCTACAGCTCTACCACCATCCTCCTACAGCCTCCACCACCGTCCTCCTACAGCCTCCACCACTGTCCTCCTACAGCCTCCATCACCATCCTCCTACAGCCTCCACTATCCTCCTACAGCTCTACCACCATCCTCCTACAGCCTCCACCACCGTCCTCCTACAGCCTCCACTGTCCTCTTACAGCTCTACCACCATCCTCCTACAGCCTCCACTGTCTTCCTACAGCTCTACCACCATCCTCCTACAGCCTCCACCACTGTCCTCCTACAGCCTCCATCACCATCCTCCTACAGCCTCCACTGTCCTCCTACAGCTCTACCACCATCCTCCTACAGCCTCCACCACCGTCCTCCTACAGCCTCCACTGTCCTCCTATGCCTCCACTCCCTCTGCCTATGCCTAGTTATAATGCTGCATCACTAGACGATGTCAGAGCTGTGCTCTTGCCGCTTTGAGTTGGGCATCAAATGAACGCTCAAAGCACAGGAAGACACAGCATATTCTCTCCGTCTGGATACTCCAAATGTCCTGCTCAAAAGAACAACTCAAAGGAGAACCTTTAGTGCTACTATTTATAAAAATAAATAAACTTTTATAAGTTAATGCATAGAAAAAAGTTGGAGAAAGTCTCATGAACATTATTTTACACATCAGCAGGATGAAGCCTTGGGCTTCATAATGAGTTCCAGACTGGCCATGAGACAATAAAACACAGCAAGACCCCGTCTCAAAAAAAAATAAAATAAAAAAGGAGCTTAAGAGGCCTGGGTAAGGTGGAAATACACACAAGATAGTTTTGTGTGTGTGTGTGTGTGTGTGTGTGTGTGTCCAGCATGGGATGGGATGGTGGGGGGACAACAAAACAGGGACAAAACAGAAAAAAAAAACAAAAAAACAAAAAAACAGTAGTCCTTTTAGAACAAAGGACAACAGTGCTATCCAAAAAGTCTACTATCCTGATTTAAGAAAGAAATTTTTTAATGCCTACCACTCTCTTTAGAGCTGCCCCAAAAGCTGTAACTCTTGGAAATGCAGATACTAGTTTGGATGCTGTGAACCACAGGATTAATATGCAGTAAAAAAAAAAAGGTTAAAGCACTAAAAAGAGGAGAGATATGAAAAGGACAGACAGACAGACAGACACGGGTCACCTCCTGGGCCTGAGAGTCTATGACAGGGGACCACACTGTGTACCTAGGCTAATTAACAACAAAAGGTATGAGCTAGAATAGAGTCTTAGTTATGTAATGCTTTTACAGAAATCAAAGCGCGTTACTGTCAGTCTCCTAGAGAAGCAAGCACTCAACGATGCTCAATTAACCTTGCTGACGGGGATATAGCTCAGGGGGAGGTGCTTCACTAACATCTTAAGTCCCTTTGTTTAATCCCCAACGTCCCTTGGGGGTGGGGGGGCGGTGTTTAGTGGCCTGTTTAATGTACAGCCCACACAATGTATGAAGGCTGCCTTCAGAAGGCTGAAGGAGCCTGGGATTAGTGCACCGAAGCAGCAGTACAGACAACTACAGTTTCAGTTTCTTACTATCTGACCTATGACAAGGTTCCTGCCTCCTGCAACTGTGCCTTGGTAGTTTCCTCGGCTTTAAATAAGAGTAAGACTGTTCGTTTCAATTGATTTCTCACAGGATCAAGTGATATAATAAAAATGAAATACCCAGATTCACTTTTACTCTTGGTGTAAAGGTTACAAATACTTTTAGTCTACAGTATTTACATGCATATGCATAACTATAAATTTCAAATCCATTAGAGCAATAGCTGGGCATGGTGGCACATGCCTTTAATCTCAGCACTCAGGAGGCAGAGGCAGGTGGACCTCTGTGGGTTCAAGATAATCCTGGTCTACATAGTAAGCTCTAGAACAGCCAGAGTTACATAGTGAGACACTGTCTCAAAAAGAAACAAGAGTAAGACTTTTTTTTTCTTTTTTCTTTTTTTTTTTTACAGTTCCATGTGAAGTTTATTGAGAAAGAAAACAGCAAGGTGGCAGCGGAAGGAGGAGATGGGTGGAGAGAGAGCTAAGACTTTTTTCAATTGAGTACTTTTATCAGTTTACCCAAATGGTTATAAAGAATTGAAATTCTGAGCCAGTACCAACTGCTGATTTACCTGTGGCACGCATGAAGAGCTTGTGTGCCTGACTCTCATAGCCTCGTGATGTGTGGAGAGCAACCCAGTCTGGGTTTATAAACTTTGCCCTGCAGATCAAACATATACACATGCACTTTATTCCGCTCAGGCTTAGTAATTAGGACATCTGAGAACACAGGACTTTAGGAATTCTCTGTTGCTGATGACAGGGTCAAAACTGAAGCTTTACTCCTTGTATTAATCAGGTAAATTCACTGAGGATACAGAACAGTAGCCTCTGCCCTGCTCATCTTCCAGTAAAACCATGCAGTGTGCAGACGTCTGACCCACACCATCCTAGTATAAAAACCAATCTGACGTCACATTTCATCACATCACGTTTTAAAAACATTCTCTTTAGGTAACATGACAATGCCTTTAATAAACATAATGATCATGAATTTTATTAAAGCTCAGTCATTATTACCGGTAAATGAAGCTTTTCAGTCATAGCTAGTGCTCTGAATCCTACGAAGCATAACTAACCATCATCAAGTTCAGGAGCCTTACTTCCAACTATGAACATTCATCTTATAAAGCATCAAACAGTTAAAAGTTGGAATAATAAATCGTAACAAAGTAAAGAATTTCCTAAAATTTTTGCTGACACACTTCAAGTCTAAGAGAAACTGCTACAGAGGTGAACTGGGTCCCCACCAAAACAGAAGTCCTTGTCTATGAACTACTTCATTTAAAAAAGAAAAGAGCGGTGTGGCGGGTGGGGGGTTGGGGGACACTAATCGTACAAGTTTCTAACTAAGCAGAGCAGTTAAGGTTATTTGGACCTACAGTTTTCATTTATTTGGCTACTTCAGAAAAATGAAAGCAGTCTTATATTAGACACTGCTCGGCAGCCAATTAGTAGTTGGTAACATCTCTTCTCCAAAACAAATGTAAGCCTTGCATTCTTTCTAGCATGTATACAAGCTATAGAAATGTTCAAATTCTGAGAGTGATCCTTAAGCTTGTAAAACAATTGAAGTTACAAACAATAACTCTTTTAATAAGTCAGATCACACAGCATCTAAGAGCATAAATATTCAGGTATATTAAAAAAGAAGAACTCACACATATGCACATAAGAGGCTATGATAGGCCGTAAGAGGTGGGTAATCCAATCCCCAGTACAGTAAATTGTTATCACTACTGTTAAAATACCTGGAAAATAGAAGGCACCATTATCAATATTCAAGACATAATTTAACATCTCATGCCACTTAATTAAAATTAAGTTTAATTGTTTAACTAATTAAGACATTAATAGTTACCCTATGACATCAAATACAAACAGGGCTGCCCCAGGTCCCTGGGACATATTGTTGCTCTATTCTTAGTAGACTTTAGTAAATCAATTATACTAATACAACAAAATACATGCAAAAAAACAATTTGTGTCTGATACTATCACAATTTAGAAAAACAGCACTTTTTTTTTTTTTTTTTTTTTTTTTTTTTAGTGGGGTTATCTTTTACTTTTATTTTTTTTTTTCCATTTTTTATTAGGTATTTAGCTCATTTACATTTCCAATGCTATACCAAAAGTCCCCCTTACCCACCCACCCCCACTCCCCTACCCACCCACTCCCCCCCTTTGGCCCTGGCGTTCCCCTGTACCGGGGCACACAAAGTCTGCGTGTCCAATGGGCCTCTCTTTCCAGTGATGGCCGACTAGGCCATCTTTTGATACATATGCAGCTAGAGTCAAGAGCTCAGGGGTACTGGTTAGTTCATAATGTTGTTCCACCTATAGGGTTGAAGATCCCTTTAGCTCCTTGGGTACTTTCTCTAGCTCCTCCATTGGGAGCCCTGTGATCCATCCATTAGCTGACTGTGAGCATCCACTTCTGTGTTTGCTAGGCCCCGGCATAGTCTCACAAGAGACAGCTACATCTGGGTCCTTTCGATAAAATCTTGCTAGTATATGCAATGGTGTCAGCGTTTGGATGCTGATTATGGGGTGGATCCCTGGATATGGCAGTCTCTACATGGTCCATCCTTTCATCTCAGCTCCAAACTTTGTTTCTGTAACTCCTTCCATGGGTGTTTTGTTCCCACTTCTAAGGAGGGGCATAGTGTCCACACTTCAGTCTTCATTTTTCTTGAGTTTCATGTGTTTAGGAAATTGTATCTTATATCGTGGGTATCCTAGGTTTTGGGCTAATATCCACTTATCAGTGAGTACATATTGTGTGAGTTCCTTTGTGATTGTGTTACCTCACTCAGGATGATGCTCTCCAGGTCCATCCATTTGGCTAGGAATTTCATAAATTCATTCTTTTTAATAGCTGAGTAGTACTCCATTGTGTAGATGTACCACATTTTCTGTATCCATTCCTCTGTTGAGGGGCATCTGGGTTCTTTCCAGTTTCTGGCTATTATAAATAAGGCTGCTATGAACATAGTGGAGCATGTGTCCTTCTTACCAGTTGGGGCTTCTTCTGGATATATGCCCAGGAGAGGTATTGCTGGATCCTCCGGTAGTACTATGTCCAATTTTCTGAGGAACCACCAGACTGATTTCCAGAGTGGTTGTACAAGCCTGCAATCCCACCAACAATGGAGGAGTGTTCCTCTTTCTCCACATCCTCGCCAGCATCTGCTGTCACCTGAATTTTTGATCTTAGCCATTCTCACTGGTGTGAGGTGGAATCTCAGGGTTGTTTTGATTTGCATTTCCCTGATGATTAAGGATGTTGAACATTTTTTCAGGTGCTTCTCTGCCATTCGGTATTCCTCAGGTGAGAATTCTTTGTTCAGTTCTGAGCCCCATTTTTTAAGGGGGTTATTTGATTTTCTGAGGTCCACCTTCTTGAGTTCTTTATATATGTTGGATATTAGTCCCCTATCTGATTTAGGATAGGTAAAGATCCTTTCCCAGTCTGTTGGTGGTCTTTTTGTCTTATAGACAGTGTCTTTTGCCTTGCAGAAACTTTGGAGTTTCATTAGGTCCCATTTGTCAATTCTCGATCTTACAGCACAAGCCATTGCTGTTCTGTTCAGGAATTTTTCCCCTGTGCCCATATCTTCAAGGCTTTTCCCCACTTTCTCCTCTATAAGTTTCAGTGTCTCTGGTTTTATGTGAAGTTCCTTGATCCACTTAGATTTGACCTTAGTACAAGGAGATAAGTATGGATCGATTCGCATTCTTCTACATGATAACAACCAGTTGTGCCAGCACCAATTGTTGAAAATGCTGTCTTTCTTCCACTGGATGGTTTTGGCTCCCTTGTCGAAGATCAAGTGACCATAGGTGTGTGGGTTCATTTCTGGGTCTTCAATTCTATTCCATTGGTCCACTTGTCTGTCTCTATACCAGTACCATGCAGTTTTTATCACAATTGCTCTGTAGTAAAGCTTTAGGTCAGGCATGGTGATTCCACCAGAGGTTCTTTTATCCTTGAGAAGAGTTTTTGCTATCCTAGGTTTTTTGTTATTCCAGATGAATTTGCAAATTGCTCCTTCTAATTCGTTGAAGAATTGAGTTGGAATTTTAATGGGGATTGCATTGAATCTGTAGATTGCTTTTGGCAAGATAGCCATTTTTACAATGTTGGTCCTGCCAATCCATGAGCATGGGAGATCTTTCCATCTTCTGAGATCTTCTTTAATTTCTTTCTTCAGGGACTTGAAGTTTTTATCATACAGATCTTTCACTTCCTTCGTTAGAGTCACGCCGAGATATTTTATATTATTTGTGGCTATTGAGAAGGGTGTTGTTTCCCTAATTTCTTTCTCAGCCTGTTTATTCTTTGTGTAGAGAAAGGCCATTGACTTGTTTGAGTTAATTTTATATCCAGCTACTTCACCGAAGCTGTTTATCAGGTTTAGGAGTTCTCTGTTGGAATTTTTAGGGTCACTTATATATACTATCATATCATCTGCAAAAAGTGATATTTTGACTTCCTCTTTTCCAATTTGTATCCCCTTGATCTCCTTTTGTTGTCGAATTGCTCTGGCTAATACTTCAAGTACTATGTTGAAAAGGTAGGGAGAAAGTGGGCAGCCTTGTCTAGTCCCTGATTTTAGTGGGATTGCTTCCAGCTTCTCTCCATTTACTTTGATGTTGGCTACTGGTTTGCTGTAGATTGCTTTTATCATGTTTAGGTATTGGCCTTGAATTCCTGATCTTTCCAGAACTTTTATCATGAATGGGTGTTGGATCTTGTCAAATGCTTTTTCTGCATCTAACGAGATGATCATGTGGTTTTTGTCTTTGAGTTTGTTTATATAATGGATTACATTGATGGATTTTCGTATATTAAACCATCCCTGCATCCCTGGAATAAAACCTACTTGGTCAGGATGGATGATTGCTTTAATGTGTTCTTGGATTCGGTTAGCGAGAATTTTATTAAGGATTTTTGCATCGATGTTCATAAGAGAAATTGGTCTGAAGTTCTCTATCTTTGTTGGATCTTTCTGTGGTTTAGGTATCAGAGTAATAGTGGCTTCATAAAATGAGTTGGGTAGAATACCTTCTACTTCTATCTTGTGAAAAAGTTTGTGCAGAACTGGAGTTAGATCTTCTTTGAAGGTCTGATAGAACTCTGCACTAAACCCGTCTGGTCCTGGGCTTTTTTTGGCTGGGAGACTATTAATAACTGCTTCTATTTCTTTAGGGGATATGGGACTGTTTAGAAGGTCAACTTGATCCTGATTCAACTTTGGTACCTGGTATCTGTCCAGAAATTTGTCCATTTCGTCCAGGTTTTCCAGTTTTGTTGAGTATAGCCTTTTGTAGAAGGATCTGATGGTGTTTTGGATTTCTTCAGGATCTGTTGTTATGTCTCCCTTTTCATTTCTGATTTTGTTAATTAGGATTTTGTCCCTGTGCCCTTTAGTGAGTGTAGCTAAGGGTTTATCTATCTTGTTGATTTTCTCAAAGAACCAACTCCTCGTTTGGTTAATTCTTTGAATAGTTCTTCTTGTTTCCACTTGGTTGATTTCACCCCTGAGTTTGATTATTTCCTGCCGTCTACTCCTCTTGGGTGAATTTGCTTCCTTTTTTTCTAGAGCTTTTAGATGTGTTGTCAAGCTGCTAGTATGTGCTCTCTCCCGTTTCTTCATGGAGGCACTCAGAGCTATGAGTTTCCCTCTTAGAAATGCTTTCATTGTGTCCCAAAGGTTTGGGTACGTTGTGGCTTCATTTTCATTAAACTCTAAAAAGTCTTTAATTTCTTTCTTTATTCCTTCCTTGACCAAGGTATCATTGAGAAGAGTGTTGTTCAGTTTCCATGTGAATGTTGGCTTTCTGTTATTTATTTTGTTATTGAAGATCAGCCTTAGTGCATGGTGATCTGATAGGATACATGGGACAATTTCAATATTTTTGAATCTGTTGAGGCCTGATTTGTGACCTATTATGTGGTCAATTTTGGAGAAGGTACCATGAGGTGCTGAGAAGAAGGTATATCCTTTTGTTTTAGGATAAAATGTTCTGTAGATATCTGTCAGATCCATTTGTTTCATCACTTCTGTTAGTTTCAGTGTGTCCCTGTTTAGTTTCTGTTTCCATGATCTGTCCATTGGTGAAAGTGGTGTGTTGAAGTCTCCCACTATTATTGTGTGAGGCGCAATGTGTGCTTTGAGCTTTACTAAAGTTTCTTTAGTGAATGTGCCTGCTCTTGTATTTGGAGCATAGATATTCAGAATTGAGAGTTCCTCTTGGAGGATTTTACCTTTGATGAGAATGAAGTGTCCCTCCTTGTCTTTTTTGATGACTTTGGGTTGGAAGTCAATCTTATCAGATATTAGGATGGCTACTCCTGCTTGTTTCTTCATACCATTTGCTTGGAAAATTGTTTTCCAGCCTTTCATTCTGAGGTAGTGTCTATCTTTTTCTCTGAGATGAGTTTCCTGTAAGCAGCAAAATGTTGGGTCTTGTTTGTGTAGCCAGTTTGTTAGTCTATGTCTTTTTATTGGCGAGTTGAGACCATTGATGTTAAGAGATATTAAGGAAAAGTAATTGTTGCTTCCTGTTATTTTAGTTGTTAAAGGTGGCATTCTGTTCTTGTGGCTGTCTTCTTTTAGGTTTGTTGAGGGATTACCTTCTTGTTTTTTCTAGGGCGTTGTTCCCGTTCTTGTATTGGTTTTTTTCTGTTATTATCCTTTGAAGGGCTGGATTCGTGGAGAGATAATGCGTGAATTTGGTTTTGTCGTGGAATACTTTGGTTTCTCCCTCTATGATAATTGAGAGTTTGGCTGGGTATAGTAGCCTGGGCTGCAGTTTGTGTTCTCTTAGTGTCTGTATAACATCTGTCCAGGCTCTTCTGGCTTTCATAGTCTCTGGTGAAAAATCTGGTGTAATTCTGATAGGCTTGCCTTTATATGTTACTTGACCTTTTTCCCTTACTGCTTTTAGTATTCTATCTTTATTTAGTGCATTTGATGTTCTGATTATTATGTGTCGGGAGGAATTTCTTTTCTGGTCCAGTCTATTTGGAGTTCTGTAGGCTTCTTGTATGTTCATATGCATCTCATTCTTTAGATTTGGGAAGTTTTCTTCAATAATTTTGTTGAAGATGTTTGCTGGACCTTTGAGTTGAAAATCTTCATTCTCATCCACTCCTATTATCCGTACGTTTGGTCTTCTTATTGTGTCCTGGATTTCCTGGATATTTTGAGTTAGGATCTTTTTGCATTTTCCATTTTCTTTGATTGTTGTGCCGATGTTCTCTAAGGAATCTTCTGCACCTGAGATTCTCTCTTCCATCTCTTGTATTCTGTTGCTGATGCTCAAATCTATGGTTCCAGATTTCTTTCCTAGGGTTTCTATCTCTAGTGTTGCCTCGCTTTGAGTTTTCTTTATTGTGTCTACTTCCCTTTTTAGGTCTAGTATGGTTTTGTTCATTTCCATCACCTGTTTGTATGTTTTTTCCTCTTTTTCTGTAAGGACTTCTACCTGTTTGATTGTGTTTTCCTGTTTTTCTTTAAGGACTTGTAACTCTTTAGCAGTGTTCTCCTGTATTTCTTTAAGTGATTTATTAAAGTCCTTCTTGATGTCCTCTACCATCATCATGAGATATGCTTTTAAATCTAGGTCTAGGTTCTCAGGTGTGTTGGGGTTCCCTGGACTGGGCGAAGTGGGTGTGCTGGGTTCTGGTGATGGTGAGTGGTCTTGGTTCCTGTTAGTAAGATTCCTCCGTTTACCTTTCGCCATCTGGTAATCTCTGGAGTTAGTAGTTATAGTTGACTCTGTTTAGAGATTGTTCTTCTGGTGATTCTGTTACCGTCTATCAGCAGACCTGGGAGACAGATTCTCTCCTCTGAGTTTCAGTGCTCAGAGCACTCTCTGCTGGCAAGCTCTCTTACAGGGAAGGTGCGCAGATATCTTGTATTTGGGCCTCCTCCTGGCCGAAGAAGAAGGCCCAAAACAGGACCTTTCTCAGACACTGTGTTGCTTTGGCAGTTCCCAGGTGGTACAGACTCTCACCTAAGCAGACTAAATTCCTAAGTTCCTTGGAGTCCCGGGACCAAGATGGCGACCGCTGCTGCTGTGGCTTAGGCCGCCTCCCCAGCCGGGTGGGCACCTGTCCTCCGGTCCGGAAGGTGGCCGGCTGTCCCCGGCCCACACAGGGTGCTGCCTCAGCGCCTCTGTGCTTCCGCCTGTTCCAGAAGCTGTCAGGTTCTCTGGCGCACCCTCTCACCTGTTCAGACTAATTTCCTAAGTTCGGCGGGTCCCGGACCAAGATGGCGACCGCTGCTGCTGTGGCTTAGGTCGCCTCCCCAGCCGGGTGGGCACCTGTCCTCCGGTCCGGAAGGTGGCCGGCTGTCCCCGGCCCACACAGGGTGCTGCCTCAGCGCCTCTGTGCTTCTGCCTGTTCCAGAAGCTGTCAGGTTCTCTGGCGCACCCTCTCACCTGTTCAGACTAATTTCCTAAGTTCGGCGGGTCCTGGACCAAGATGGCGACCGCTGCTGCTGTGGCTTAGGCCGCCTCCCCAGCCGGGTGGGCACCTGTCCTCTGGTCCGGAAGGTGGCCGGCTGTCCCCGGCCCACACAGGGTGCTGCCTCAGCGCCTCTGTGCTTCCGCCTGTTCCAGAAGCTGTCAGGTTCTCTGGCGCACCCTCTCACCTGTTCAGACTAATTTCCTAAGTTCGGCGGGTCCCGGACCAAGATCGAAAAACAGCACTTTTAATAATAATCTTAAAAAAACTGAAGGCCAGTTTCAAAAAAACACATGAAGATATGGCTTATGGGAAGGGGAAGACTTCCTGGATAAGCAGGCTTGATCAAGACTTTGTAAATAATTCAGCTAGCATATGTAACTCAGTCCCTCTACATAAAAGAGTCCGTGAACCAATGGGGAAAACCTGGTCTAGAGTCCATAAAGGTGCCTGGTACCTCCAGTTAAAGATGTGAAGGAATTGTAAAAAAGGCACTGTGCCTCTAAGAAGAAAATTAAGTTTATATGAATATATTTCTTAGTTGTGTCCTTTGTAGCTAAGCAACTTCTTCCATCCACTTTACTCTCAGTCACTGGAACAATTTATGTACACCGTAGTGTTTTGAATGTTTGGCCCAGGGAATGGTACTATTTGGAGGAGTAGCCTTGGAGTAGGTATGTCACAGTGAGTGTGGCTTTAAGACCCTCTTGCAAACTGCCTGGAAGCTGGTCTTTCACTGTTTGCCTTTGGATGAAGATGTAGAACTCTCAGCTCCTGCTGTACTATGCCTGCCTGGACACTATCATGCTCCTGCCTTGATGATAATGGACTGAACTGCTGAACTTGTAAGCCAGCACCAATTAAATGTTTTTATAAGAGTTGCCTTGGTCATGGTATCTGCTCATAGTAGTAAAACCCAAACTAAGACAGAAGTTGGTACCAGGAGTGGGGTATTGTGTGATAGGCCTGACCATGCTTTTGTTTGGAAAAATGTAGATTTTGGGACTTTGGATTTGGAAAGCAGTGGAATGCTTTAAAAAGAGCTTAATGTGCTGTCCTAGTAGGACCATGGAAGACTTTGTAACTGAGAGTGATTTGAATTGTGTGGACCTGGCCCAAGAGGTTTCAGTGGAGAATCTCAATATGTGGCCTTGAAACTGTTTTTGTGGTATTTTGGTGACGAATGTAGCTATTTTTTGCTCTTGTCTAAAGAGTCTGCCTGAGGCTAAGGTGAAGAGACTCAGATTAATTGCATTAACAAAGGAAGTCTCAGAAACGCCCATCATAGATTTTGTTCTCTGGTTAAGTCTCATAAAGAACATTTTAAACAAGCGTAGCAAGCTGGGAAAGGAAAAATATAAAATATATGGTTCGAGTATTAAAGAGGCATCAGGAAGTAAAATGGCACTGAATCCTGTGTTCAAAGATATTAAATTGAATTAAGGGACCTTGAAGCAAGACCACACCCAGCTAAGTTTAGGTCAAGGCACGGTAGTACAAGCCTTTAATCCCAGGAGGCAAAGACAGGCAGATCTTTGAGCTCAAGGCCAGCCTAGAACAGAGCAAATTCTAGGTGAAGAAAAACTTTAATTCAGGCTTGGTGGACCAAACCTTTAATCCTGGTGCTTAGGAGACAAGCATGCACATCTCTGAGTTCAAAGTCAGTCTACAGAGCAAGTTCCAGGGCAGCCAAGCTTAGGCAATGAAGGAGTTGGAAAACAGAAAGCTAGTGGTAATGCACAGAACAAGGGGCCATGTTCCAGCTACAGCAAGCAGCTTTGGCCACCTGGCTCTGGCTTTAGAGTCCAGAATAGAAGGGACTACTGAGACAACTGATGCTGGTTAGCTGGAGCTAAGAAATTAGTCAAGAGAACAGCTTCACTGAGGGGGAATCTGGGAAGTGTTTTCTGAGAGCACAAAGAAGATAGCCGTGGTTGTAACTCATGCTGCAGCTGTACTTGGTAATTTGTAAGAGTCACCTAGGTGGTACTAGTTTTGAAGGCATGATCAAGAACACCTGACGCTTGGCACTGTGAGAGGCCATTGGTGAAGGTGCAGCCTCAGTGGCAATTGAAGGTCCAGGACTGAAGGGGTCATGTAAAGGAGTTGAGGCTTGGCACCATGAAGAGAGCCTATGAGAAGCTATTGGTAAAGCCTAGTTGCAGTAGAAGACCCCAGTGTATTGGAGATGCCAATACTATGGGATGATCACCAAGAACAGCAGCAGCAGTGGAGTGGATCAACCGAAGCTAAACAACTGAGTTAAACATGTGAAGTTAAGTTACCATCTGGCAAAACCTAAGTACTTAGCAGGAGTTCTAACTTACCATTAACCACTGAACTACTGGGATGGATTCAGCAATGGGAGATAAAGTAATCTGAAGATCACATTTTGATCAGAACAACTTGATTTGGTGTCTAGCTTGTAAAGAAAAGGCTGCTTCTCATTTACTTTCACCTTGAGATTCACTGTAGATGATGAGTGAAAGAGGTGCTGAGATGACAGTAAGCTGTGAACATGCACTCACACATCCGGGAAGACGGCAAGGTTAAGGACTATGCTCCCCAATCTTAGAGTAATTCCTAAGAAAGGGAGTCAGGCTCATAGGCACATGGCCAGTAATCACAGCTACTCAGGATGGTAAGACAACAGAATTACCACTCCAGGCCAGCCTCAACTACAAGGTGGGACTGTCCAAAAGGAGAAAAGAAAAGAGAAGCATGAAAGAAGACAGCAGAGTGGTGGAGGCCCTGTCTCACAAGTGCAAGTTTCTAAGAATGGCTCCCAGAGGCTCATACATTCCAGTACTTAGTCATCAGGAATGGAACTGATAAGATCAGAAGGACGGTGGCCTTGTTGGAGGAAGTGTGTCACTGAGGGTGGTCTCGTAGGTTTCAAAAGTGCATGCCAGGCCCAGTTCTCTCTCTGCCTGTATCAGGATGTAGCTCTCAGCTACTGATCCATCTTCTCTCATATGTGGGTCCTTAATTTTAATTCTCATACTGGTAGAGAAACTAGAAAGAGAGCATGAAAAGAGAAAAGATCTTGAGGGGCAGGAGGAATGGGAGGGAGGCTGGAGATCTGGAGAGGAACAGTGTGGTTCCCAGTACCCACGTTGAGAGGCTCACAACTGCCTCTGACTCCAGCTCCAGGCATCCAACACCATCCTCTGGACTCAATCGTGCACATGCCCACACACAGACACACAAAATATGTTTGATTCCTTTTCAAAGAAAGGGCTGTGGAATATGTAAGGCATGAAAGCAGAAAGGGGCTCTTGGCTGGGGAGAAAGGGAACCAGCAGAGGGAAAGGGGGGAGGTAAGGGTTGTGAGAACACACATGTGTGAAGTGCCTTAATAAAGCCCTTACTGACCAGTGAAGTATGCAGCCGATCACTTCCATTCTGCAAGTGATAAAACTACAAGAGAAAGTTAGAAATCTGCAAAGGTCACAGCAGCAATGGACAGAGCTGGGGTCTGACCTCTGACCTGCACTCTTCATACTACAGCACTAAGATTCCTCCAGGTAGATGTGTATATGAAACTAAGGTTAGGGACCATGTTTTAGTGGTTGAGAATAACAACAATTTCTATGATGTTCTCAGTACTATAAAGCACGAGACCATACAAGCCACACCATGAAACCACTGATGGGTAGAGTGACCTTTCCTTTACACTACAGACAGAACCACAGAAACAAGACCATGTAAGAGGAGACAAACGAATATTCCTCCCTTCGAGAGATGGTAACTGGGGTCTGTAGTGTGCCAGTGTGCAGTGTAATCAGAGATGGCCAAAGGGACAGAAGTAAAATTTTCAGTTGAAAACAAATTCAAAGCTCCTTTGTATTCCTTTCAGCCTCACACATAGCCAGTTATCATTGCCAAGACCTCTCTGTGTTACCTAGAGCTGATGATATCACAGTAAGCTATAGTGAAAAAGGTACAGATTAGGAAACGGCAAAGATACTGTCTGCTCATGATGCTGTTTTTAGCTTATACCCATCCAGAGGGGTTTTCAAGACATACATTGTTCTTGTATCAGACTTGTAGTTTAGGGCGTGGCAGGATGTCTCATATGTAAAAATGCTGTACAAAGCCTGACATCCTGAATTTGATCCCTGGAACCTATGTAAATGTGGAAGGAGAAGACCAACTCCACAGAGCTGTCCTCTGACACCAGAGGCACACTGTGGCATGGGTGAACCCCCATATCATCACACGTGATAAGAATAAATAGAATTTAAAGATGTTTAAAAATTAGAAGTTTTAGATTAAAAGCAAAAACTAGCTAACTGGGTATGTATATGGATAATTTTCAGGACTGTGAAACTTCAAAGATGAGATCCAATATGTAAGAGATGAACAAAGTTGTGTTTTTCTTTTAAACAATATCATATAATCTATATTAACTATAATAAACAATAAAACCAAACCAAAATTATCCATACCACTGTTTGACTGGTAAATTAAGGGTAATTTCCTGCCAGTGCCTCTGAGCTTCATAATCACCAAACATAGGTGGTTTTCCAGCACCTAGAATGAAAAGCAAAAGAGAATAATAATGAACTTTTAGCATACTGTGTGGGACATGAGCTAGAGAAGGAATGCAGGAGTTACCAAGGTCAACGATGAGGCCTGAATCCACTACTGCAAGTTACCAAGTGACCACATGCTAGAGCAAATACCAGATAGGTGAAGACCCAATACAGAGCCTAGCACAGCAGACACTCAGGAAGCAGGGCCACTGTAGCACCACTCAGTTTATTAGTAGTACAGGGTATACACAATTGGTTTTTTTGTTTTGTTTTGTTTTGTCAATTTTAATTTGCTCACACAGCTTTAATCTCAGCACTGGGGAGGCAGAGGCTAGATAATCTTTATGAATTCAAAGCCAGCCTGGTCTACATAGTGAGTTCCAGAACAATCAGGAATACAGAGTTGTAATGTGTAGAAATCAGAGGACGACTCTCAAGAGGCAGGTATCTATCTCTTGCCACCTTATGGGATCCAGAGACTCGAGTTGTACAGCGTGCATGCAAGCACTTCTACCCAATGATTCATCTTGCCAACCACCAGGTTGACTTGGACTTTCGGAGAAAAACTGCCACCAACACAGTGGTTTGCATGTGAAACGTGCATGGCTGAGCACTTGGTCCACAGCTGGAGGAGCAGTTTTCGAAGGCTGTGGAACCCTTCAGAGGTAGAGACTTGAGGAACTGGGTCAATGGGGCAGGACCTTTGAGGCTTGCTAGCCACACCCTACTCCAGGGCCCTTCTCTTCCCCATGGGGATTCAACCTGAGCAGGCTGTTCCCATTGCTGCCGCAGTGCCTTCCCCACAGTGACTTGCCAACCCTCAAACTGGAGGGCAGATAAACACATGTGGTTTCATGTCAGGTATTTCATCACAGCAATAAGAAAAGTAGCAACGCAAATACTTCAAAAAAGTATGATAAATTAACTACAAACATCTGCCTTTACAAACTGAAAATAAAAAACTTAAGGTTGAACACAGAATTAAAAACAGGCTATGTACTTATTGATAAGGGTCAGACTACTATCAAATGATTTATATAAAAACTCAAAGGCCAATGAGATATCTCAGCAGCTAAAGCAATCTGCCACCAAACCTGAAGTCAATCCCTAGACCACACATGGTGGAAGAGAGAACCAATTACTAAGTTGTCCTGACTTCCACACACCAAGCACTGCACACACAATAAGCAAATAGATTTTTTTAAAAAAGCTTGTAATTTGTTATCTTCAAAAGTTATAAATAAGGGATAATAAGCCTTTAATAACTAACATGTATGTCTAGTGCTAAATATAATGACCCCATGAACTAAGTGTTATTATTTCCCTAATTTGGGACTGGGAAAATAGCCGGGCATGGTGGCACACGCCTTTAATCCCAGCACTTGGGAGGCAGAGGCAGGTGGATTTCTGAGTTCGAGGCCAGCCTGGTCTACAAAGTGAGTTCCAGGACAGCCAGGGCTATACAGAGAAATCCTGTCTCGAAAAAACCAAAAAAAAAAAAAAAGACTGGGAAACAGTCTCTAAGTAGTAAAAGCAGGCTCTGGATCTCAGCCAGCAGGCTGGCTCTAGAACACGTTCTCTATTTTTAATCTTTTTTTAGGAGTACATTTTTAATGGTTTATTTTTATTTTATATGCAACAGCGTTATGCCTCAATGTATGTCTGTGTGATGGTGTCAGATCCCCTGGAACTAGCGTTAGAGACGATTGTAGCTGCCATGTGGGTGCTAGAAATTGAATCTGGGTCCTCTGACAGAGCAGCCTGTGCTCTTAACTGCTGAGCCATCTCTCCAGCCCCTAAACGCACATTCTTAACTCCTACCCTGTCATGCCCACACAGATGACAAATCTCCATCTAGCAAACAGTAAGCACCTATTTGACCAGTAGTTGACCACTGAAAAGTGAGGAAGCCCAGAAAAGTACAATAGAGTCATAGGTTTTTAAGTCAACAAATAAGGTAGAAATCAAAATAGCCATATACGCTTCTAACCTAGTCAAAAGATATGTCACACTGAATAATGTGACTCTGCTCACTGAAATCTAACCCAGATTTAGTAAAGTTGTTTGCATTTGTTGGCTAGATTCTACCAGTAGTAGAATTTCTAAGGAGACAATCTGAAATTATGGGGAAAGCAGACTAACAGTTCTATACACTATAAATACATGTGTATAAATATGTACATGAGTAACTGGCACAAGAAATGACCCACAGTTCAAACCCACTTGTACATATGCAACTCCCCTGTCTCTCAGAATGTTTACTCAACTTTGTCTCCTCAGGACGTGTTCGCCTAGTGCCTCTCGGAGTACCTGGCAGACTCCCAGTGACAGCTGATACAGCAAAGACACTGGTGTAGTTAGTGTGACACCGCAAGGCTTTTCATTCAACCAATGTGAGTCCTTCCTTTCTCACTTAATGAATGTGCAGCATCCACCTGTGGTGGGAGACTAGTTATGCCAAGGCTGTTTGAATATAAAGCCCATGTATTGGCTCTTGCCCCCAAACACCTTTACTGTTTGGCACTTTAAAACTTCTGTTCATTATTTACTCTCTATTCTACCTATGACTTCTATCAGGTCATACATGCTACTTCAAGAACCACCTCAGAGGACCAGGGAGAGGGCTCTGCGGCTAAAGTGCTTGCCACTAAATCCTGCTGGTCTGAACTCGATCCCTGGAACCCATATAAAAAGCTGAATATGGTAGTGCACATCTGCAATCCCAGGATCTCTAAAGCAGGGGAGGAGGTAGAGAGAAGCATCCAGACGCCTTTGGGCCAGCTAGCCTGAAACAGTAAGCGCATCCCTGCCCTAATGAGGGAGTAGGGGAGAACCCACTCCCTCCCTCGGGGTGTCCTCACATCTGCACTCACACTCACATGCTACATAAGTTCTTCAATCACCTTAGGGGATGGATATATCTAGCATGTGCAAGGTTCAATCCCTAGTGCCAAAAACAAAAGTTGAGTTGAGTGTAATACAAGAATCACTTCAGAAGTTAAGGATGAATGGGGCAAGGATGTAGCATACACCTTTATTCCTCTATTTGGGAAGAAGAGGTAGAAAGATCTCTGTGAGGTTGAGATCAGCCTGCTCTACTTCAGGCCAGCCAGGAGTACATAGTGAGACTCTGTCTCAAAACAAATTAGGCACAGTGGTGCATCTCGTAATCCCAGCACACAGGAGTGGAAAGGCAGGAAGATCACAACTGCAAGGCCACTCTGGACAACACAGGCTAGACTAGTCCAGCCTAGGATACACAAGCCTTGTCCCAAAGTACACACAAAATCATTTCAAATCCTAAATCCCCCATGAGCCTCCCCTTACAAACTAAAATATAAACGGTTAATTAGTGACTTCTCACAATATGTACATTTCCATATCATGTGTGTCACATGGCCATGCTATTTCCTAATTGAAAGCCAAGTATGAATGTTAGTTCCTGGAGACAGAAAATTTTGTTTTCCATAAATCAAAGTAAGCGTCATGGTAGGCATGTACTAATCTTAAAATGGACTCAATTAAACGCAACAGGAAGAGAAAAATAATTTCTCCTAGTAATTTCTTAAAGGAAAAGAATTCTCCAACCAGTTATTTACATTTTTTACATGTGTGATGTGTGTGAATCTAGTTCAGTGACTACAACCACTGAATATATAGTTTCTTTGGGAAGACAAAAAGAGGGTTTCTTTTTCTTTTTTCAATGCCATTAGGATAATAAATTCAAAAAATATTTTGGTAATTCCCTATACCTAAAGAAAGAAAAAAAATCAAACTATCTAGATGTCCTAAAACTACTCTGGAAACAGGGCAGTCGATGTGAAGAATTTATGACTGCTCTCTAACAAACAGAAGAACGGATAACGACTCTCTTCAGGGTTGGGAAACAAGTTGTTACCCAGAGCCTGACCTACTTCAATAAATTCAGCTGACACTGGCTATGAAATTAGTACTTAAGTTTTTAAAACTGCTAAAGTGCCCTCAAAGCAACCCAGAAGGACAGCCCAACTGCGCCTGAGGGAGCTTCACTCAGAAGGGCAAAAGGATTCCCTCCACAGTGGTTAAGGGGAGCGAGAACCATATAAAGACAGCGCACCGACGACCAATGCGCACCCACAGACCCCAGCTCTGTCAGCCCCAGGAGCACTAAAAAGGTTCACTTTAGCAAATGCTAACATATTCAAAATGGTAATTAAATATAAACACGCAGCCTGTCAGCAACACACACTTTACAGTGAGCTTTAAATGTTCCCAGAGAAGAGTGGACTGTATTTTCCTATGAACTTCTTCTCTTACCTCTGTAAGAATACACAGCCGTTCACAAACAGGAGTGGTTAAGCCAAAGGAAACCAACCAACTAAATCTCATGCTGTCACGGTTTTTAATAAATGATATTTTGCAAAAGCTGATTTTTTAAAATGACTTTTTCCTTAGCTACCAATATAATTTGTGGTTGGAGTCAGGGGAGATGACAAACAAAAATCAAACGTTGTTATAATTGTTTAGGTAGACTGCAAGAGGCACTCTGTGTAAATCTCTGTGAGAAATAACAAACTATCCTAAATAAAAAGCTGTCTATTCCCCATAGCTTATTTAATGTAACAGATAATATTCAGTATCTTAGTTCTATGGAAAAGCAAGACTAAAAACAAAATGGGGATCAATTTTAGAAGAAATTAAAGTACAATAGAGTATTTAAGTAGTTTTCTAAATGGTGTATGCATTTCAAAGGAAGTTTAATTCAGTAAAACTAAAGCAAGCTAACCTGAATTTCTATACAAGGATTTGGACATGCTACCCAGAGTACAGCCCGAGATACAATGCAGATGTTAAGCTGAAGGAATCCGAGAAACAGCAGGCACAGACAGGTCTCTCTAACCTTTCCCTAAAGCAAGTCACAAGACCATCAAGCAAGAAGTGCTCTGGTAAACTCTCAGCATAACCAACAATGACCTTGGACTCCTGATCTTTCTGCTTCTACCTCCCCAGAGCTGAGACTATTGGTATGCACCAACTTACCTAGCTTATGTGGCATCAGGGATTGAACTTGTCTACTCCTTACCAGACCTAGAGCAAAATACTCAGGTTTAAGGGTTTCTTTGACTTCACATCTCCTTAGGGAGCCGCTAAGTTCTGTTGCTATAGTTAGGAAACTAGGAGGCTTACGTGGCTCCTATACAACTCCTTTGTTCCGTTTGTTTGCCTGGTGGTTGACGTGAACCACATAGCCAGCTCCATGAAACAATACTTGTAATAAACTTGGTAAGCATGCTGTGGCCACTGCACATAGATAATCCCATTTGCCTGTCCTCACCCAAATTCTAGGTTGATTCTAGAACTAACTCTTAAAACAAGTATGATCTTATGTCCTTTCTACGCTCACAATCAGTCTGACTCATTTGTCTCAACACACACACACACACACACACACACACACACACACAGACACACACACACATACTCTGTATTCTTCAATTCTTCTTGCTTTGTTTCATGTTTTCTTCCACCAGAATGTTCTTCTCAACCATTTTCTGCCTAGTAAAATCTTTTAGAATATACTAAAATGTTACATACTAAGATTTTCTCATCTGAATTAGAAAATGTCTACTGTTCCAAATCCAGTCACTTTAATTTAAAAGTAATATATATTTGCATATCTTCTCTAGGAAATATACTATTTATCATTCTTTATTATTATTAAAGCCTTAATAAATACCAAGACCTCTTTTTGGCTATACAACAAACTAATATTTGGAAGGTTTTGTTGTTGTTGTTGTTGTTTATTTGTTTGTTTTTTAGGCAAACTCTCGTATAAACCAGGCTGGCTCTGAACTCACTCTATAGCCAAAGCTGGCCCTGAATTCCTGATCTTCCTGCCTCTACCTCCTGAGTGAGTGCTAGGATTTCAGGTGTTGTGAGCACATCTGGCCAAATCTGAAGTTAAATGATCTACTGTGATGATCGATAGAGGTGAGGCATGACCATGAGCTGACTCTTCCTATATAGAGAACACAGCTCATACTTATTATTTGCATTAATCCCTCAGGCAACCTGCTGAAGTATTTATTGACACTCCTGCCTTATATAAACGTTCAGAGAAGTTAAATAACTTCTCCAAGATTAGGCAACTAACAGGTAAAATAATTAAAATTTGAGCCCATGTTTTACTGCACAACATTCAAGCAATTTTATTTTATTAAAAAGAACATCTAATTATCATTTATTGAGTATCTGCTGAGTTTCAAGATAGTAGGTACAATGAAGCAATTTTAAACTTTCTCAAAAATACAAATTCATCTGAGGGGCAGGGTGGAAGAAAAGTTTCTGGCACAAATCAACATCCATGTTTGCATGTATGGAGGGGGCTGTCACAATGACTCGGGTCACAATGGTCAGGGCCTCCTCTTCCTCAGAAGCCTCAGGAAGCAGAGTCACAAAAGTGTAAGAGGTAAATATACTGGCTGGAATCAAGTGACCACATCTGAACCCTGTTGTCATTTAATAGTTGTCTTGGTTTTTATTGTTCTTTTATATTTTTTTTGATATGTATAGATGTTTTGCCTGCATGTATATCTGTGTACCACATGTGCTTGGTGCCTACGGAGGCCAGGAGAGGATGCTGGATCCTCTGGAAATGGAGCCACAGCCAGTTAGTAGCACCAAGTGGGTGCCAGGAGCCAAATGTAGGTGGCTTGAGCTATCTCACCAGCCCACTTTCTTTCTTATTCCAAATTATGTTCAGATGCATCGTCCTGGCGAATGATCAGTGTGAGCTAAATGTCCACACTCCTCAGGACTGCCCCATCTTGCGTTTGACATTTGGCTATCTCCCATCTTCAGTGGTTCTGTTAAATACTGAAGTGTACAGTGCCAGTCACCGCTCAGCATGCACTTGCTACTCGTTCTATTCTGCCTCTCTACCTCTGACCTTCTTCCCACCATCTTTTTTATTACCAGAAAATTCTACAACCAGATTGCCTAGATAAATGTTAAACCAAAACTCCAGCTATTTCCAAAAATGGCTGTGCTGAGTTACATCTTGGTTCTTTTTTCTCCCCAGGCTACTTCTCCACAGACACACACAATCAATTTTTCACTTTTTCCTCCCACTTTTATTCCTTTTGAAGACCTTTTTTTAAAAAAATATATATATATATATTTTTTTTAGTCTTTAAGGTCACTCTAATATTACATAGTGGTAGCTGTATTTTCTTCGGTTTCCCTCAAATCCTTAAATCAGACATCTTATCTCAAGTCCACTCTGGTGTGCTTTCATCAGTCCCTTCTGTTACCCTTGTACCTCAAATATAACTACATTATCACACCTAACAGTGACCGATTCCCTTTCTCAGTCTAGTAACCTGCTTCTCCACCAGCAAACACAGGCCCTTGACTGAGACCATCTTCAAGGACTACCTCAAGACATAATCACACCTCAGTCTGTCATCCTCCAAGCTAGAGGACGTTTTTGTCTCCTGTATCAGGCAGTATATTTACCTCTTACACTTTTTCATTATAATTAGATGTATATATTTCCTTAATCATAACAATAAAGACTCAAATTCCTCAATTTCAGTCAAGTAGGACTACTCCCCAATCTCTGAGACAGGATCAGTGTAGTTCCTACCTGAGTAGGAACTGAGAGAGACCGTCCACCGCACCGTAAGTCCTAGTAAGACCACGACTGCCATCCACGGCCAGCTCTCCATGCTTGCTCCAAAGTCAGTCACGGGTCTCCTTCTTCAAAGCGATGTCACCATTAGGAGCTTGAGAGGATTGTAAACGATGCTGTGCTTCAAAACAGTGAAAACTTGATTATGTCTTTGTAGCCTAGGGAGAAAAACAGGAAGAACCAAGATTTAACTCAGCACAGCACCCCAACAAAGAACACATCAGAAATGTGGGGAGGCTTTGGCGGAGTGGACTGGGAGAGCTACAGAGGACTCCTGTCCCTCAGGATTGAGATATATACTGCAAGCAAAGGGCCGTTCTGTAAAACTCAGTGCAATGTGTCTAACGGTAAAACAGACAAAGGCTTGGGGATCGTTTTGTTTTGTTTAAAGGCAGGTTTATTGGGAAGCTGCTCTCAGGTGAACGAGTTCACTGGCCCCAAGGACCAAGGCCAGGGAAGTTGCCATGGGAAAAGAAGAGGGGCTAGGGGAGGGAGAGAGAAGGGGCCCTCAGTTCTCACTATAATCTACAAAATAAAATAACATTTCCCTAAGGTTGGCCATGGTTATGGTGCTTATCATGGTGACAGACAGCAAACTGAGAGCCATAACGACTGGGTTAGATGAACTGTCCTCTGTTCCAGATCATCTGGTTTTCTAGGTACTTCTTCAGGAAAATTAAAACAAACAAACAAACAAACAAACAAACACCCCAAGCCTTTTGATAAGCTGAATTATCAGCATCATGAATGTACCAAAGCTAGGAAGCCTCAGAGGTATCACGCCGCCCCAGCTGGCCAAACGCACAATGGTGGAAGACCAGCTACACGACAGATGAAACTCAAGCCCAAAAAGTTTTCTCTAGCAACTATAGAGAAAATCTAACTCCAGACCTAACAAAAATTTGTAAATTCAAATACATTCAAAGCACTGTACTTAACTGTGAGGGGAGGGGTAGAATCAAGTGTGTGCTCACTGACAAGAAGGCAATGGATAACTAACACCCTCAGTTCTGCATGGGCCTGTGAATGATGGCACATTTAACAGGCACGTTGATTGTTGGCAAGAAAACGTGATAGGAGTGCAGGCCAGTGGTAGGTCCAGAGTTCAATACCCAACATCAATATAAGTAGATAAACACCGAGGAGGCAGTCTAAGGAAATGAGAGCTGCCCAAACACAAAGGGCCTTCTCAGGAAGGACTTCCTCTTCAAGTCCAAACACGGCCTGGCTGATGATAGTATTTTAGATGTAGAGACAGGATCTCACTGTGTTGCTGGTCACCAACCTTATTCTAGGTTCTCCTGCCTCAGAATCCTAAGCACTAGGATGACAGGTCTGTACTTATAGGAATCTTTAAGATTCTTTTTTAATTTTGTGTGTGTGTGTGTAAGTCCACAAGTGTGCAGGTGCCCTCAGAGGCCAGAGGTGGCAAACTGCCTGGAGCTAGAATTAGAGGCAGGGGCTGGGAATCGAAATCAGGTCCTCTATAACAGAAGCAAGCACTCTTAACTGTTAACTTCCTCAGGCCCCCCCCCCCAGAACTATCTTTAAGAGTCAGAATAAATGACTAATTTTTAGATTTCAGTCAGCGTCTCCCTGCTACATGTTGGCACTTTCACAGAGCCTCTCTGATGAACTAGGCCCTCTTACATCAATCATCAATCAAAATGCAATCAGGTATAGTGACGCATGCTTCCTATCCCAGCATTTTTGAGGCAGAGGCAAGCAAATCTCCAAGTTCAAGGCCAACCTGGTCTATAAATCCAGTTCCAGGACAATCAGAGCTACACAGAAAAACCCTGTCTGAAAAAAAATTATTTTTTAAAAAAGAAAGAAAAGCACCAGTCTTGCCAATAAGCCAGCCTGGTGGGAGCATTTTTTTTTTTTAAGGTTTATTTACTATTATATCTAAGTACACTGTAGCTGTATTCAGATGCACCCGAAGAGGGCGTCAGATCTCATTACAGATGGTCATGAGCCACCATGTGGTTGCTGGGATTTGAACTCAGGACCTTCAGAAGAGCAGTCAGTGCTCTTAACCACTGAGCCATCTCTCCAGCCCGGGAGCATTTTTTTTTTTTTTAGTTGAAGTTCTCTTCAACTAAAGCTTCCTACTCTAGCTTGTCGAATTGACAGTAAACTAGCCAGCACACATGTATGGTACTACAAATTAATAAAAAAAATAAATAAATTGAGCTAGAGAAAGTAGCCAAGGAACTAAAGGGATCTGCAACCCTATAGGTGGAACAACATTATGAACTAACCAGTACCCCGGAGCTCTTGACTCTAGCTGCATATGTATCAAAAGATGGCCTAGTCGGCCATCACTGGAAAGAGAGGCCCATTGGACTTGCAAACTTTATATGCCCCAGTACAGGGGAACGCCAGGGCCAAAAAGGGGGAGTGGGTGGGGAGGGGAGTGGGGGTGAGTGTATGGGGGACTTTTGGGATAGCATTGGAAATGTAAATGAGGACGATACCTAATAAAAAATTAAAAAAAAAAAAAGAATTGAAAGAACACCCTGCATTGTATTTAACCATACATTTTTAAAGCCACAGATCAACAACAGAAACAACAACAACAAAAATTACCTAAGGGGGTAGGGTTAATGAGGAGGGGGGTTCTCTGGAGAGGTCTTGTGAGATGAAATGAATATTGTTATTTGAACTGAGAAACAGAAAAAGATACGTTCCCTGGGTGAGTGATGAGCAACAAGTTCCAGTAGAATTATGTACAGTATGGTTCTGCAAGCATGTTATTCCAACAAACGAGCTTATGAGGAAATGCCATTCACTTGTTATTCAGAACAAAATTGCTATGCGAGCAAAGATCATTTCTAGTCCTTTCAATGTCCTTCCATCCTTAGAGTTCGGTTGGCAGAAAGCAGGAACCCACTTGACTAGAGAAGGTAGTCGGGGTGGACAAATGTGGGCAGGAGAAGGGAGGAGAGAGTGAGGGATACTACATTTTCGGAAGTCCTGTGTGAAACACAGTGAAACACGAGGTCTCACCGTGTTGCTCTGGCTAGCCTAAAACTCTCCAATGTAGAACAGGCTGGCCTGGAAACCTGAGATCCTCCTGCCTCTGCCTCCCAGTGCCACCATTCGGGCTATCTCCCCCTTAAACAGCAGGCGACTGCTGTGCCACCTGCAAGAGCAGCTCAGCAACTTTCTCAGGAGGCCACGCACAGATAGCAGGCACATCCCGACAAGGGGCCAGACCGTCAAGTCCCAGACTTCTTTTTCCTGCTAAGGTACCCTCGGGACATCAGCCTCGGGAGGGACAGACCCACAGGACGGCGGGGACAGGGTCGCCGAGGCCAATCCGGCCAGGCCGCGTCACTTCTGCAGGACAGCCACACGCCGGGGATCTCGGGGATGGGCGAGACCTCCCAACAAGCCCCCGAGAAGCCCGCTCGAGCCGGCTGCCGGGACCTCCCGACGCCTGCCGCCTCCAGACCTCGGCAACCCCAGGCTCTTACCAGCCTCTGCTCTCCAGAATTGGCGCCCGCAGAGAACCAGCGAATGCGCCTGCGCACTCACAGCCCGAGGAGCACGCGCGCTCCCAGCGGCGCTCACGGGAGCGAGCCCGTAAGGCGAGGGGGCGGAGTGGTGGGCGGAGTCATCGTGGAGGGGCGGGACTGGGAGAGCTAGACTGCCACGTTGCGGGAGGCGGGGTGCAAGCCCTGGAATTCGAGAAGCCTGGCGGCTGGGGTTAGGTCAGGGGCAGGTGGAAAGCCCCTTGCTCCTCTTTCCCGGGACCACGGCCAAAGCTTGAGCGGCTGCTTAGCCCACGGATTCCTGTGAGGGGCGGCTCCTGCGCTCTTCGCACTGGCGAGCCCTTGGCCAGTCCTCATCCCGAGTGGCAGGTCTTCCTCCTGGGTCAGTGCCCTACAGCAGCCAGCCTACTTTCTTAGAGCTAAGCAAAGACTACTTGCCCCAGTAAAGTTGAGAAGTTACTTCTAGTGAGAAACCGTTTCTAGAGCCTCTGGGTTGAGCCTATGAGCAGCAATAGCTACACACGGTGACATTCTCACCTCTAGGGAGGCTGAGGCAAGAGGATGGAGAGTAAGAGGGTCAGCCTGAGATACACAGCAAGACCCTGTCCCTGACCCGCCAAAAAAAAAAAAAAAAAAAAAAAACTCCGTCCCAGAATAGACACTACATGCCCCATCAGGCAACTTGAACCATCCGTTCCCACATTTGCCAAAAATAATATCCCCCTCCTTCCCTCACACCCTGCTTTTGATTTGTGCCATTTTGTAGACACCAACTCTGACATAAGTGAAAACAAATATTGAGTATTGCTGGGGGAGGTGAATTGGGGGTGGGGGAAGAAGTATGTGTTACCTGTGTGTACTTGAAGAGATCAAAGGTCGATGCTGGTGTCTTTCTCTATCCATCCCCACCTTACATTTTGAGACAGTCTTTCACTCAACCTAGAGCTCACCTGTTTGACTACACTGGAGTCTCTGCTCTCACAAAATTCTCTTCAAAAAGCATTTCCCATGCAAAAAAAGAATAGAAAGCAGCACAATGAAGTGCACACTGTCACATTAGTAGTATACACACCACAGTCCATGGGAGTTAAGACAAGACTTGGACTCGGTGTAAACTATTAACTGTCAGGAAAGGCTTCTTCCTGAATGAGCCACCTTAGCTTTGAAAGAAAAATCAGACACAGGTGATAATGGATGTGTCAGAGGGAAAAGTTATGGTTAGACCAGGGTGAGAACTAGGAAGGGTCAATGGGACAGGGGATGTGTAAAGGTCTTTGTAATGTAGGAAGTGTGCAGGACAGCAAGGTTAAAGGAAAGAATATTATGGGATGGTCCCCAAGGTAGTGTGTTGGGAAGCTTGGAATCGACTTGGAAGAAGATGCTACACTGTAGTGAATTTGATGTGATGTCAACACAACAAAATACTAACACTTGTGTGCCACTTGTGAATCAGAACCTAGGAAAGATGCTGGAGCTAAAGATAGAACGTTTTTATTTGCTGAAGAAATGAGGGAGCTAATGGGGAAGAAAGATAAGCAGCTGTACTTAAGTGAGCGTGTGTTAGCCCGCCAGGAGGAGGTGAGCTGATGAAGTCTCTAGCATGCTGACACATGCTGTCTGAAGCCCAGCACATTACAGGATCACACATACATGAAACACCTTGGACACGCCAAAAATCCATGTGTTCGTGTGTTTAAGCTTCTGCCAAATGAAAGATGAAGCATTGCTATGTTATGTCACACTGAGACCAGAAGAAAAAGGCAAGCTACTATTTAAACTAGTAACGGTAATAAAACATGTCATTCAGAAATATGAAAAGGAAAATATATATCAAAGTGATAAAAAGTTATTAATGTCCTCTTCTGGCCTCTCAAGCCAAATAGTTTTTAACTAATAGTTAAAATAATAGTTTAATAGTTTTTAATAGTGTTTATCATGGAATTGGTAAACTGTTTATTGAAGTATTAGGAGTGTCAAAGCCCCTACTTCGTAGCTGAACTGCCTCAGCACTGCCATCTACACACTTGCCCCTGCTCTTTCTCAGTAGGTACTATCTTTCCCCTCTGACTGTGCCATGCCTATAAATAACAGAGGCTATATAAATGCATTTTGGATGATAACATTTACCAGCAGCAAAGAAAAGATAAGATATAGCGCAATTGCTGAGTAGATCAAGCTTTCAGACACATAAGATAGTAAGTAGTTAAGAACTGTGATCTAGGGGCTGGAATGATGGTGTAGCAGTTAAGAGCACTTGTTGCTCTCACACAGGACCTTGGTTCAGTTCCCAGCACCCACTTGTGGCTTAGAACAAAGACCTGAGATTAGATCCTCCACACCCACATAAAAAGCCAGGGGTGGCCCTGCACCTTAGCTGGGAGGGAGGGTGTGAAGCCAGGGAATTACTGGGACCTGCTGGGGTGGCCATCGGCCTAGTTGAAATATAGTCTCAGGTTCAGTTCCCCCTTGTCTCAAGGGAATAAAGTGGGAAGGAATGGAGGAGGATACTCAATGCCTAGATCGAGGCTACCTCAGTATCTGCTCCTTGACAAAGAGGGTGGGGCCCCCAAGCCCTTTCCTGACTAAACCATTTGCTACTTGAGTTCTCAGCATGTCAGCACATTCAGCTCTCCCTCAAACGATGCCAGCTTCATGCAGCCATCTGTCCACTCTGGGGACATAGCAGTTGACTACAGACTCCCTAGTTTGTTTGTTCCTTGTTATCAGGCCCTTGGGATAGTCTATAGGTTCCCTCTCAAACTGGCACCCACACGGAGGGCTCCGGGACAGAAGTGGCAAATGAGCATCCTCTCCTCTGCTGACCTCTGCCAAAAGGTAGGTCTCTGTGTCACAGGAACCCCAAAGACATTTGAGGCTTGTCCTGTGGATAGGACTGCCAGACTCTCACCAGGGCCATCTGGTTTACCTTCTGGATGAGGTTTCCACTTCCCCTCCCCAGGCCAGGAGCTGCACAGCCCAGCTCTGGGCTGCTTACTGATTATCGCTCAGTGACCTCATGTTTCCTTTCACTATTCCACTGTCTTATCACGCACTTTGTGGGGTGTGTGAGCATGCATGTACACATGGGGAGTGTGTGTGTGTACACATGTAGGGGGTGTGAGTTAGGGAGTATGGGTGTATGTATATGTGGGCTGCATGTTACTGTGTGGGATTTGAGTGTGTGTGAATGTGTGTGGTATGAATGTGTGTATATGTGGTGTGTGTATGAGTGACAAAGGTGTGAATGTATGTCTATATATATGTGTGGGGTATATGAGTATGCATGTACACGTGGAAAATGTATGTGTGTGTACACATGTAGGGGGTGTGCACATGTGTGTGGGAATGTGCACATATTGGGGGGGGAGGTATGAGTGTGTGTGTATGTGTGGGCTGTGTGTGAATGTATGTGGGGTGAGTATGTATGTGTGAAGTGTGTATGACTGTGGGGGAGGGGTAAATGTATGTATATGTGTGTGTATCTATGGTGTGTATGAGTAAGAAAGGTGTGAATGTATGTGTATGTGTATGTGTGAGGTGTGTTTGAGTATGGGGGTGAGTTTTGTGTGTGTGTGTGTGTAGGGGGGTGAGTAAATGTATGGGGTTGTGATTGTGGAGGTGTAAATGTGTGCTTATGTGAGGGATGAGTGAGGAGTGTGTGTGTGTGTGTGTGTGTGTGTGTGTACCCTTCAGATTCCAGAAGATGCTCTAATACAGTGTCTTAGTGATTGTTTCTGGTTAGTTGCTTGGTTTGTGGGATTTTGTTGTCATTTTTGCTCCTGCATTTGTATGCTTCCCCTTTTACTACATTGTTATTATTTTTAAACCAGTTTTACTTTTAAAACTGAAAATAATAACAAGTCCCTTCGCCATGTGAATGAATAGATTATGTTGTACTCAGAATACTACTTAGCAAAATAAATCAGTGCCACCCACAAACCTGGGCCAGGGTCACAATGATTCTTTCTGGTGAAAAGAGCCACACACAAGAAAAGGCCTTGGAAAAATTGTGTTGATTCATTTACATTTCTAGAAATGATATCACACAGTAATGGCAAAATCAGTACTCTCCTGGGCTATAGAGAGAGCATGGGAAGGGAGAAAGAGACTACATCAGTGAGCACGCGGAAAGAGTTGTGAGTGACCAATCTGTATGCACATTTTCAAATAAGAGAGCTTTAGAATCTGCTTATAGCAATTTTTATCAAATTGTGTGTTTGAAGTATTAGGCGGTTCATTATATGCCAATTATATTTTAATAGAGCCATTAAAAGTTTCAGGTCCAGGAACTTAGATCCAAGACTGAAAATTGTAGACCAGCATACTGTCTACTAGAAAATACACTATATTGTCCAAGTCAGAGACAAGTCTGGCTTAGCAGATAGCCATTAAGATAAGATTACTTCTTCCTCAACTGAGCCAAAAAAGTAAAGAAGAAACATGAACAGAGACAGATTAGAAATAACCAGGTTTTTACGCACATATGTGTTTGAAAGGGGAGGGTTAAGGCAATAGTGAGGGGAAGAGAGTGTCTACATAAAGTTTACACACATATGTGTTTGAAAGGGGAGGGTTAAGGCAATAGTGAGGGGAAGAGAGTGTCTACATAAAGTGGGGGCAGCCTGCCGGGTCCAGGGATGGAGAACACTGACCAGGACCTAGTCAGCCTAGTGAGCAGTCAATGGTGGGGAGGGGGGCAGTCGTCTACTGTCCTCACTCCTTGTATAGCATTTATTTTATTTTATTTTATTTTATTTTATTTTATTTTATTTTATTTATATGAGTACACTGTAGCTGTCTTCAGACACACCAGAAGACAGCATCGAATCCCATTACAGATGGTTGTGAGCCACCATATGGTTGGTGGGAATTGAATTCAGGACCTCTGGAAGAGCAGTCAGTGCTCAACCACTCTCCAGCCCTTGTACAGTTGATGTGTCGGGACAACAGCAATGACATCACTGTCCCCATCCCCTTCAGTCCATCTATGAAGTTGCATGCTCTCAGATTGAGGCTTTGAGTGGGTCTGGCAAGCCCAGTTCCCTGTGTTAGGGGAGCTGTGGATCTCATAAACACCAGTGTGCTGGGAGTGACACAGGGGAAATGATGAGCCACACTGCCAGGGCCAGACATTCTCACAGCGATTCTAAAGTGAGAACCTGGGACTGTAGCAACGTCCTAAGCACCTGGGCTCCTCCCAGATGAGGCTGGGTGGTGACAGGTGTGCCAAAGTCAAACCAGAGTGATTTCCTGCCCATACGTTCTGACTGCCTGGTGCTGCCACTGGGAGGCTGGGTATGCCAAGAGCTGTAGCTGAAGCTGCTGGGACCCTCACAAAGAGCTGTTGTTCAGCTGCTTGTTAGGGATCCCAGATGAGGGCTGAAGGATGGATCTCTATGGAAAGCATGATTGCAAGTTTCAGTTGGCCCCAAAACTTACTACACACAGTAGAGGCAATATGACCATGGGGTGGTAGGTTTCCCAAACCAAGAGGTACGATATAGAACAACATGTGGCTGTCATTTGAAACAAGAGGGGAGTAGAAGACACTGGCCTTGCTGGAAGGATGGCTGGTATCCATACCCTTGGACTCAGCAGCAGGGAGGGATGATGAATTAATTGCACAGGTTCTGCCTGCTAACATAGCTGAGAGTACGGGATGTAGTCCAGGAAGGACCCACGTTGAGGAGCATTCATGGTTTTTCATTAAAAACCTGAACTATGGGAACAGAGTGACGGTTGAGAAGGAAAGGCATTGCCCTGAAGCCTGAGTTCAGACCCTAGGACCACATGGTGGAAGGAAAAGACCTGACTCCAGAAAGCCATCCTCTGCACAAACATGCAAACACTAGGTAGACGATAGATAGATAGATAGATAGATAGATAGATAGATAGATAGATAGATAGATAGATAGGCAGGCAGGCAGACAGATAGATGATAGGTAAAAATAAATGAGATTTTTAAAAGATTCCCAAATATGGGCCTGGGAGTTGTTTCTAAGCCAAAAGGATAAACAGATTGGAACTGGAACGAGGCAAGAGACTCTGGAAGAAGTGGGCTGAAGGAGAGAGAGCATTAGCACCCATAGTGCACCTCTGCTGCAGAGGAATGGGAAAGACCTCCTGCTGCAGCCTGGAGGAGACCTCAAATAGCAGCCCGAGGAAAGGTGCCATGTCTACATCATCACCACAGGCGCTAAAGATGGCTGCCAGGTCAGGCTCCCAGGTGCACGACTACTGTGGTTGGAAAGAATGGGGGAAGGAAAGAGGATGAGGCGATCAACACACGCTGGTGTTGGGGATCCCTCCTGCAGGAGGAGTGACAGGTCTCATCAAATAAGTGGGGTCTTCCTTCTCATCAGGTGGGATCCCTACATGAGTTAGGCCTGCCTCTTCAGAGCCCAAGACTGAGGGTTAGGGATGGTGGGACTGTTTTATATAATGGAAGGTAGAGGGGTAGACCCAAGAGCAACCTTGTCTGATAAATGTAAGAGGTAAAAAGACAGGAAGTTGCAGTCCCTGCAGCAGGTGGGGACGCTGGGCAGATGTAAGACAGTTTGGGCTGACAGCACATGTGTATTAAGCCCCAAGACACCTACTTTATCATATTAGATCTTATTATTATGACTCTACCGAGGTGACCAAGGCAATGCAGGAAGCTTGGAAGGAGGCACAGCTCACCAAGACCTCCATCCAGTGTAGGGGCAGTAAAAGCAGTGGGGTGGCAAGGGTGGCACTTGTCTGGCCTCCACACGTACACAGACACACATCTGCACACAGATGTGTTTATTTACATGCATGGGACACATATATTTTCCTATTTAAAAACAGGTTTTTAAAAGTTTTTATCAATTTAAACTTTTATTTAACAAAGTTTCAAAATAAGAAATGTATGTAGTTAAGCACTCTTAGTTAAGATGTTATTTGGGCTGGAAAGATAGCTCAGCAGGTAAGAGCTCACACCTTTGCAGAGAACTGGAGTTTGTGTCTCAGCCCCAACACTGGGCAGCTTGCAACTACCTGTAACTACAGCTGCAAGGGGATCCAATGCCTCTGTCCACTGAGAGCACCTGTACTCACATGCACACACCCTCCCACACAGACACACACACACACACACACACACACACACACACAGAAGTGATATTGAAAAGATATTTGGTTATCATTATATCCAGTCAGATTTTACTCCTCTAAATGGTATTTGGTCAGTGCTTCTTCACACTATCAGAAAGCTAACTAGAACATTTTCCCATTTTCCCTTTCTCCTTATTCTCTCCTTTTTCATCATCCCCAAATCATAACATTGCCTGGTTTACAGGGGCCCTGTGGCTCAGCCTTCTGAGAGAAGTGTGATTCCGGTTATCTGAAACCTTTACTGTCTCTTTCCAGTCACCTTCAGCCAAAATGCTACTTCTGCAACTGATTTTACCCCCATAGTTCTACTGACTTCTATAATATTTTTATTATACTGTGTGTGTGTGTGTGTGTGTGTGTGTGTGTGTGTGTGTGTGTATGTGTGTGTGTGTGTGTGTGTGTGTGTGTACAACTTGTGGGAGACAGCTCTCTCCTTCTATCATGAGAGTCCCAGGAGCTGAACTCAAGTCATCAGCCTTGGCAGTGGAAGTAAATGCCTTTACCTACTGATCAATCTTGCCAGCCACAACCCCCCTTCTAAAACTCACATTTAAATCCATAGATTAATGCTGCTCTCCGCCTTTGTCAGAGACACTGTTGCAGCTGCTGGCGGTTAATACAGAGAGAGACCTATAACTGCTCAAAATGCCAACATTGAATAATGGTGGGATGCTTGACCTAAATGGGGCATCTGGATCAGTCCCTCCGAGGCTCAGGGAACATTATGAAAGAAAGGACACAAAAACCTGTAAGAGCTGGAAGATAGGGAAGTGTGCCACACAAGCCTGTCTTAGGAGATGACACAGCTGTTGCGCTATGAAATCACTACAGCTGTGGTCACCTGAACAAGACCTAGCATGTCAGACATCTCATCATAGGAAGAGGGGATGTTGGTTCATGAGGCTTCACCTCTCCCTAAGAGACTGATGTCAGATAACAGTTGCTAGGGGAGGTTTGTCTCTTTCTTCGGTGATGTATCTACAGATTTTGTTGCCTTAGAATATATAATCTCTCACTTATACTCATGTAAGCAACCCTAATGAAACTCAGTGGGCTACTCACCCAAGAGACACAGAAGTAGGAAGAGGCTTTTTCTCAAAGAGGAGTTTAAGCAAGAGAATGAGAGGGATGAGGGAGAGGGAATCTTACAGTTGATGCCCTTTGAGCACATCCTTTTCTCTAGTACAGCTATTCTGAGTAATGCTTTCCCTTCCTTTTTTTATTGGATTTTTTTAATTTACATTTCAAATGTTATACCCTCTCCCAGTCCTCCCCCCAAGAGACCCTCTATCCCATCCTCGCTCCCCCTGCTTCTATGAGGGTGCCCCACCCACCCACCCACTCCCACCTCCCCACCCTGGCATTCTCCTACACTGGGGCATTGAGCCTTCCCAAGGCCAAGGGCCTCTTCTCCCATGGATGTCCGATGCTTCCCCTTTCCTAATCAACTGTCTCTTAGGGCTCGGCAAGTAAAGGCACTGGTCACCAAGCCTAAGGACCTGAGTTTCATCCCCAGGACACACATGATGGGAGAGAACTGACTCCTGCAAAATGCCCTCTGACCTCCTTCCTCATGCACGTGAGAACACACACACACTTTGGCTAGTTTTCTGTTGCTATAATAAAAAATACCATGACCAAAAGAAACTTATGGAGAGAGATTATTTGGCTTACACTTCTAGGCTGGTGGCAAGAGTAAGAAGGCTGTGGACCACATGCATAAACAGACAGGAACTGGAAATATCACAAAGTGTTAAACTCTTAAAACTTGCCCTTTTTCCAGCAAGGCTGCCCCTCTCCACAACCTCTCCAAACAGCACCACCACCTGGAAAACAAATGCTCAGACACATTAACCTAGGGGGACAGCACACACATCGATAATAATGAAGTACAATTTAAATAGAATAGGAGCATTGGATATAGCCTCACATATGTACACAGTAGAGAATACAAAATGACAGGAGAAAGTCACTTCTGAGCTCAGGAGACGGGCTTAGAAGAAATCAGGGATAGTGGTGCAGCCTACTTGGCCGAGAGGTTACCCCACCATTCACGAAGCCTTGGGCTCTCTTCTGAGTACTGAATAAGCTGGGACTGGTAGCCATGCATATAATTCTAGCACTCTGTAGGAGAAGCGGGAAGAGCAGGATCAAGAGTTCAAGGTCAATCCAGCTATTCAAACTTGAGGCTAGTCTGGGCTCTATAATACTATGTCTGCAAGTTGAAAGAAAGGAGACAAGTAGGAATGAATGAATGATTGATAGATAGATAGATAGATAGATAGATAGATAGATAGATAGATAGATAGATAGACCCTGTGGACATTTTGGTGTGGAATCTCAAGATTCCAGAACTCTTCTAGTATTTTTGAGACAGAGTTTTAGGACTACGGTGGTATTCCACAAGCCTAGTGCCATGTTCTAGAATCTTAAGGAAATACATTTCTGTTATTTATACACCTTGGTCTATGATATTTTGTTGCCTAAAACCATAGTTAATACATATCTTCTTGGAACTATTTTTCAATGATTTATATTTGTATTTTATATGTATTGGTGTTTTGCCTGCGTGTGTGTCTGTGTGAAGGTGTTGGATCCTCTAGAGCTGGAGCTACAGACAGCTGTAAGCTGCCATGTGGGTGCTGAGAACTGAGCATGGGTCCTCTGGAAGAGCAGCCAGTGCTCTGAGCTGTTGAACCATCTTTTCTGCCCTCTCTCAGTGATTAATTCAAACTTCCTCATACAAATTATCTTTTTTTTTGAGATAGGGCCTCACATGGCACAGACTGGTCTCAGTCTTGTTATATAGTCTAGGATAACTTTGAACTTCAGATCCTCCTCCGGCTTCCATTTCCTAAATTCTGGGAAATTGGATGCACCACAATGTCTGTATACATGTCATACTTTAAGAGTAGCTTTTAGTCTCTCCTCCATTCACTAAGAAAGCAAGCCCTTTCTATGCAGATCCCAGACATCCTGATTTCTGGTGAGACCCATTCTTCTGTTCACAATAGTTCCTTGAAATAGATTCTCTTTTGCTGTCAGTAGAGTTTCCTCAGTTGACCTCTGCTTGCCATTGCCCATCCTTCGGAAACTGCCAAGTCTCATCACACCCGTGCCCCCTCCAGGGCATAAGTCACCTAAATAGTGCAGAGTTAGAATTAACTACATCCTCGAGTACCGTGCAGGCATTGACAAAAGTCTTTTGTACACAGTTCACTTGGCCTTGAAAGTGGCTTGGAAGAATTCGAGGTGAGCATTATTAACCCCTTCCTACAAAACTCTCACTTTGTGTAGCTGAGTCTGCTGGAAACACACAAATCTTCCTCAGCTTTGGTACTGAGGTCTGAACCTAAGACTGTCTGTATTCTAGAGAAGTAATCTACCACTGAGCTACATTCCAGCCCACTAAAATAACATTCTTTATTCTTATTTTGGCTTTTTTACTTGGTTTTTTTAAATAAATAAGTTGGCAAATTTCATATCTGGAATACCTTTGTGTAGATCTGACATTAATAAAGCTAATTGAGTTAAGGGTCTCCCACATTCTACAAAAATAGAAACCCACTTTTATAGTTGCTATATCCGCCAGGCAGTGGTGGCGAAGGCCTTTAATTCCAGTACTTGGGAGGCAGAGCCAGGTGGATTTCTGAGCTCAAAGGCTAGCCTGGTCTAGAAAGTGAGTTCCAGGACAGCCAGGGCTATACAGAGAAACCCTGTTAATAAATAAATAAATAAATAAATAAATAAATAAATAAATAAATAAATAAATAAATAAATAAATGCTATATCCCTAACTCATCCCCACTTTTTCCTTTTAATTGACTAATTTTGAGATGTTGTCTCATTGTCTGTGGATAACCTGGAACTCACTATGTAGACCAGGCTGTCCTTGAACTCCTAGAAATCCACTGCCTCTGCTTCCTAAGTACTGGGATTAAATGCATATACCACTCTGCCTAGCTTTTCTGGTTTTCCTTTTTTCTTTTCTTTTCTTTTCTTTTCCCTTTCTTTTTGAGATAGGATCTTGTTATGTAGTTTGGGTAGACTCACTATGTAACTGAGGTGGGTTTGAACTCATGATCCTCTTAGAGTTCCAAGTAGCTATGATTACAGATATATGTAAATATGCTGACATCCCTGGCATACCCTGGTGTTTTACTGTCCTCAAACCCAGGCTGGGAATCCAACCTGTACCAAACATGCTAGAAAGTGCTCTATCATTGGCTCATACCCTCAACTTCTAGGCACTCATGTTTTTGTAATTTTATAAATATTTTATTTTTATCGCTGTGCATGTGCTTTTGTGTCTATATGTGTGTGTCTATATGTGTGTGCCTATATGTGTGTGCCTATATGTGTGTGTCTATATGTGTGTGCCTATATGTGTGTGCCTATATGTGTGTGCCTATATGTGTGTGTCTATATGTGTGTGCCTATATGTGTGTGTCTATATGTGTGTGCCTATATGTGTGTGCCTATATGTGTGTGTCTATATGTGTGTGCCTATATGTGTGTGTCTATATGTGTGTCTATATATGTGTGTCTATATGTGTGTCTATATGTGTGTGCCTATATGTGTGTGCCTATATGTGTGTGCCTATATGTGTGTGCCTATATGTGTGTGCCTATATGTGTGTGTGTCTATATGTGTGTGCCTATATGTGTGTGTCTATATGTGTGTGCCTATATGTGTGTGTCTATATGTGTGTCTATATATGTGTGTCTATATGTGTGTCTATATGTGTGTGCCTATATGTGTGTGTCTATATGTGTGTGCCTATATGTGTGTGCCTATATGTGTGTGTCTATATGTGTGTGCCTATATGTGTGTGTCTATATGTGTGTGTCTATGTGTGTGTGTCTATGTGTGTGTGTCTATGTGTGTGTGTCTATGTGTGTGTGTCTATGTGTGTGTGTCTATGTGTGTGTGTCTATATGTGTATGTCTATATGTGCACCATTCAAGTGCAAGTGGCCAAAGAGGCGCGAAGGCAGCATTAGATCCCTTGGAACCGGTTTCAATGGCTGTGGCACACTCAAAAATGACCAATTTCAATAAACGGTACCTCAGTCTCAACTCGGTTCCTGTCCAAGTCTCCTAAAAGGCCAGCAGGCAGGGCTATATGGTAGTGAGAAAAATATGTTATGTCTGGAGAGGAAAGGCCACACTGCACCAACATCTCCTCTTCCACCCCCACAGACATGCGACCAGGTACATCTCCAAGGTCCTGCCAAATCCAGTGACGTTGGCAATGAAGATTAACTAGCCCCACCACCTGTCAACTGACACCCAATCAAATCATTTTAAAATGAAACTTTCCTCCACCGCCTTTGAGGCATTGTATTCATCTCATAATGCAAAATTCCATCCAGGCCACTTCTAAAAGCTCCCAAAGTTTTAACAGTTCCAGTGCTGCTCAAAAGCCCACAAGGCATTCTTTTCTAAAGCTCAACATAATTTACTAGCTGTGAGCCCCCATAAAATAAAAAAATGGGGGAGGGGGGATAGAGAGATGCCTCAGAGGTTACAAGCACTGGCTGCTCTTCCAGAGGTCCTGAGTTCAATTTCCAGCAACTACATGGTGGCTACATAACCATCTATAATGAGATCTGGTATCCTCTTCTGGCCTGCAGACATACACTCGGGACAGAATACTGTATACATAATACATACATACATACATACATACATACATACATACATACATGCATCTTTAAAAATAAAATAAATAGTAAGATACATACTTCCAGTATCAAATTGCATAGGATAAACATTCCAAATGGGAGGAATGGGAACAAACCAAGAAAACATCAGATCAAAATAAAAACTCAACAGGGAAACCCATCATGCAGTTCCATGTTCAGCATCTGGGACTCGCAGTGGCATCATCTGGTTTCTGACAGCCTTAAGCAGCCCTTCCCTTCCAGTTCTAGATGAATGCAATCAGCTTCTCTCTTGAGCTAGCACTATCCCATAGCTTTCCTAAGTGCATAGCCCACAGTCCTAACATCTGAAATATCCTAGAGTCTCTCTTGCAACTCAGGCTTTCCCTTCCCAGGCTCACTCAGTGAACTCTCATGATATTCTCTCAGGGAGTCTGACCTGGCCAGATGTTGCCTTGCCTCGGCATCTTTCTGGAATACTGATGGTTCCGTAACTCTTATATTTTGCGTGTCTGCGAAATTAACACCATGTAGATGACGTCTCAAGTTCTGCTGGAAGCTAAAGATGTATTCCATCCCCTTCCACTACAGCTGGAGTAACCTTTCGTGTGCCTCGCTGGATTAGCCTAGATTCACTTCCCTAGATGACTGTTCTCCAACTGGAAGACCTGAGGTGGGTGGCCTGCTCAGTCATTGGAAGTCTCTTTCTTTCAGAGGAATTTACATTTTTACAGTCTGGGACCTTCCATGAGTAGAGTCTTGCCCTCATGGCAAAATGTAATGTTCCTTCTATATTATACAAATATATTTAACAACTACAGATGTTAAATTTTACCTCTCTCAACTTGTCAGGGCATAAGCATGTGTAGCCAAGTTGACTGCCAAAATAAAACAGGATCTCTACTCCATTTCCCACAAGTCTTTGCTCTCCTCTGAAACCTCATAAGCCCAGCAGCCACTGTTTGGTTTTCCTTGGCATCCTGGTCTTCTGAGCTCAAATCAGGACACTAAATACTGTGTGTAACACAGGACTTCTCTAGTCTGAAATTACAAATGCAAATGAAGAACCTTGTAGTCAGGTTCATTCCTGCAATGACACCACTCTGTGGTACCAATTTCCCTTATTAGTTACTTTTATAACTGCTGTGATAAAATACTGGTCAAAAGCAACTTCAGGAAGGCTTTATTCTGGTTCATGGTTTGAGGGTACAGCCCATAGTGATGAGAAAACATGGCTGCAAAAACACTTGCAGGTGTGTCAGTGGGAGGCTGCTCTCATCTCTGCAGATCAGGAAGCAGAGAAAGGGAAAAATGTGCGCAGCTGGCTTTCTCTGTCTTCTCTTTATATCAGTCTAGCACCCCAGCCCTTGGGCTGGTACCACCTACATTAGAGTGGATCTTCCCTCCACAAACTGGAGGTAAGTCTCCTTGGTAATTCTTTGTCAAGTCTATTGCCTAATCAAGTAGACAGTGAAGATCTACAGTCACAAGGCCTCAAGGAAAAATAATCTAGTTTAAAATAAATAAAATAACGTTTGTTGGTATTTGTGTGGTTGACTGGAGTTGCTACTCTGAAGTGTAAAACAGGAAAAGAAAGTTATTTCTGTGCTGTGTAAATGCTGCCATTGGTGATTTCTTGCCGACCCACTTTGAGTTTGTGAGACCGGGTACTGTGTAGTCTAGGTTATCTCTAGGTAGCCGAGGCCTATCTTGAACTCCTGATCCTCCTGATCCCCCCCGCCTCTCAAGTGTGGGGATTGCAGGCGTGCACTACTGAGCCATGGCTGGCTGAGGTCAGTGATTCTTGGTCTGGGAAAATGAGTGAAGAGGGAAAGACGTTAAAGAGGTTTAATATCAATATGAGCTAAGGGCATCCTTTATTAAATCAGAGAGGAAGAAAAGACAGAAAGAGAGGGGGAAGAGAGGGAGAGAGGAAGGAAAAAAATACATAAGAAAACGTTTTTCTTAACGTATGATTTGCATCTGGTTTCCGTGTGTCCCCAAAGGAATTTTAGACTATAATTTAATCATCACTGTGGATTCTAAAGGGATAGAAACTTAATCCCATTATGATGTTGAGAAGTGAAACTGTTGGGATGAAGAGATAGCTCAGCAGATAAGAGCAGCTGCTGCTCTTGTAGAGGACTTGAGTTCAGTTCCCAGCACCCACATCAGGCATCTCACAACTACCTATAAAACTCTAATTCCAGGAGAATCTGACCTTGTTCTGACCTTCTCAGTTATCCACACATACTTGCACATAGCCACACAAGCACACGTATACATATAAATAAAATGAGTATTTTAAAAAAATATATGAAAGTGACTAGAGTTAGATAAGTTCATCCGAATAAAACCTGAATGAACCTGAGTGGTAGAGCCCTAAAATAGGAAGGAGACAAGGAAAGACACGCACATGTACACATGTATAAATATACACACACATACATACATACATACACACACACACATACACACACACACATACACACACACACACACACACACACACACACACACACACACACTACTGTCTCTTGTCATTCAATGTCCTGTATTTCCCCAGGACTCTGCTGGCCCTGATATAAAGATCATCAGATACAGTCTTATACCTCTATAACCACGTGCTAGAAGAAATCCTTTTTTTTTTTTTCTAATAGCTTTCCTTTGTACTAGTCTACGGTACTATGTAATTAGAAACAGAAAATGTGTCAACATACCTGTACCAACATGCCTAATAATAATAATAATAGCCGACTGGCCTGGTTGTAAAGGTGAAGCATAGTCCCAGTTATTTGTGAAACTGAGGCAAGAAGATCATAAACTCAAGACTATCCTGGGCTAGAGAATGAGTGTAAGGTCAAAATTAGTTTGCACAACTTAATGAGACCTGGCCTGAAAACAAACAAACAAACAAACAAAAACCAACAAGACAAAAAACCAAAACCAAAACCAAAACAAAACACAGTAAAAAGAAGGCAGGCTCTGGTGACTCACACTTTTTAAAACCCTAACACTCAGGAGACAAAGGCAATTGGATCTCCATGGGTTCCAGGCCAGCATGGTCTACCTAGTGAGTTCAAGTTAGCCAGGATTTACATATAAACCCTTTTCTTTCTCAAAAAAAGGTGGAGGGTGGGCTGGGGTTCTATAAAGCTCAGCAGGGTAGAGTGCTTGGCTAGCACCTAAGTTGAATCCCTAGTACTAATAAAATTAAATCTGTCTAGAATAATAAGGAATTCAAGTTCAACCCTACAGATGTGAGCATCCTCAGCTTGTAGGCTGTAGTCTTACAAAACCATTTCTGTCCTGAAGGATCTAAGGATCCTTAGAGAAATACTGGACTGCAGATCTGAAAGAGAAATAAAGAAAACTAAACTCGGAACCTTTGTTATATAGCAAATACTTGCAGGGCTTTGTCAAACGGTCTCGGCAGAGGTCAGTGGTAGAGTGTTTGCCTCAGGTGTGTGAAGCTCTGGACTCCTTCCCACTGGGGGAAAATGAAGATACTGTTGCTGGCTGTTGGAGTCAGCACAAGCATTACAATGGATCCAGACACATCAGACAAGCGTATCACATTCTCCAGTGATATTTTTCTTTGAACAAAATGATCAGCTGAGCTGGAGAGATAGGTTGGTGGTCAGGAGTTCTCTGCTCTTTCAGAAGACCTGAGCTAGGCTCCTGGCTCCTGTCAGGAGCTTACAACTGCTTGTAACCACAGCTCCTGGGGATCTTATGCCCTCTTATGACCTCTGTGGGCAGCTGAATTCACGTGCACTTACACACAGACATACACATATTTTAAAAGAAAAAGAATTTTTTTTTCCTTTTTAAGAAAAGGAAAAGTGCCGGGCAGTGGTGGTGCAGGCACTTGGGAGGCAGAGGCAGGCGGATTTCTGAGTTCGAGGCCAGCCTGGTCTACAGAGTGAGTTCCAGGACAGCCAGGGCTACACAGAGAAACCCTGTCTGGAAAAAAAAAAGAAAGAGAGAAAGAAAGAAAGAAAGAAAGAAAGAAAGAAAGAAAGAAAGAAAGAAAGAAAGAAAGAAAGAAAGAAAGAGAGAGAAAGGGAAAAGTGAACACCTATGGAAGAAAAAACCAAACTCTTTATTTTGAAACCTGCTAAATAACAGAATGAAGAAGTTATTTTGTCTTATCTAAATGATCACACTAGGGTTGAAAATAAGATATCAACCTAAATTGAAAAATCAGTCAACCAAGTGTTTTCTAAACGATAATGATGTTTATTTGGGAATAGCAGAACACTGCTGTCATTCATAGTAAACTATGGGGATATTCAAAGGGGTAGAAGCAAAGGAATATGTTAAAATCAAAATGACTGGGCTTGGTGATGTGGAAATTCCTGGTTTCTTTGGAAACTCGATTGTGTCATGTGATGTTTTTCTGGAAGCTGTCTTGTGAGAGGATGTATTGCTGAAGCAGACACGTGAGAGGGCATGTGAAGTTTTGCTGAAACAGGTATTTGACGTGGCACATCATGTTTGGAAAGAGTTTAAGTAGAACCCCACAGACATTGAGAGGACGCTCTTGCATTGCTACACCATGCAACGCTTCACGGGTCTTCGCTCACCGTGCAAATCATCCCTAGTCTTTGATGATCTTCTCTTGCAGTGACTTCGTAGAGAGAAACACAAAAAACTTCTCGTGGTATTCTGGCTGCTTCTAGACTGTTTCCACTGGCTCATTGCTGACTCGGTGGAGCCTTGGGGTTTCTGCTGGATTGAGCAGCTGCTACTGATTCGTGTTTGGTGTTTTCTATTAGACTGAATTGCTGACAATGAAGATTGGAATCACCCCATAGAACTACTTTTAAACAGGTCCACAACCCCCTTGTCCTATTCGTCACATTTCTCTCAGACTTTTGGTTAGTGGGCTAGTATGGATATTGAAACATTAAAGAACCCTAATTAAAGGAGGTTTCAAAAAAATCCAAGCCTACATCTTAGGGATGGAGAGATGGCTCAGTATGTAAGGAAATAATATGAACCATAAAAGAAACTATGTATATAATGTATAAATGATACCAGGACATTCATTTATATTTCATTTATACCCATTCATTTAGATTTTGAAATATATAAGATAGAAAAAATATAAAGCTATAAAGAACTCCAGATAAAATTTGAGATAGAAATTTAAGTTTAATAAAATCTTGTGGGCCACCCCAAAACTGGAGTGGAGTCTCTCCCTAAAGGTATAGCTGGGTGGTGGTATTCATTCCTCAGTAGGATTGCCTTGTCTAGCCTCAGTGGGAGAGGATGCACCTACCCTGACAAAGACTTGATGCCCCAGAATGAGGGGACACAGTGGTGTCACCCTCTCAGAGAAGAAGGGGAGAGGGTCTCTGTGGGTAAGGGACTGGGAGAGAGGCAGCATTTGAGATATAAATAAATATAAATTAAAAAATAAAATATGCTCCTACATTAAATAAATAAATAAATCCTAAAATTTTGCCACATTTTGTTTGTTTTCAAAAGAGGCAGTCTCACTGTGTAGTCCATGTAGGGGTGGAACTCATTATGTAGACCAGGCTGGTCTTGAACTCAGAGTTCTGCCTTTTTCTGCCTTTTGAGTGCTGAGATTAAAGGAGTGCACCACCATGCCCAGCCTACACATCTGGCCTATTACTCTGCTTTTTTAAGTTCTTTAAAAATATAGAACGGTGCTTATATCTTTACAAAGAGAAGGAGTTCTTTAATGTGGAAATATAATGTATTCACTGGTTCATGGACCCCAAACCTCCAAGGAGTGCCACAAATCTGCACCTCTCTCTCTCTCTCTCTCTCTCTCAGCCCTGGGTTTTGAATTTAAATACATGATATACAACTCAGCCTAAGATAGTTTTGGAGAACTATAAACATATATAATTTCTGATATAAGTTCCAGGGTCAGGTCAGTGCTCAGATAGGTGTGTAAAGATGATGTGATAACACAGATGCTGTTTTATGACTTCGGCTCCAATGTCTTTTACAACTGAGTGAACTGTCACACTCTATTATGTCGCACACACATCCAGATCCACTGGCTTACAGCTGTCAGGGTACTTGTCTGAAACTGTCTTTGAAAATGAAAATTTGAGCCAAATATAAAGGAGGCAAACTGTTAGTAAGAACTATTCAACCCAAAGTGTCCCCAAGGGAGATAGTAAAAACTCCATGTTAAAATCATTCAAATCAAGAGGGCTGGAGGTTATGACTTGTAAATTAACATTTACTTACTTGCTGTGCATATGTCTATCTGTGTGTTTGTGGACATAGCACAGCACATGCATGGAGGTCAGAGGATAACTGGCAGGCGTTGTCTACAGAGTCAGCTTTCTCCTTCCGACATGAGGATCTGGGGATCAAACTCAAGCCATCGACCTTGGCAGCAGGTTCTCTTACTTGTTCAGCCCATCTCCCTAGTCCATAAAGTCAGGTTTGGAAATGAAATTTTATTTATACAAAGAGTCTGGGGCAGGGAAATAACTGAAGAGGCAAAATGCTTGACACAATAACAACCCAAGTTCAGGCCCTGGAACCCACAAAAAGGTAGAAAGAAGAAACTAATGAACCACCTTGCCTCCATCTTGAGCCTTAAAGTCACCTTCAGGTAAAGACAAACCAGGTTCATCCCTGTTTATGATAAAACCTCAAGGATTGGGCTATGCCCCACCTGGAACCTGAAACTACAAATGGCTCTGTACTTTCTGTTCCAGGAAATGGCAACAATATTTTTGTTTCAAAAAGTTGTTACAACCATCTTGCTACCCTACCTTTGTTTCAAAAGGTTACTATAACCACCTGTTGTTGTGACTATGTTGTTCCTGTAACCCTCCTATTTGCCTGCCAAATTACCCATTTGGAAACCCGCTACCTCTAACAGATATATAAAATTGTATAACCTTGCTGATGTCCGGGGATGATCTCTTAATCTGCCTTTAAGGGGAGTCAGCCGTGTACACTAATGGAGAAAAAGAAAGCTTACTTTAATTAATTACTTCCTTTAATTTGGCCATGATGGTGGTCTTCCCTTTCTTCAGTTAATCTTTGAGATTAATAGAGTCACTGCATTTCTTGCATACTTTGAACTGGTTACCATGGTAGGGCCACAGAGTAAGAAATCCTATGAGAGAGAGAGAGAGAGAGAGAGAGAGAGAGAGAGACCCTGTTTCAAATGGGCAAACAAACAAGCTAATCCTGGACTTAATGAAGAACTGGGTTTCTTTGCTGTGTACTCTTCTCAAAAGTAGGTTGTATTTTTGTTTGTTTGTTTGTTTGTTTGTTTTTACCCTAGACGCATCAGAGGCGTGGAAAGCCTTTCTGGAATGTACCCACCATGATGGTTCTTTCTCTTTCTCTCCACCACCCCCTCTCTCTTTCAAGATTTATTTATTGTATGTGAGTACACTGTCACTGTTTTCAGACACACCAGAGGAGGGCATCAGATCCCCATTACAAATGGTTGTGAGCCACCACATGGTTGCTGGGATTTGAACTCAGGACCTCTGGAAGAGCAGTCAGTGCTCTTAACCACTGAGCCATCTCTCCAGCCCTCTTCCTTCCTTTCTTTTCTTACTTCCTCCCCCCAGCCTTTCTTGGAGGGGACATTTTTGAGACAAAATCTGGCACATTGAGTCTCTTGCTTCTGCACCTCCACCCTGGAGGCCCTTCTCGCATCCTTGCTCCCTAACTTTTGTGAACTCCTCGGTTCCTTTCAGCTATTTTCCCATCAAGGTTTGATTTCATTCTAGATTGCTTTTCTCTGGTCCTTCTTTTGTTTGAAATCATCATCATCATTTTCTCTCTCTCTCTCTCTCTCTCTCTCTCTCTCTCTCTCTCTCACACACACACACACACACACACACACACACACACACACACACATTTTCTTTGAATTCTGATAGCTAAGATATTCAAACTAAAATTTGGAAGATCTTGTGTTTTTAATAAAGTTCTCCACTTTTCCCGGCATGTTTGTCTTACTTGAAATTAATAAAGTTTTGGTAGTTGTTTAAATAGATTAAATGTCACACTTTAAATAGAAAGAGAAGGCTCCAAGTAAGTGACCTATTTTTCATCTGTGGTTTGGAAAAAGGCAAGATTAGCATGGATATTGCATTTTCAAGGACCTCACCACTATTAAATAGACTGTTAAGTGCATTTTATGGCTGAAGAGTCCGTTCCCAGTTCAGTCCCCAAGACATGTTAAGTTCATCTGCACTTGCTACATTGAACATCCACTGACTCAAACCCTTCCTGCACCGGCATGTCTATGCTCTGTATCTTTTAAGTACATAACTCTTAAATATTTTAGGATGAGTAAATGTTACTCAATAAAAGTCCCAAGGATGTGTTGTCCCTCCAGAAAGGCACGATGTTGGCATTCCTCGGAGAACACACCCTTTGCTCCATTAGCTCCTGTGGCTTACTTAACTGCCACATGCTGGAAAAACAACACAGTCTCCCATAAAGTGAGATTACAAATCCTATTTAAACCAAAGCAAGCAACCATAGCTAGTTAAAGCTCCACCCCCACGTCATCTCAGTTCACTCTCAGGCTTTAGGACTATGACAGCAGTTAATGGCCAGAGCTCCAAACAGAGTTGATATCATAGTCTGTATTCTCACAAACAAATTCAGACTGACTGGTGAAACAAACAAACAAACAAACAAACCGAGAAACATACTTGGAGCCGGGCTTGGTGGTCTGGGCAATCTCAGCTCCTGGGAGGTGGCAGCAGAGTGCCCATGCAGGTTGGAGGCCAGCCAGAGGTGCAAAGTGAGATTTTAAAAGGTGGGGTGGGGGTGGGAGAAGGGTTGGGGGAGGCTCAGTGGTTAAGAGCAGTAGCTGCTCTTTCAGAGGCACTGAGTTCAATTCCCAGCAACCACATGGTGGCTCACAACCATCTGTAATGGGATCTGATGCCCTCTTCTGGTGTGTCTGAAAACAGCTACAGCAAACTTGTAAATAAAATAAATGAATACTTTTTTAAAAACTATTTAAAAAACAAACAGACAAACAAACAACCACCTAACCATTTGTGACTTTGTTGCTTGCTTGAGATAGGACCTCACATTATAGCTCAGGCTGAGTTTAAACTCCATTTAAAGTTCTTACAGCAACACCCCTACCTCAGGGGCACACTCTCATTTTGCCTTTTTTATTTAGGTAGTTTTGAACACAAAAGAAGCTGTCCACAGATGAGTCCAAAAGCAAAAAAGCAAAGATCTTGTTCAACTTAAACATTTTTCGGTTCCCTCCCCACCACAGCAGTAACACCTGTCAGAGAATTTTCTTAGAGGGACTACTTACTTGTCTGCTTTTAATTCACTTGGCATGCCAGAAGTTTGGTCCGGTACGGTCTCCATCTAACTCAGATACCCATGCAGAGTGACAGTGAACGGGATTTTTCCATCCAGAAAGTCACAAGCTGGAGATGTTGATCGTGTCACATTCTCCCTGTCGGTAAAGAGTAGGAAGGAACTACTCACCCCGAGGCTTCCTGCATCCTAAACACTTCTGTTCTTTCAAGTTCTTCCCATTAGTCTTCAATGAAGCAACCCTGATGGTCACACTAAATACAGGAAAGGTCTCTTTCAGGTCTTCCTCCTTTCTGCTGAGCTAACGATACACCTGTGAGATTCTGGAGGTGTGTGTTGTGAGGTGAGTCCTGTTTTACCCAGTTGACATTCCTACAATTTCTTCTATACTCTCTCATTCTGAAGGAGTTCGAGGTAGACTAGGAAGCAAATATATTTCCTAATGGCAGCTTAAAGCATTTGGAGGAGAAATGTTGGGATGATATAGGGGAGGTTATCTAAAGGGAACTTTAAGGAGAAAGCAGGGAGGACCCCTTGGCCAAGCCAGCATTTTGGACTCCTAGACTGACTTTTCCTGTGTTTAGTTAGTTCTTCACTGATGTGAACAGACATCATGATGAAGGTAACTCTTACAAGGACAATATTTAATTGGGGCTGGCTTCCAGGCTCAGAGATTCAGTCCATTATCATCAAGATGGAAACACAGCAGCATCCAAGCAGGCATGGTGCAGGAGGAGCTGGGTGTTCTACATCTTCATCTGAAGGTTGTAGGCAGAGTATTGACTTCCAGGCAGCTAGGATGAGGGTATTAAGCCCAAGCTCACAGTGACACACTTACTCCAACAAGAATAGTGCCACTCCCTGGCCCAAGCATATAAAACCATCACACCCTATGTCAAACTTACAAAGTTGTTTCTTTCCTAGTCTCCATGGTTTGATCTTCTCTTTCTTGGTCACCCCAGCTCCACTGTCACCCACCACTGTCACCAACCTCCACTGTCATCCACCACTGTCACCAACCTCGACTGTCACCCACTACTGTCACCCTCCACTGCCACTCACCACCACTGTCACCCTCTACTGTCATCCACCTCCACTGTCACCACCTCCACTGTCACCCACCACTGTCACCTTCCACTATCACCACCTCCACTGCCACCCACCACTGTCACCCACCACCATGTTTCACTTATCTCTCACCAGGGGTTTTAGAAGATCTAATCAAGTTCATATACCTGACTGAGAAGAGTAGAGACAGACTCAGAAGTGGTCATGACCCATCCAGTACTCCAAGGGCCCCTTCCAATTGAGGGGGATATCCTGACCATGACTAGCACGATGGAAATCCAGTCAGTCCCCACCTCACAGGCTTCTTTGGCTGCTCTGTGGGTGAATAAAAGTTCTGACTTTGCAAATGTTCTTTCCATGCATGCCCTTTTCCCATAGCCCAGACTCTCCCATGGTCCTATTGTGTGTACAGAACTCGGTTGGCCTTGCAGGGGACCTTGGGTTCTAGAGGTCCCCAGGCTGATGGGGAAGCTGAGAAGGTAACGGTCAGAGCACTGCCTGTGGGGTTATCAGAGGGGTTGTGAGTAGGATAATCAGTAGGACTGTGGGTGGGGCTCAGGAGAGTATGTTTTCTTAAGGACACAAAAGGCTATGAATTTCATTCCCAATACTGAATCTGCAGTGGCCCAGAGCTAGGTGCTAGATAAACTGCTGCCAGATAAAGCTAGAGACAAGGATCACCTATCTTAGGGCTGCAGATTAGGGCTCCACTGGGTCTCGTGCCTGCTCTTGTTGCTCAGCGCCCCCAAGTCTGTTTTTCTCTATTCTCTCCTCCTTGCTGTCTGCTTTCATCTTTACCCATCATGATTTGTTTTCCCTTTCAAGTTGCTGTGGCATAAAGGCCAAGGAAAAACAGCACTTCATATTCTCTAGATTATGGGTAAAATCATTCACTCTGAGTGCTTGTCGTGCTTGCTTGTACATTATAAATTTGAGGGGTAAAAGGTCAAAGGTAATGTCTACTTTCTTTTCTGAATGATGGGTCTTATAAGATTAGGGGTCTATTGAGGTTACAGGGTATTAAAGAGTCAGATCTCACATCAATGAGAGGAAATAATCTGAACAGAATCTCTCTTCTTTCATGGTTACTAATTAGAAATAGAATATGGGTACCAATGCCCATCTCAGTAAACCCTCCAGATGATGCGCTAGGAGAAAGTCAAAGATCTGGAAGATGTTCCCATATAGCTCCTTTGACTTAGAATGGATAGTTATAGCCGAGCGTGGTGGCACACGCCTTTAATCCCAGCACTTGGGAGACAGAGGCAGGCAAATTTCTGAGTTCAAGGCCAGCCTGGTCTACAGAGTGAGTTCCAGGACAGCCAGGGCTACACAGAGAAACCATGTCTCAAAAGAAAACAAAAACAAACAAACAAAAATGGATAGCTATCAGTGAAGGTTCCTCTAGACTATGCCCTTACCCATTGGGATCTCTTTACTCCACAGCCCTTGAGAAAGCCCCACATGGTACTTTTCTACTCACATGCCTGGCCTAAGTAACTCTCCACAGATGCCATCAGATTCTGGCGTGGACTGAGAGTTAGATAGACAGGTTGCTTGCTGGGTGAAGCTTGGGAAGCTGCTGCTCAGGTCCTTGTGCTGCCTAAGAACTTCACAATTCCTTCCAAGTGTTGTCAATAAAGGACGCGCTTTGATAGCCCCAGAAGCAACAGTGGCGTGCAAGAGGTGTGTCAGAAATTACTCACTGCTGTAGTTCAGAACAAGAAGGGATGTGAAGTCAGGCTGGCGTGCTCTGAGCACCTGGGGGGTTCTTCTTCTAGGTTCTGGCTTCCCACTGTTAAAGGGAGTGGGTTGGTATTGTATTAATTTCATTGCTTCTGGTGCTGCTCTTCTACCTTGGACACCAGCCTTCCAGGCCTGGTCATGATGGACAGCCAGGTCATATCCAGGGGATGAAGGATGCTGTTATCCTAGAGACCAAGAGTGTTCTTGCAGATGTCTACAGGAGATACCATGAGCCCTTCAGTCCTAATAATCATTAGGACTATGACTACTTTTCTTCTTTTCTTCTCAATGATATACCCTTCACCCTATGGGGCATTTTCTTGACTGATGATTAATGTGGGAGGGTCCTGCTCATCATAGGCAGTGCCATCAATGAGCTAGTGGTCCTGAGTACTATAAGAAAGTACCCTGGAAAAGGGGGGGGGGGGCTGGCAAGATGGCTTAACGGGTAAGAGCACTAACTGCTCTTCCAAAGGTCCCGAGTTCAAATCCCAGCAACCACATGGTGGCTCACAACCACCTGTAATGAGATCTGACGCCCTCTTCTGGTATGTCTGAAGACAGCTGCAGTGTACTTATATTTAATAAATAAATATTAAAAAAGAAAGAAGGAAGGAAGGAAGGAAGGAAGGAAGGAAGGAAGGAAGGAAGGAAGGAAGAAAGGATCCTGAGCAAGCCACAAGGAACCAGCTGGTAAGCAGCATTTCACCATGACCTCTGCATCAGCTCCTGCCCCCAGGTTCCTGCCTTTAGTTCCTTTAGTGACCTGAGAAGTGTAAGATAAAAGAAACCCTTTCCTCCCTAAGTTGCTTTTGGTCATGGTGTTTCATCACAGTAATAGAAACTCTAAGACACTGGGCCTGACAGATAATCTGTGATTAAGAAAAGACGAGCATCACTGAGGTGAATCTTCCAGTACATACTTCCTCAGGGTCAGCCCACAGAAGCTGTAGTCCAGAGAGAGCAAAAGTTGCCTCTCATGTTCGCAGATGAACTTGGCAATGCATTAAGAGTCTCTCCCACAGTGCGACTGTGTTTGGGTGACATAAAAGCTGCAGAAAACACCAGGACAGTGAGGTAACCACCAAGGACAGCAGCAGATATAGAGTGGACCTAGCCTGAGTCTATGGGATGAGTTGTTTGTGTTGGGGAGGGCAAACCCAGGGAAGTGGAGTTGTCCAGGCCCTTCGGATCCCAGAACATCATGAGTGAGTCCCAGATGTCAGACACTGAGTTCTAGTTATAACTGTATCCTGGTTCTTCACTCTTGGAAGTGTTTTAATTATTTCACTTGAACTTTGTGCAAAGAACTAATACTTGGAGGATTTCTGGATAGGTAGGTAGACAGGCACTAAAATGAAATAGATAAATCTTGGCCCCTGAGCTTCCCCTAGCATATCCCCTGGCAATCTGTATGCTAAGCTAAGGATCCGGAGCCTGCTTGCCTCATATCCAGCTCTGTTACTGATCCCTCGATCATGAGAGACTGAAGCATACCAGCACCATTACATAGCGTGAGCTCAACAGACTTATTAGATGGGCTTCTGGTGTCTCTCAGGGCTTGTGTAGTTATCAAATACTAGAGGAGAAAACTGGGAGATGGCCAGGGACTAAGCCACAAATGGGTTCAGAAATTGCTACTTAGTCTGACCTCTGCCTGCACTAGCTGCTCCCTGTAGATAGGTTAGAGTGTCCATCCGTGTAGACCAGGAATTAAAGATGGAGAAAGGGCAACCTTGACCTAAGACTTCTCTGTCTTCGTCCATCTCACTTCAGATGGGGCAAACTAATTCCAAGATCCCTCAAAAATTGTCTCAGCTCTCTGAGAATTATGTCCTCAGAGTCTCAAAAAGACAAAAAACCAGAAATCCAATTTATCAGGAGGCATGGACCCACTATCCAATGGAATGCTTACTTGCAGGAATTCAAAGCCTCTTTCATTCAGAGAATCAATTTAACAGAGCCTAAAGAAAAAGAGAGACCCTTAGGCCTCTCAGGCTGTCTGCCTCCATTTGCAGACACACACAGAAGCTAATTGCAGACACAAGTGTTCAACTCATTGGTCAACTCAAATCCAGACAGGGTCTCATGTAGGACATTGGGAAAGGCAGATACTTCTATTTGATCATGGTTGCTCATTGCCACCCACCGATTAACTTATAAAGTTTAAGGTCTTAAAGAATAGCTCGTCGATGCCCGTTCCTAATCAATACGACTCACCAGGACAGCTATAAGTGAGTCTCCAGTTTGGTATAGACCACTAGCGTCAGTTTTATAGAGGAATAATGTCTTCTGTGAGTGTGCGACATTGTCTCCTGCTGTTTGATATCACTGAGAAGCTGACTCTGAAGGTGAAATTTGGCCTTTTCCTTCCCACTTCAGACCTAAGCATGCTTTGTCTCACAATGTTCTCCAAAGCCTTTTCCCGAATCAAAATGATTCAGCCTGATTCTGTGACCCAGACAAAGGAGGACAAAAACAGCCAATGATCAGAAGTCTGTGACTATTGTTTATCTCATGATCTAAAGCTCTGTCTGTGTCTGCTACTTATACTCTTTCAAAACCAACGCCCAGTTATATTAAAATCACTGTATGTGCTGTGTAAAGACTGTCTTGTGTTCTCTATGAGGTTTCCCTGGGAATTCCCCAAGCCCGGTAGCTTATCAGGGGGTATTAATTTTTTATGTATCCAGTTTTATTAAGCTGGTGTTACTCAGCACTATCTTCCAAGCCAAGCCACTGCTGTGACATCAGCTGTACCAGCTTGGAAAAGATCCCCGTGGCCAGACTTGTTGATTCTTGATTTGCTAATGTTATTACATCTCAAGGTGGCTGGATGTTTTTCCAGAATAGAAAATCTGGAAAGCTTAAGCAAGTTACAAGGGTCTGAGCAAGGTATGGGAGAACATCAAAGTCCAATACATTGATATCAGACCTCTGCTCAAATCAATGATTATTGATCTCTTGATCTACTCTACATGACAAGGACTAACCTAAATAACAAAAAAGTATCTAATAAAAGTTTGTTTGGCTTTTACTCAAATTTTACCTAAATGTTACACAGTGGTTAAAGTACCTGACCAATGTAAATGACCTTCTGGATGTTCAATAACTATTCTTAGAGACCATCCTAATGTGGTCAGAGGATTTAAAGCACGAATACTTCTCCCCCTTGTTCTCCAAGGTCAAGTAGGTCTCAAAAGACCTACTTGTAACATCTCTCAAAATGTCCTGTAACTGTGTGGAGTCACCTGTTCTCTTGTTTGGGGAAACCATGGCTATCTACCTGGTGAGCGCTAGCCAGCATCCAGTCCATAAAGAAGAGACTCTGGGGCTGGTGAGATGGCTCAGTGGGTTAGAGCACCCGACTGCTCTTCCGAAGGTCCAGAGTTCAAATCCCAGCAACCACATGGTGGCTCACAACCATCTATAACAAGATCTGACCCCCTCTTCTGGAGTGTCTGAAGACAGCTACAATGTACTTACATATAATAAATAAATAAATAAATCTTTAAAAAAAAAAAAAAAGAAGAGACTCTGTAGAGAGAAAAAGTTACCTCCATACTAGCAAGTGAAGCACCATGGTCAAGGAAGGCTTTTGACTTATCCTCACATATGTGGAACAACTAAAAACACTAAGACTAGAGGGACAGACATTCTTCTCAAGCCCCTGAGAGCCAGATCCACAACTATACTTGACAGTAAAAAATAAAAGTGATGAACTTGGGCCACCTGCATGGGCATAAATCCCCAGTGGGAACATACAACCAAAGAATAAAATGATGGGTGTGTTTCTTTAATAGCTTAGGGGATCAGACTCCTCAGGCATTAGATTTTAAACAATATAAGATATTGTTTAGACAACTATTTCACTAATTATCTCCTTCTTGGTAAGAAAAATGCTGCCCAGATAGATTGCCTCAATTCAGCACCAAAGTCTCTGCTGCCACCAAAAAATGGGGGTTGGGGGTAGGGTCATTATTGTCTCTACTGTCACAGATGGTTGTAAGACACCACTTCAGTGCTGGGAATCAAAACTGAGTCCTCTGGAGGAGTAGCAGAGTGCTCTTAACCTCTGAGCCATCTCGCAGTCCCAGTGCTTTTTATTTAGAGGAAAGGTCTCACTAAATGAGTTGCCCAAACCGTCTTTGAACTTACTCTGTAGCCCACACAGGACTGGCCCCTCCCCCTTTTTATAAATACCGGAACCAAACACAGGACATCGCAGCTGCTAACCATCTGTCTCCAACTCAAGGAGATTTCCAAGTGAGGCTGTCGTCAAACAAGGCCTGACCCTAGGAGGTGTCACCACAACATGAGAAACTGTATTAAAGGGCTGGAGCATTAGGAAGATTCAAAACCACAGCTCCTTTTTAATATTTTAATAAGAAAATTTTATACAGTTTTTCAGCACTGTGCTTTTAACCAATAGGTTCACAATAAATAATAGTTGAGTTAAATTAAAACTTCATTGATCTGGGTCCTTTGGAAGACCAGCAAGTGCTTTTTGTCAATTAAGCCATATCTCTAGCCCTCTTTCTTCATTTTCAAATCTAGTTGCATGGTATCTCTAAATCCTCCCCTTTCCGAGTTCCTCTACTCTGACCGCTGTTAACACATCTCCTCTGACTCCAGGTGTGTTGTCTGTATGCTAAGGATCTTGTCCTTCACTAAGCTCCATCTAGAATGTTCTATCAGGCTGAGGATATAGCTGATTTGATAGGTGGCAAGGATGCAGGAAGCCCTGGGTTAGATGCACAACTTAAATAGGATCTTCTAGAAGACATCTGTAATCTGAGCACTCTGGAGGTAGAAGCAGGAGATCAGGAGTCCAAAGGCATCTCTGACTATACAGTAAATTCACGGTCAGCATGGACTACAGGAGACTGTCTAATAAAACGAAGAATAGCAAAGTCCTTCTGTTGTGTAACATGTTTGTAAATTATGAGAATAAGGCTCTGGACATCTTAAAAAGCCTTTAACTTTATCTTCTGTTTTAGAAATATGCATAATGGGGCTGGACAGGTGGCTCAAAGATGAAAAGACCAGAGTTCAATTCCCAGAACTGATATCCGAGGGCTCACAAATACCTGTAACTCCAGCTTTAGAGGATTCATGGCTTTCATCGGCATCTGGACTTAGGTGCACATGCAAACACATACACAATGTAAAGGTAACAAAAACATATCTTTAGAGAATGTGTATCAAAAGAAAATCTTGGCCAGCAAGATGGCCAGTGGGTCAAGGTGCTTGCTGCTGATCCTGACAACCTGAGTGTGAGTCCCAGAATCCACAAGGTGAAAGGTAAAAATCCTGTCTGTGAAACTGTCCTTTGACCTCCACATGGACAGCACGGTATGTTCATGCATGCATATACACACACACACACACACACACACACACACAGAATACATTCATAAATACACACAGACAAACACACACAGGCCCACTCACATTCACAAATACATGCATACATATACACTCACACACATATACATTGGCATATATGCACACACCCTCACACTCACAGACATAATGAATACATATACACACAACACATACATGAATAAAAGTAAAAATCAGGGGTGGGGGAGGGTATGGGGGACTTTTGGGATAGCATTTGAAATGTAAAATAAGAAAATACCTAATTTAAAAAAAAAAAGATTAAATAAAAAAAAAAAAGAAAAGAAAAGTCCCTCAGGCTGAGTGTGGGCTCTCCAGTCTGCACCAAATTCCCCAATTAGGATTGCTTGCAGCCCTCTGTGATCTATACCATGAGATTTAAAAAAAAAAAAAAAAAGTAAAAATCATTTTAAAGGATTCTCATACAGGGGCTGGCAAGATGGCTCAGCAATTAAAGGTGCGATGGCCAAGCCTGTTGACCCGAGTTCCATCTCTACACAATGGAAAGAAAAAAATTGACTTATTTCCACATGTGCATGAGAACATTACACAAACATACATACATACATACATACATACATACATACATACATACCAACAACTTTTTAGAAAATTTCAATGGAAAAGAAAAGAAAGTCTGAGGATGGCAAGACAGAGAGAGCTCAGAACCCTCACAGCATTGCGAAGCACTGGCCCCCACTCTGCAAGGCTTGCGTCACATAATTAAAAGTTGTCATTGCTGGAGTCACAATTAATCAGACCAGCATTACTCACAGCTGAACCCACTCTGGCATACTTCATTGTGAGGGACTTTAAAGAGCTGCGTCAACTGAGATGCGTTTGAGATAAGGCTATCTACTCTGTGTTAGTGCTGATTTCCCCCAAAAGTGCCAAGTGGTTCAGCCATTGACGGCTCTTGTCACCTCCCTTCTGGGGCTGTTTTTCTCTCATCACTTCCATGGACATGCCTCTCCTTGCTTGACCAAGTCCACCTTTGCTCACTAACCTCTGCTTATGTGTCCTGTTAGCCCTCTACCTGCCTACAGTGACAGCAGAGCCCGTGCCTGCCTTTCTGTTTGCTGACTCCCACGCTACATACAAGACACAGTCAGAGCCTGGTCTCCCCCAGCTGCGCAGGTCACCTTTCCTTTTGTCCCAGGCAGATTCTTTCCTTGTGAAAGACCAGACGGTGACCAGTAGCTTCAGACTCACCTTTTACCAACTTGGCAACATTGATGGAAAGTGTGTCCCTCTTACATTAGGTCCATAAAAAGACCTGGCCTGATCTCATTGGCTTAAACTGAATGAGACATGGACTCCCCGGCAACTGCTTCTTCTTCTTCTTTTTTTTCCTCAGACAGGGTCTTGCTAAGTAATCCAGGCTGGCATAATATTCGATCACTATGTAGCTTTCAACTCCCGGCTGTCTTTCTACATCCTGAATACAAGATTGTACCAGTCTGCTACTTAGTGTTTTCTTTTCAGTACTGGGAACTGGATCCAGGACCTCTTGAATGTGTTCTACCACTGAGCTATATAACTCCAGCCTCCCCTCCAGTAGTAATTTCTGAAACAGAGATGCAGGGTCAATCTTGCAAGCAGCACTCAGGATGAAGAAGAGAAGGTTTTGCAAGAAAACTGAAGCTCTTAAAGTAAAAAATGGAGAATAGGCAGTAGGCAGTGAAGTAATGCTGGCCATAGGACTGGAGATTGAGGGATATCTGCAATCTTCTGTTTTCAGACACTGTCTTACATGATCAGCAGTTAGTTAATTATCCTGCCTGGACAACAGAAGGAACTTAAGGCTTGCTAGGCAGCTGAATGAGACCTTGTCTCAAAGTAAGAACTATAAAATAGACCAGGATATAACAACTGTCCATCATGGACCAATCCTTGGGTTCAGTCTTTACTATGGCAAACTGAAACAGGTTCCTGGACGGTACTGGAAGATAAAGGGGAAAAGGCTGATCTCTGGGTACTAGGTTACAATTACGTAGGACTAAGAAGTTTGATGCACTCAGTATGGTGATGACAGATAGTGACCACATGCTATAAACTTCAGCAAGATAACAAAAGGATTTTGAATGCTTTCACCATATAGAAATAATGTGTTTAAGGAGCTAGCTATGGCCTGGCAGTGGTGGCGCACGCCTTTAATCCCAGCACTTGAGAGGCAGAGGCAGGCGGATTTCTGAGTTCGAGGCCAACCTAGTCTACAGAGTGAGTTCTAGGACAGCCAGGGCTATGCAGAGAAACCCTGTCTCGAAAAAAAAAAAAAAAAGAAAAAAGGAGACAGCTGTGTTTAACCTGACAAACAGTACATGATACACGTGTGTCAAGGCAGCACATCAATATGTATACTTTTAGGTTACCATGTACCCGTTAAAGATAAATTGAATTTTAAAAACTAATACATGTTAGGTATAAGAACAAGGAAGAAGAAAGATAGGGTAAGAGGAGACAGGATTGTTCCTAGAGGGCCTGATGGGTCAGGGCCTCAATGGATGCCAAATCAAGTATTTTAAATCAAGTTGAAATGGATATCAAGGATAGATAGATACGTATGTGAAAGAGAGAAGAGATACACCTATATTCTTTATAAATAGAGGGGGAATTTGGGACTAGGCTTGGTGGTGCAAATATGTAACCCTATCATGTATAAGGCTGAGGCAGGCGCATAGTGTTTTTTAATTGTGGTGTGTGTGTGTGTGTGTGTGGCAGGAGTATTGTACGCGTGTCTGAATATGAGCATGTGCAGGACACAGTGCATGTGTAGAGGTCAGGGAACAACTATGGGGAGTTGGTTTTCCCCTTCCACAGTGGGTTCCAGGTGTTCAGGCTTGGCAGCAAGCACCAAGCTTTACTTGCTGAGTCACATTACCAGCCCAAGGTAAAAGAACCTTACTGTTAACGCCAACCTGGGATGCTGTGCTAGTTAATTCTGAATATCAACATGACACAATAGAGCGTTGGCTCAGAAGAGGGAATCTCAATTTAGGAATTACCTTGATCAGACTGCCTTCTGAGGAGGTCTGTGGGGCATCATCCTGATTGCTAATTGATGTAGGAAGGCCCAGCTCACTGTGGTACTATGCCCTGGGCAGGTGGGCCTGCTCTGTAGAAAAGAGCTGGCTGAGCAAACTGGACAGCAACCCAGTGAACAACGCCCCTCCATGGTTCCTGCCTCTAGCTTCCTGCTGGAACTCCTGCCCTGACTGCCTTTGATGATGGACGCTAACCTGGGAGTGTCAGCCCAACAAACCCTTTCCTTGCCAAGCAGCCTTTGGTCAGAGTGTTTTATTAGGGAGCCTAAAAGAAACTAGAAGCACTACATAGCAAGTTTAAGGAGAGACTGAAATACACACTGTTTCATGTAACTCAGCCCGGTGCAACAAATTTAAACTAACTGACACCTTTATTTTGTGCTGAAAAGAAAACAAAGCTTGACTGAGATTTGCCCAAGGTGACTCAGCTGGTGAGTGGCAGAACTGGCCAAGAAGTCAGATTTCTTTTTTCCTTCATGTAGCCCTGGCTATGCAGGAACTTGCTCTGTAAACCAGGCTGGCCTAGAACTCAAAGATCTGGCTCCTAGGTGCTGGGATTAAAGGTGTGAGCCACCACACCTGGCACCATTCTGCCTCTTTATCAGATGTTGTCATATGGGACATGAAGGAAACTTGGGTGGCACTGACAATTCTGTGTCACATAACACAATTTGTAGAGTCTTTAAACCTTTACATGGTCTCTAGTCTGTCAGCTATTTTGGAGGTGCCCCAAGACTTAATGGTCAGTTCACTGGGCTAGATAGAAGAACTTTGTTCACTGCAGAGTTAAGAAAGAAGCTAATTCGCCAGGTATTTGGGGACTGGTGTGAGTCTTTAATTTCAAAAACAAAACAAATAAAACAAACAAGCAAAAACCTAAAACACATGTTCTTCTAGCTCGCTCACACATAGGCCACACAGAGAACCTAAGAAAGCCACTCACACACTTAAACAGATTCGTTATAAGCAAGGAGATCAAAGCTATGACCATAAAGAAAAGCTCAGGACCAGGTAGATTCACAACTGAATTTTATCAAACTTCTCAGGAAAATTTAATAACAATTCTTCTTAACTTGCTCTACAAAATACAAAGTGAAGAAGCACTGCCAAATTCGTTCTACAATGCCAGTATTATTTTGATATCAAAACCAGGTAAAAGCACAACAACAACGTTAAAGAAAACTATAGACCAATTTCTGTGATGAACATAGATGCAAAAATTCTCAATGAAACGCTTGCAAATCAAATTCAGAAACACAATAGACGATCATACATCAAGGGGACTTCATCCCATAGTTGCAAGATTCATTTAATATATTTAAACTAATAAATGTAATTATACCACATAAATAAAGTTTTAGAACAAAACCACATAATCACATCTGTTGATGCCTAAAAGGCATTTGAGAAAATTCAGCGTGCCTTCACGATAAAAGTCCTGGAGACTTTAGAAATAAATGGAGCATACCTCAAAATAATAAAGGCTATCTACAATAAACCCATAACCCATAAAAGGAGACAAACTAAGACCATTTCCTCTAAAATGAGGACTGAGACAAGGATGCTGTATTAGCCAGGGTCATCTAGAGGAGCAGAGCTGATAGGATGAACATATATATTAAAAAAGGATTTATTAGATTGGCTTACATGATACGACTCAGGAAATCCAATAATAGCTATCTCACATGGGAGAGGCTGGGCATCTAGTAGTTGCTCAGTTCACACGGCTACTTGTGTCTCAAGGCTACTAGGAGTCTCAATATGGTGTTGACAGCTTATGGGATGCCTGCATCCTGATGCTGGTGGTATTCAGCCAGAAGAAGTTGGTTCTAATATTGGTGAAGAAATGCTGCAACAGCAGGATCTATGAGTTTGCTGTTAAGAGTGAAGGCAAGGAGCTTGAGAAATGGCTCAGTCTGTTGGGGTACGCTATGTGAAATTGTGTCTCTGTCCTTTCTCACCTGCCTAAGGCATCCTCTGATTGGCTTTAATAAAAATCTGATGGCCAATTAGCTGGGCAGGAAGTGGAGGTGGGACTTCTTAGAATGGAGAAAGGAACTCTGGGAAGGAGAAGGAAAAAAAGTCCTTGTGCCAGGAGATATGGGAGGAGATGGACGTGATCACAGGCCTGGAAGGCACAGCTAGGCTCATGGCTGGATGGGCCTCGGTGGTCGGGTTAACTTAGATCAGTTAGTTGAAAGTCTGCCCAGTTAAGGCCTAAGGCTTTGAAATATTAAAACATCTCTGTGTAGTTATTTGGGGGGAAGCTGGTTAAGGAATAATTGCCACTGTATTGATTTCCAGCATTAATTAATATACTAACAAATGATGTAGATTAACAGTTAATCAGTTGTAAATAGCTTCTTGGTTGGGGTGGGGTCATTGTGTCCACCTCCCCTTCTTAGTGCTTAGACTTTGGTTTGAACCTATGGAGGTCCTGTGAGTGCTGTCACAATCTCTGTCAGTTCTTACATATACCAGTCCTGCTGTGCCTGAAAAACCCCATTTCCTCGGAGTTACCCAGCACTTCGGACATTTTCTGAAGTCCTTCCTCCTCCTCTTCTGCATAGACCCTGAGCTTTGAGGTCAGAGGTTTCATGAAGACATCCCATTTAGGACTGAGTGTTCCAAAGTTGCTCTCTGCGCTATTGTCCAGCTGTGGACCTCTGTGTTAATTACCATCCATGCAAAGAAGAAGCACTTCTGATGAGGGTTGAGCTGATCTCTCAACCAACTCATGTATTTTATGTACATGAGTACACTATAGCTGTCTTCAGACTCACCAGAAGAGGGCATCAGGTCCCATTACAGATGGTTGTGAGTCACCATGTGGTAGCTGGGAATTGAACTCAGGGCCTCTGGTAAAGCAGTCAGTGGCCTTAACCACTGAGCCATCTCTCCAGCCCGAAAATTTTTTTTAATTAAAAAAAAAAAAAAAGCAAAGGCAAGCAGACAGACAAGCAAAGATTTTTTTTGTTCATGTTCTTTTATCTGGGCTGACACCAGAAGGTGAGTCTTTCTGCTTCTTGTAATCTCACCAAGGAAGTCCCTTACAGGTGTTCCCAGTAGGTTGAGTTTTACCTGATTCCAGAGCTAGTCAAATTGATAACCAAGATTAGCTATCACAAATTACTCCTTGTCAACTTGGCACCCAATCAGATCCCCTCAAGTCATGTTGAATTTCCAAATGAAACCAAGCATGATCATCATCCTGCCTAACATGGAGAATACCTCACAAACAACTGAAAACACATTGCATTTTTTAGAATAGGTGGCAAAGCCCCTTGTAGAATGCTTAGTGTTTTAGTGTCTCATAACTTAAATATGATAATAAAGATTTATAACACTAAACTACTGCTACTACCTCAACTGATATTACATTACATGATAAACATCTAGAGAACAGAAAATAGAAATGTCTGCTTACTGTGCTAATGTGCACAAACTTTTTTTTTGTCTGTTTGTCTAACTTGTTTTTGTTTGTTTGTTTGTTTTGCTATTTTTTAAGACAGAATCTCTCTATGTTGTTTTGACTGACCTGGAATTCAGTATGTAGACCAGGCTGGCCTTGAATTCATGAAACCCTCCTGCCTCCACTTCCAGAGTGCTGAAATCGAAAGCTTACACCACTGTGCCCTGCCTTACAAATGTGTTCCAATAAAAAAAAAAAAAAGGCAGAAAGACTCATGGCAGTTACAACCTTCAGTTTTGAACTGGTCACGTGACCTCAGCTGGTATTTATCACTACCATTTCTGCCACCCATTCCGTACTTCCTCCACAGTCAGCAAGCACCTCAGCAGCTCTTTGTTCCTTCACTGGAGTACTGACCCATATTCTCATCGCTGAAGGATCTGAGCCCTTTGGCATCCTGACTGAATTGGGTTGTTACAATTTCCCATTGCTCTTGGTCACAAGACATGATAGCTTCAAGACATGCCCTAAAGGATTTCCTGTATTCCAGACATAATCTCTACCTCCATTTTGGAGAAGGAGTCTAGTTCTCCTCTGGTAGTCTGGATCAATGAGCCTCCCTAACACTATTATTATTATTTTTTTAAGTCTCTTAAGTGGCGGGGGAGGGGGGGAAGGATTGGAGTCCGAAGCTTCCAATATAATTGAATATTTTTGCTTTGTCTTCTGGAAGAAGCATTCCCTACTCTGGAACCAAAATATTCTAGGATATCAGAGGACAAGTCACAGGAACAGAAGGGAAAACTTGTTTTGATGGGTCATAGGGTGACCCATCCCCTAATGGGACATAGGGAACCATTCCCATATCCACACCTTGATCCCTAGGCCTGTGAATCCTGGCTTTGGGAGAAAGCATACCATATATCAGATGCTGATTCAAATCGTATGCTGCTTTCTGAAGAACCCTGCTCCACACTCCTGGCTGCTGCTACCTAACTGGTATACCTGCAATTGTTTCTTTCTTTTTATTTAATGTATGAGTGTTCTGCTGCTTATACATCTACAGGCCAGAAGAGGTCATCAGATCCCCTTATAGGTGATTGTGAGCCACCATGTGGTTGCTGGGAATTGAACTCAGGACCTCTGGAAGAGCAGTCAGTGCTCTTAACCACTGAGCCATCTCACCAGCCCCCCCCCCCCCGTAACTGTTCCTTAAAGAGGCTATTCAACTGTTCTGTCAAGCCAGATGTTTTGGAATTATGAGGTGCATGGTAAGAGCAGTGGATTCCATGAGCACATGCCCATTGTTGTAATTCTTTGGCTTGTAATTCTTTGAAGTGACTTTCTTGGTCAGAAACGATGCTATGTGGAATATCCTAAGAGTGAGCAAGACATTTGGTCAGTCCATGGATGGTCGTTTCAGTAGAGGCACTATGTACCTGAAAGGCAAACTCATTATCAGAGTAAGTATCTATTCTACTAAAGACAAAATACTTCCCTTTCCATGATGGAAGTGGCCCAGGGTAGTCAACTTGCCACCAGGTCACTGGCTGGTCATCCTGGGGAATTGTGCTGTATCAGTTGGGCTCTGTGTTGGTCTCTGCTGCTGGCCGAGCTGGCACTCAGATGCAGATGTAGCCAACTGGTGATTGGAAGTCTATGTCGTCAAGCCCATGTATAATCTCCATCTCTGCCACCATGGCCACTTTGATCATGGGCCCACTGGGAGAAAATGGATGACTGGGAAAAGAGGCTGGCTGCCCATAGAACAGGCTTCCTTGTCTGCTTGATCACTGAACTTCTCCTCTGCTGACGTCATCTTTTGATGAGCATTCACATGGGACACACTTGGAGAGAGGTATCCACGCATTTCTTCCTCAAATGTCTTTCTCACCAATTTTCCAATCATGGTCCTTCCATTCCCTGATCACCTAGCCAAACCACTGTCTACAACCACATATCAGTATACAATCACACATCCAGCTATTTTCCCTTCCAAGAAAAATGTACAAATGTGGAATGATTAAAGATCTGCCCCATGTGAAAATTTCCCTTCATCGGTATCCTTCAGAGTTGTCCCAGAAAGGGGCCGAGTGCTATAGTTGTCCTCGTCTAGGTGGCACCTTGAGCTTCACTCTCTTACTCAATATAGTGCTTAAAGTCTTAGCTACAGAAATTAGGCAGGAGAGGGACATGGAATGATACAAATAAGGACGGAAGAAAAATTGTCCTTATTTGCAGATATGATTCTCTACTTAAAAGACCCTATAGGTTCTGGGTGTGGAGAAGTGAGCCTTTAATCCCAGACTCAGGAGGCAGAGAGGTAGGCAGATCTCTGTGAGTATGAGGCCTGGTCTACATAGTGGAACTCTGTCTCAAAAGCAAAGCAAAACAAACAAACAAAAAGCATCCTATAGAATCTACTAGAAAACCCTTAGATTTAATAAACACATTAAAGTTTCGGGATATAGTCGATATATGTGTTTATTAAAGAAGAGAAAGCTGGGCAGTGGTGGTGCACGCCTTTAATCCCAGCACTTGGGAGGCAGATACAGACGGATTTCTGAGTTCAAGGCCAGCCTGATCTACAGAGTGATTTCCAGGACAGCCAAGACTATACAGAGAAACCCTGTCTCAAACAAACAAACAAACAAACAAAAAAAGAAGAGGAGGAGAAGCTGTATATACTAACAATGCACTCTTATAAAAAAGAAACAATAGGAAAAAAAAAAAGAAAACCTGGAATAAACCTAACCAAAGAAGTGAGAGATGGATGCAATGAAAACTTGAAAACATCGACAAAGGAGATCAGGGTGGAGTGATGGCGCACCAATGGAGAACCTCCTCTGCTCTCTGAAGGTACCCGAATTCAGTTCCCAGCACCCACATCAGCGACTCACCACCCACTGTAGTTCCAGCTCCAAGGGATCTATCTAATCCCCTATTCTGGCTTCTATGGGCACTTGAGCACATATGGGGCACACACACACATACACACACACAAAATAAATAAATAAAATAAATCTTGAAAACAAAATTGAAGAAGATCCAGACCATTGGAAAGACCTTCCATAATCCAAGACTGGCAGAATTAATATGATGTACTATCAAAATTTATATACAGATATAATGCAATACCCATCAAATTTTAAAAATTTTTACATTTGTTTGCTGATTGTGTGTGTGTGTATGCATGCGTGTGTGTGTGTGTGTGTGTGTGTGTGTGTGTGTGCGCGCGCGCGCGCGCATGTGTGAATGTGTGTGCATGTGTCTGTGCATGTGTGTGTCTGTGCATGTGTGTGTGTGTGCATATGTCCCATGTCACCTGTGGAGGTCAAAGGACAACCTGCAGAAGTAGTTTCCCTTTCTTGGAATCAAACCCAAGTCAGCAGCCTTTGTCCAGTGGCCACACCTACTGAGCCATCTTGCTAGTAGCTTTGTGGAGCTCCTAGGTGGGACTTAATCTTTATGAGGTGAGAAAGGCTCTGGTGGATCTCAATGATTTAGATTGACTTGGATGTCAGATCCCTATTGTGCTAAAGCATTCAAGACTGGAATGACAAAAACAAAATAAAAATAGACAAAGGAGTCTGCAGTCAGTGAAAAACAAACATAACAATGTTTGGGTCTAACCTAAATTCCTCAGGGACTATTAACTGGTAGAGGGCCAAGAGTAGTGCTTGTGAGATCCTAGGATGCTTTTAAGCTCAAGGAAAAACTTGTTGAAGGTATAAAAGACAGCGGGAGAGGCTGGAGATATGATTCAGCAGTTAAGAGCACTGACTCGACTGCTCTGCCTGAGATCAATTCCCAGCAAGCACATGGTGGCTCACAACCAACTGTAATGGGACCCAATGCCCTCTTCCGGTGTACTCATATAAATAAAAAAGTAAGTAAATCTGTTAAAAAAAAAATGACAGCAGGGAGGGTGAAGGACTTTGCTTGTTTCTGGAGTGGGCAGTAATCCCCTCCAGAAAATCCTGTACTACTCTCCTGCATGAAGGTATATTGGAGTTAGAGACTGGGCTAGCCCAGGGTCCTTTCAGCCCAATGTTATCTGTGTGGGAGGACTGTCCGACTTGAGAACGCTAGTGCAACGCACTAGGTGAAAGCTTTCCCTTGGCCCTGGGCTTGTCAGAGCAGGAATGAGTTCCATCTTGCCTCTCAGAGGTGGATAGACGTGTGTTGCCCTGGAGACAACACCTTAGGGTGAAGGAGTTAGACATAGAAAATGACTGGCTAGCACAGAGCTAACTGAGAAAGTTAACTCCCACCCACACCTCTGTATCTAACATTGATCTTCTGAGACAAAGGTGATGGATCCAAGCAAAGAGCTCCGGTTGTTTTGGGGGGGGGGTGCGTAGTGGGGAGTTGGTTTTTCTAGACAGGGCTTCTCTGTGTGGTCCTGGCTATCCTGGATTCATTTTGTAGACCAGGTTAGCCTCAAACTCACAGAGATCCACCTGCCTCTGCCTCTAGAGTGCTGGGATTAAAGGCATGCACCACCACACCCATCTTTATATATATTCACTGTGTGGGACTTATATTTTTCTTTAGTATCTCTTCAGATGATGACTCCTGAGATCAAGTAGCATTTGCTAAGTGCGATAGACGACAGCACTTCAGTGAACCTGCTCACCCTCTGCAGGAAGCTTTCATTACCTAGGTGATATGATGCTAACCTCTCAGTGCCTTACAGATGTAGAGAAGCTGTTGAAAGACATGCAAACCCACTTAGAGGAGAGAGAGTGGGAGACTAAGTTACACAGGGTGCAAGGGCCAAGCACAGGTATCACACGTGCTTTATGGTTGGGTGTTGAGTGACTTTTCTGAGACATGAGCAAAAGTCTACTAATTCCAGATAAGGAAGGAACTAACGAAAAGATCAAAGACATGATTCCCTCACCGTCCAACTTGGTGAACAAATGAGTCAGCTGGGACTATTTACCTGCATCTGAGTGAGGTTTACTTCCAGAAGCAGATGACTCAGTGATGACTATGTTACCAAAGGCCCATCTCAAACTCAGTGATGGCTCATAAAAGCTTCATCCCTGCCGGGCAGTGGTGGCGCACGCCTTTATAATCCCAGCACTTGGGAGGCAGAAGCAGGTGGATTTCTGAGTTTTAAGCCAGCCTGGTCTACAGAGTGAGTTCCAGGACAGACAGGGCTACATAGAGAAACCCATCTCTAAAAAAACCACAAAGCTTTATCCCTGTGTGACTTGCAAGTATCTGAACTGCTGGGGTAGCCTCTCTAGGCAGCTCCTCCACTTGGGGAGTCTGTTGTCTTTAACAGCTACTACAGATTATTCAAATTTAGAGAGGAGCCTTGTGAATCTTGAAAATTTCAGCTAAATCCTTCCTGAGACTTGGGAGTTTCTTACTTTCCAGGTCTTTTTTTTTTTTTGAGTCACCATTTGGTTGCTGGGCTTTGAACTCAGGACCTTTCAGAAAAGCAGTTGGGTGCTCTTACCCGCTGAGCCATCTCACCAGCTTTTTGGTTTGGTTTGGTTTGGTTTGGTTTTTTTTTTTTTTTTTTTTTTGGTTTTTCAAGACAGGGTTTCTCTGTGCAGCCCCGACTGTCCTAGAACTCACTCTGTAGACCAGGCTGGCCTCAAACTCAGAGATCTACCTGCCCCTGCCCCTGCCCCTGCCCCTGCCCCTGCCCCTGCCCCTGCCCCTGCCCCTGCCCCTGCCCCTGCCCCTGCCCCTGCCCCTGCCTCTGCCCCTGCCTCTGCCTCTGCCTCTCAAGTGCTGGGATTAAAGGCATGTGCTACCACTGCCCACTTTCTGGGTCTTTTCAGTTTTGTTTCTGCCCAAGTCTTTTTTTTTTTAATATTTATTTATTTTATTTATATGAGTACACTGTTGCTCTCTTCAAATATACCAGGAGAGGGCATTACAGGTTCCATTACAGATGGGAATTACTGTGTGGTTCCTGGGAATTGAACTCAGGACCCCTTGAAGAAGAGCAGTTAGTGCTCTTAACTGCTGAGTCATCTCTCCAGCCCCTCTACCCAAGTCTTAAAGAGCTGAATATTTTCATTCTAATGAGAACACTTATAACATTCAGTAAAATATAACTGATACCAAACAGAATGAGACAAATCCTACAACTGTTTTGTGCCTATAAACTTTAAAACAACCATTTAAAAGATGATTGAAAGTACCATGAGTGTGTGGGAAAAGACATTTAGAAAACACAAAATTCCAGTATCAGGAGTGGGGTATCTCCTCACTAGTCGCTGGCCAGGGAGATCCCAGGAGGCCTGAAAATGAGACACACTATTACCACTGGGGTTAGTTGCTATGGGAACAAATTGTAAGACCCTATTGCTGAATGGACTGTGTGCTTCGATCACACGACACAGAGAAATCAAGCTGGTATTAAGCTTGAAGCTTCCTCCCTGCTGGTGAGCTTTTGCAGATGCTATGCAAGTTAAGGGGAAACTTGTCACCCATGATCCAACTTGGTCTTGGACCTGGAATGCTACACTGTCAATATTCCTGGCAAGACGTATCTATTGCTATAATAGTGGCATGACAACTATTAGTGTAACCCATTACTTATGACTGGTGGTGAGGCCTGCTCCACAGATGGAAGTTCAGGTTTGGTATAGTGGGTCAAAAGCCCACGTAGGGGAAGCTGTAGGCCCTAGTGGGGGAATCACTTCCCCTTCTTCTCTTTCTCCTCCTTCTCCTCTTCTTCCTCTTCCTCCTCCTTCTTTTTTTCTTCTTCTTTTGTCTAAATGAACACAATGTGCCTGCCAAATTGCCATTTAAATACTTGTTTGTGCCTACAGATTATTGCTGTTATCAACTTTGGCCAAGGAGATTTCATTTGCTGTGGATGGCTGCTACTGAAGAAACTCAAAACTGGTCAAACTGATGAGTATAAATGACTGTTGAATGCTCAGCCCTAAATGAGACATCTCTTGTCTCAGGCAGCATTGAAGAGAGAATGAAGTGCTGTTGAACACTGTCCTAAGGGCATGACAGGGTCCTGATCTCTTCAACTCTCAACGCCTGTGATTATAAGCAGCAGACTCACACAAGGCTGGTCCCATTAATATTCTGTTTTTTAAGACTGGGTCTCACTATATAGTCCTGGTCAGACTGAAATTTGCTATGTAGACCAGGCTGGCCTCCATCTTAGAAGATCTGTTGGTCTCTATCTTCTAAGTCCTGGACTTAAAGGATTGTATCATCACACCCAGGTACTACTTGTTATTTTTTGTAAAAATCAGGAATAATTGCAAGCATTATGACTGAGGAGAACTATAACTTACTGAAGCAGACGTTTCTTCACTGTACAGATTACATCACTAGTAGGTGGGAGGTCTGAGCCAGGCAAGTCCAGTTGCCATTGTGCTTCTGACTTTCAGAGAACTTGGGAGATCACAAGAAAGCTCTGTGAGAATGGAAAGCTAGCAACAAATGTAGCTCAGTGGCAATGGAGTTCTTAGTATTCCAAGAATTAAAAAGGAAGGGAGGGAGGAAAAAAGGAAGGAAGGAAGGAAGGAAGGAAGGAAGGAAGGAAGGAAGGAAGGAAGGGTGGGAGCAAGGGAGGGAGGCCAAGTTAGCATTTCAAATATTACAGCAGGAGGCTGGGTGCGGTGCCTTTATTCCCAGAATTTGGGAGGCAGAGGCAGGTGGATCTCTGCAAGTTCCAAGAGAACCAGATCCACTTAATGAGACCCTGTCTCAAAAAAGGAAACAAGGCAAAACAAAAGCAGACAAAAGAAAACAAACCAACTCTGGCTCAAAAATCAAAATAAGAGCGGGACATGGTGGCGCATGCCTTTAATCCCAGCACTCGGGAGGCAGAGGCAGGTGGATTTCTGAGTTCGAGGCCAGCCTGGTCTACAGAGTCAGTTCCAGGACAGCCAGGGCTATACAGAGAAACCCTGTCTAGAAAAACCAAGAAAAAAAAAAAGAATCAAAATAAACAAAAGTAAGGCAGCAAAGTACAACATTTCTTTACCTTTCCTATGTATAAAATAGTGCACAGCTCAATAATTGTCCCAGACCATTACTAGGCTGTCTTCCTCTGCTCTCCTGCTCCACATGACAGCATTATATTTAGTGACCAAATGGCCAATATGAGCCAATGCGCCATGGCCATTTGAAGTAAGAGTGGCTGGCCTGAAGAACGTTATTGTGGGTTCCATTTGTGCAGACTGTGACAAGTCAAGGAAGTTCTAAGCTCTTGTTATCATTTTTATTACATCCATTGATTGTGTACATACGCACACCCAGGGGAGCTTGTCAGGGCATATGTATGAAGGTCAGAGGACAACTTGTGGAAGTAGGTCCTGAAGTCAAACTCCTATTATCATTGTTTCTTCCCCTTCCCCCGGACACCCCACCTCTGCTCCCTGGCTCTCTGGATGCCCTGGAACAAGGGGTGTGCACTAAGCAGTCCTCAAACTTGCAGAGCTCCACCTGCTGTACCTGTACTTGAGTGCTGGGATTCAGGTATGTGCCACCACGCCCAACTCCCTTTGTTTGCACAAGACCTACAATGCAGCCCATGACTTCAGTTTCCCTAGGGCACGGGTTACCAGCACGAACAACCAGGCCTGTTAAAGAATCCACATTTTTAAGGAGATTCTTTTGTCTACTTGGGTCTACAACCTTTTGGTCTTTATCAATGACAGAATTGCATTCCTATAGTTCTAGAGGGAGCCAGCCTGTTCCTGAGATAGATTCAGTGTGAGAAATGGCTTCCTTGAACATGGCCATCTGCTCAGAGTGGTTTTAGAAGGTAGAAGAGATTTCTCTGAGATATCCTCTTTCTTCCCTCCCTCCCTCCCTCCCTCCCTCCCTCCCTCCCTCCCTCCCTCCCTCCCTTCCTTCCTTCCTTCCTCTTTCTCCTCCTCCTCCTCATTATTATAATCTTCTTTTTTTGAGACAGGGTTTCTCTGTGTAGCCCTGCTGTCCTGGAACTCTCTCTGTAGACTAGGCTGGCCTCAAACTCAGAAATCTGCCTGCCTCTGCCTCTCAAGAGCTGGGATTAGATGTGCCACCTTGTCTGGCTTGATTAATTAATTTTAAAAATATCATTTAATTTTATATGAATTGAGTATGTTATCCATATGGGTTTATATGCCCCAGAAAGGTGCTTTTGAGTGGTTGTGAGCCACCAATGTGGTTTCTAGGAACTGAACCTGGGTCGGCTGGCTATAAGAAGAGCAAGCACTCCGAATGCTGGGCCTTCCCTCCAGCTGGATTTTAAAACAATTATTACCTACTTTCTTGGATCGTACTGTCTATGATAACTCCATTTTATGTTGCCATTATAGTATATACCTAAGTTGTACAGCAAGGCTGTTTTATCTACATACACAAGGTGAAAGGCTTAGGACAGCCAAGCAGGAAGAGCATTGATCCTCTTCACCTGCACGCAGGAGTCACTGACGTGCAGAAGGTCATGCCTCCTGCCAGTGTCACCTTGTGGGTTAGGATTTCAACACAGGAAAAGTGGGATTGTTTGACATAGGCTTTCACTATGTAACTGGGACTCAAACTCTATGCAGCCCAGATCCTCCTGCCTCAACTTCTTCACTTCCCGAATCTAGGGATTTTGGTGTGAACTTTCATACCTGTCTCTTCAAGGTCTGGTGGAACAAAACCACTGAGCCAATTTCGGGTGGGAAATGAGAAGCTGAATGTAAATGCTTTTCCCACCCACTTCCCTGCAGCCCACGTGTAGTGAGGATTCGGGGCCACTTCACATTGGGATGTTCTTGTCATTTTCTTTTTTCTCTTACTTTTTCACTGAGACTTGGTTTAACTTGATTAACTAAACTGTTTGGCAATGCCTTAACCAGAGTATCATTTGTAGTTCAGGGTCTCAAGTGGTTTCATGGAAGCTACCTGAACCTACAGCCAGATGATTTTGTTGTTCTTGTTGTTTTACCATGGAGTCCCAGGTATGCCAAGATGGCCCAGGTTTGATATGTACCTTGGAATGACCTTGGGCTTCTTTATGTTGTTAATTTTTTTTAAAGTATTTATCTGGAATGGAGAGATGGCTCAGCAGTTAACAGCACTGACTGCTCTTTTAGAGGTCTTTAGTTCAATTCCTAGCAACCTCATGGTAGCTCACAACCATCTGTAATGGGAGCTGATGCCCTCTTGTGTGTCTGAAGACAGCAACACTGTACTCACACACATAAAATAAATAATTAAAAAAATATCTATCTGTGAGCTGGGCAGTGGTGCTCACACCTTTAATCCTAGCACTCATGAGGCAGGGGCAGGAGAATTTCTGAGTTTGAGGCCTGCTTGGTCCATAGATTGAGTTCTAGGACAGCCAGGACCACTCAGAAAAACCTTGTTTCAAAACAAACAAGCAAACACAAAACGACAACAACAAATTGTTTGTCTGTCCCTGTTTGTGCAAGACAAGTATGTGTGATCATGAATGCCAAGTTTCAAATGTGGAGCTCAGAGGACAATTGTATGGCGTTGGGTCTCTCCAGAGGTTTAGAGGGTCAACCTCAGATCACCAGACCTTCTGAGCAGACTCCTCCATTATTCACTTAGCCATCTCATCACCCTTAACAAATATGTTTTTAAACTTATTATCATCACATCATCATTATCATCATCACCATCACCATCACCTGTGTGTGTGTGTGTGTGTGTGTGTGTGTGTGTATGTGTGTTGTCCATGTGCCATAAGTTTTGAAAGTCTGTTCTTTTATTCAGCTTTGGGTTCTGGGAATATAGATGTCAGGTCTTCAGGATTCCCTGGCAAGTGCTTTACAATCACCTCAGTAGCCTGACCTTGACCTCCTCCTCTGGCCACTACTTCCCTAGTACATTACCACATTGGTTTATGCAGTGCTCACGATGAAATCCAGGCTCTTCTGCCCATGCTAGGCAAGTGTTCTGCCCACTGAGCTGCAGGGGGTTGTGTATTTTTGAGCAGCGTGTTGCTCTGAGCCTAGGCAGACCTCAAACCCACGGTGATTCTCTTGCCTCCTGCCACCTCTGTCACTACAGGTGTGTTACTACACCCAGTGCCAGCTCACACCTAGCTCATTCTACTGTGTCTTTAGACGAGTAGATGACCAAGATGGTTTTCATACACTAGCGTTTGGACTTTGGCCTAAGCTGATCCAGTACTGGGAGGGAGTAACTTCCTCTAGTGAAACTTCAGGGTAGACATAGAAGAAAAGAATGTCAAAATTAGTCTACCCAGACCAGAGCTCAGCAAAGAGACATGGGCGCATGTCCTTGTGCTTGTGGAAAATGCTATCATATCTTTAATGACTATTGTCAAGACCTCTCATCCACAAGACTGAAAAATATCTTGAAAGTGAGAAAGTGATTTACCAAGCAGCACCACAGAGTAAATTGCTTCCCATTTGTTAAGTTGTGAGAACACAAAAATGATACCTAACTCAAACAGATGGGGAAGACAGTGGTCCCAGCAACTTCATTTTTAAATATGAAATGTGACAACTATTTGGTATATGTTATCAGAGGGGAAAAAAATCAAGGTGGCCTCCTAGAAATGTGACCACGATAAGATCAGCAAAACTGCAGAGCAGTGAGCTGTCACCATCGTTAAGCCTGCCAGACTCATCAAAGTAAATCTTTATGTTCCGATTCTTGTTTTACAAACAAGAAAACAGAAACGGAGAGGCGAGCTAACTGTGATTAAGAGCCACATATGAAGAAACCAGCAAGCCGGGCCATTGTGGGGGAAACCCACAATCCCAGTACTTAAGACTGAGGCTAAGAAGTTATCACAAGTTCAAAGTCACATTAGGCTATAGAGCAAGAGTCCCCTGTCAAGAAAGAGAGAGGGGGGAAAAGTGGGGGAGGGAGAGGGAGAGAGAGAGGGAGAGGGAGAGAGAGAGAGAGAATATCAAGATTTGACAATAAGACCATTAAATCCAAAGCCCACACTTTTCCTAGACATTTTCTGTATTTCAACTAATAAACACCTACTGGCAAAGAAAACAATTTAAAACACAGTAATTATCTCTCAGATGATGTTTTTAACCCTTATAATTAATACATTTAATAAAATGGTCTCTTAAAGAATGTAAGAATATTTTAAGGCAACATAGAAAATCAGCAACCTATTAAATTTGTGAATTGAATAAGCTACACCTGAGTGGCGCTTCCCAAAGTGGAAGGTCGCTTTGCTCTCCATCTCTTTGCTTTCCGTCTCTTTGTTCTCTGTCTCTTTGCACAGGGCCTTCTGGGTGGTAGAAGGGATACCCAGTTTCCTAATGTACATATTAGCAACGTCTTCACAGAGCCCGAGATTTGAATGACAGATGGCTTAGGATGACAGATATCTTAAATCAAGACAAAAGTGAAATCAAAGTTAAAAAAATCTTTAAATTTTTAAACAGTTACTCAAAAAGTTTAAAAAAAATTGAAATGATAGTTATTATACTATAATTTCTACCTTTCAGCTAAATCTTCAATGGTAGTCTTCAGGGCTGGCAAGACAGCCTATGTGGTAAAAATGCTTGCCCAGAAACACAGCAGAGATAGAAAGAGAGAACCAACTTCACACAGTTGTCCTTTCAGTTCCTCATGTGCACATGGCATGTCACTTCATTCCTCCCTCTCTTACACCCACACACACACACACACACACACGTGCACACTCACTCACTACATTAATACACACACATACATCACACACACACAGACTCTCCACATATGCATGCACTCCCACACAAACACATGGCACACATGTACACACACGAGTGTACACATGCACGGCACTCATACACACATATGTACAACACACACGCAAATCAAACTTAAAAATATATAGAGGCCTCTACCACAGCAAATATAAAGTCCATCAAATATTTTGAAGTTCAATGTCAAGACTAGGCCTAGAAATTAATCATGCCTTTTCATCCAGTCTATCACTTCTTGCATTGTTTCTTGATAGCAGGAGAAACTTGATCATAAGGCCCCAATTTCTCATGGTGTGCCATCAATAAGGCATATGTTTCACCCTGGCTGGGATTCCAGTAGCCAGTACTCATGTGTGGGAGGTGCTGGACTCTGCAACAAAGCAGAGAAGGAAGCTAGCAGAGCCATGAAAGGCTGAGAGGAATAGGGACCAAACAAACAGAGATATAAATTTGCAAAAACCTCTATCAAATGATTCACCCTCACTCACATTAGCTTGATCCCAGTTAGAAAGCAATGACCAGATAACATGAGATTTTCCTCTTGCTCTGCTTTAAATTAATATCTTCTAAAGACATCCGAGTCCCTACTTCCATAAGTCAAATGGCTTTAATGAGTTGCAAGTAAGAGATGACTTTAGGGAGTGATGCAACACAGGGTCTCAAATAAATAAGAACATACTAGGTATAAGGCTGGTCTTGAACTCTTGATCTCATTGTCCTTCTTGGGTGCTGGGATTATAGGCATGTACCACCACACCTGGCTTTGAAAGACAACTTTTATGCCAGGAACACACAATGAAAGAGCAATTTATTTAACCTTCTTTTAAAATTTTTAATTTATGTGTATGCATGTTTTGTCTGTCTGTTCGTATGTATGTTTGCATGCATGTTTACTATGTGTGTGCCTGGTGCCAGCAGAAACCAGAAGAATGCATTGGATGCCCTGGAACTGGAGGTACAGATGGTAGTGAGCTACCATATGTGTGCTGGGAATGGAGAACTTGGTCCCCTGGAAGAGCAGCTGGTGCTCTTAACTGCTGAACCATCTTTCCAGCCCTATTGAACTCTCTAAAAATAGTTTTATCTGAAGGTAGTGAGACACAAAATGCTAGCAACCATTCTGTGAGACTTGTCGCCTTTGTGATCTGCATCCAGTCCCAGGTAAGGTGGTCTCCACACAGATCCTGGAGAAAAGTCCCCAGACCATACTGGGACACCCCCTCCCCACACCTACCCAGTTTTACTGTAGCTGCTAAACCACAATGGATTCTTTGTGTTTCTAGATAAAGAATCCCAACATAGACTGGCACCATCTTTCCTATAAAAACTCAAGCAAAGAGCTCTTTTAAAGCGATTACCCTTTCCCAGGAAAATAAAGACTTTGAAGTTAGGATGCCCAGACTGTAGAGATGGCTCAGTGGTTAAGAGCACCAACTGTTCTTCCAGAAGGCCCTGAGTTCAAATCCCACATGGTGGCTCACATCCATCCGTAATGAGATCTGACGTCCTTTTCTGGTGCATCTGAAGACAGCTGCAGTGTACTTAGATATAGTAATAAATAAATCTTAAAAAAAAAGAATTAAAAAAAAAAGTTAGGATGCCCTAAGTGTGAGGTGGTGGTTTTCTCTTCAGTTTGAAAGCTGAAGCACCCAGTGAATGAAACAGGCAGTTGAGGGATCTCCCATTACATGGGTGCGTCTGCTGCTATTTCAGGCAAGAAATCTTTGGCCGATTTTATGGTGGCAAAGAAAACATACTCAGAAAATCCAATGAACAGCTCATGTGTCTTACACGTTTTAGATCTCTAATAAATGCTTTTTAAAATTCTTCGTCAAAAAAAATTAACAGGGTGTTTATAAAAGCATTTATTTATTATAAAGAAAAGGCCCGGAGAAAAGGATGGAAAGAAAACAGTCCTTCCAACTCTTTTTTAAAAATATTTTATTTATTATTATATCTAAGTACACTGTTGCTGTCTTCAAAAGAAGGCATCGGATCTCATTACAGATGGTTGTGAGCCACCATGTGGTTGCTGGGATTTGAACTCAGGACCTTTGGAAGAGCAGTGGGCACTCTTACCCGCTGAGCCATCTCCCCAGCCCCTCCTTCCAACTCTTAAGACCTGGTTTGATCAGCTCAGAGTCTCCAAGCCCATGTTTGAGGTCAGATGCTTCTAATCTGAATGCTCCCCTTGTGTCCAGCAGTGTTAGGTAGTAAGGGGTTCATCAGAGAACCAGAGAATGAATAGCTGAGTCATTACTGCGCATGGGTGACCTCAGAGAAGGAGCGACTAACCTAAATTGGAAGGTTGAGGAAGGCTTCCTGGAGGGGGCGCTGCGTTCCGGGGTGAAGTCTGAGAGCAATGAGAAAACTTAGTGCCTGAGGTTGTATTAGTGAAAAATTCCCCATGAATCGGACATACGCCCTTTGCAGAAAAGGATGTAACAAGGACAAAGGGTGTGTTTTAGATGAAGACTGAGTCTTGTCTACCGTTTGTTGAGAGGAGTGGGAGGTGTCTTGAGAGAAAAGGAACCAAAAGTTGCTTCTCGAGACTCTTCTAATGCGGGGTCCCTTTAGGCCCCACAGGCGCGGGCCATGGTGGAGTGAGGGTGCTTCTTTCTGAGACCCTCAGCCATAGCCGAGCATGGTAACTTACCTGAGATCCCAGCTGCGGCTTCTGCTGCAAGGTTGACTCTGGGGGAAATTGCCTCCCATCGGTTGCCTCCTGAGCGCACGCAGCTGGACAACGCAGGACTCAGCCAGAGGGCTTGTGCCAATTGCGTATCCCTCTCCACACCACCTTCACAGTGGGTGCCTTTCCGCGCTGGGTAGCCTTCCTAATGCGTTCCAGGTCTTTCTCCCATTTACACTTCTAGGCTGGGGGAGCTGGAACCCTGGAGGCTGATGTAGGGGGAGTGATGCGCAGAGAGCAGGTGGCGGGCACCGATGACATCCACTCCTGACCCTGCAGCGATGTGGCTGGGCTGCTTGCCCAGCTGGCCAAGAGAGCTTCTGGCCTAAGTCTCCGCGTTCTCCCCTCTAAATTCTCACGGAAAGGTCAAGCCGCCGTCGGTCCGGACAGAGCTGTTCAGTGCGGTACCCGAGGCACCGGTCCCCGGGATGCTAAGGGAAGGCACCCGGGGTGGAAGGAAGGTCCCAAGGCCCAAGTCTGCTGCTCCCTTTCCACAGCTGCCCATGCCTGGCGCTTCTCTTAGCTTTTTTTCTCCAGCTCCCACCTTCGTTTGCCCCAGGGCCGGCTGTTTTCTTTTCCCCAGATGGCGCAGTCCTCGGGCAAGGAACACGTTCCTTCGTGTTCGAGACTTCGACCAGCTTGGCCTGGTGGTTGACTTTGGGCAAGTCAAGGAGTCTTCTGTAGCTATGTATGTGTGAAGGGGACGAGTCTCCTTGACACTCGCTGTAAAGCCGTATTCTAGGTGTGAGCTTTGAAAGGAAATGATATCGCCTTGGTTCCCACCCCTGGCGGGATGGACCTGTGTGCAAAAACACAAAGTCCTCTGAGGAAAGCAGCTTTTGGTTTTATGATGAAATCAGGGAAGTGGACTAATTTAATTCTCCACAAAATGTAGGGAAAATGTAATCCTTAGAGTAATTTAGGGAAATTCCGATGTAAAACATCATGTGAATAAATAAAACCGGGATGGTTGTGATCGTCTGTCCTATGTTTCTTTTCAAATACTATTTGGTACAGAGTCCTTTTTGGTTAGTTTTACCCCAGAGAGCAAAGAATGGCTCGTCCATTCATAAAAGGACATGAGAAGGGGGCGGCGGTGGAGAATAAGTGGCTGTAGGTGCCACCCAGCCAACAGTTAGAGGGCGACGAAGGAGGGTGGTCTTTTTAGGCGTTTTTGCGATGTGATTATCTTCAACTCGCCTCCGAAGCTAGGCCTGGAGCTAATGGGTTTCTGTCAGCGCAGGTCTTCCATTTCCCAACTTGCCCAGGTTAGTTAATGGAAGCAACCTCTTTAGTAGGAAAGGAGACTATAGCCCCTCAGCGGTGTGGATCTGAGGGTGGGTACTCTCCTCCCAGAGCACAGGCGTCCAGGACGATTTGAGACTGGAATCTTGGACAAGCCACTCTGAGCTGCCACAGGGTGCTGGGACTGGTTCTGTGACCCATCCTGGAAAACTCTTGCACATATGAAATCAAGACGCTCAAAACCAAGGCGAACACCTGGGTGTTTAGAGCAGCGTTGTTCCTCTGTCTAGAGACCATGGGGGCGGGAAAAGGAGAGAGATCGGTGTGACCGTGGGGCACTTCACAGTTTATACACCCCCCCCCCCGCCCTCAACTAACACAAACCTAATTCTGCAGGTAGAATCAAACAATTTGGGAGATTTAAAAAAACCAAAATCAAAACACAGGCTGCTTGGCCAAAGTTAAAGGATATACCTGGTTGGAATGCCTTCTGAGAGGCCTCTCTCACCTTGCTGCCTCCCCCACCCCCATCCCACCCCAACTATTTGGATCCTGCTGTAGCCTGCACCTCCCGGGACACAGGTGGAGTTGCATAGACTCATGTCTCTGTAGCTGGCTTTCTTTCAGTTCATTCTCTTCGGGTCAGTTCTCACGGCACTTGCTTTAAAACGCACCCCCTCCGCCTCCCCCCTCCCCCCCCCCCCCCCCCCGCTTTCCGTGCTCTCTTCGCTACTAAGGTTCTTCCCATAAAGTCGTGTAAAATAAATAACTTCAAATATAATTCTTAGTTGCTTCCGAGACAGTGTTTTCTCATCACTAAATTTCACTGTTTCATAATTTCTAGGACAAATTCGCCTCCAGACCCTATCCCTTTCAGGACACCGGCCAAGGATAGCAGCTTCTCAGAGATTCGACCTAGTAGTTCCAGGACCTGAGAATGAAGGATGGTGTCAGGGGGGGTTGGTTCAGAGCCTGGCTAGGAAAAGGTCTGGGGAGGGGTTGGGGGCGAGGGGTTTAGGTCTGGCATTGGAGCTTCAAAAACAGCTCGGGAGTTTTCCATCTGTTCGTCGCCCCCTACAGGCCACATCCGCCATCGCAGCTACATTCCGCTCAGCTAGTATGAGCATTTCACTTTTTTTTTTTTTTTTTTTTTCCCCTGAACCTTCAGAATCCTCCCTACATTCCCGCAAGGGACTGGGTGAGAGGCCTACTTGGGAACTCCACCCCGAGGTCACACTAGGAGTCCCAGGCTTCGAGAGTGAATTGAATGTCTGGAAATCCTTGCCTGAGGAAGCGAAGAATGAATGCTTAAATCGGAGTGTAACTAAAAGGCTAGCATCTTTCCTTTATACCCAACCTGTGTCCTTTATTTATTCCCTTTTTTTCTTTTAATTTCTCTTTTTTTAAAGCTGTAATAAAAAGCAGGTGGCAATCGCACTGTTTTAAAATCCCAGTTTTAGAGGGATTTCATCACCTTTTATCGCGTGTCTAAAAACATCAAACCTGTGTTTAAAGCTTGCTCCAACCTACTAAGTGCTTGAGTACATTTATCTACATTTAAAAAAAAAATTTCATCGTCTTCTCTAAATCTTCACCATTTAAACAGCGTAAGCTCAATTCTTTTCCAAGGGTATGGCTGGGCTCTACTTTCCCGGTATTACATCAGGACTTTCAATAAACACTGGCCGCTGGTGTTTGGGCATGAGATGTCCCATCCTCTAACTACACGGGGAAGAGGCTGTTGTTGATAGAGCGAAAGTGGCTGGAAGGAAAGTTGCCGTGGTTTCTACACCGCGCTGCCTAATGCGTCGCTGGAAAAGGCACTGCAGATCTCAAGCGGCAGCTTGTGTCCGAGTGTCAGGCTGCGTGCTCAGGCTCGGCCGGTATTGCTGCTATGCGCGGAAATATGAGCGAGTAATTTTATAAGTAACAAAGGATCAGGGATGGAATGAGGCCCCTGTTATCCAATGTCATTTAGAAGCCTTGGATCAGCAGCTTCTTGAGGCTAAAAGTGAATTCAAGAAGCCCTGCCTTTCTCTTTTCCCAGGGGTGCCAGCTAAATTTAGAAGTAACCTCTGTGTGTTTGCACAAATCGTGTACCATTTGCTGTTTGTGTAAAAACCGATTAGCCAGACACAACTGTGAAACAACTTGTGACTTTTATAGCTGCAACGCACAAACCAATTTAGATCCGTTTAGTTTTCCTTGTAAAAGGAGATTAGAAGGGACCCGCCCGAAGTAAAGCTCTCCTCGCCGAACGTTACAGTAGCTTCTTCAGCAGGGCTCATTATCGGGTTGTTTATCAAGTTAAAAACTCTCACCCCAGCAGCCTGTTTTATTTTAAGACTCCGCTTTCGGCGGAATGTTTACTCAGGACACAGCATTTATCATTTACCAGGAAAACAGAGTCGGTATATGCGAGGAAGTGTCTTTCAGAGCGACCCCCAAGCCCACGCCGGCCGCCGAGAAAAAGGCTCGGCTTCCGAGTGGGAAGCGAGGAGTGGACACGACTGCTGACATTGCTGGGTTTTACCGACAAGACGCTCGCAGGGTGGAATTGACATCGCTGCTACCTATGATTTCGGAGTTAAAAACTGATTTCGCATAAGTAATTGTAACAGCTAATTAATTACAAAATAATTAGAATTGATGCCGTTTGAGGGTATGCTGGTGGTGGCCCAACAGACCTCCCATGTCTAGACCTTTCATTTCTACTTAACCTAAAACATTGAAACAGCTGAAATGCATACCTAAAATAATCTACAAGGATATTTCCTACTCCTACCTTAGATCTCTCTCTCTCTCTCTCTCTCTCAAAAAAAAAGCATGAATCTGGCTAAGGTAGAAAAAAAGGGCGGAGGTAACATGCACCTGGCTTTAGAAGAGTATTATGATTCCTTGGCCTTCTGAAAGGCTCGAGAGGAGGGGTTACCGGTTCGGGAATCCTCTAGATATCTAGTTATGTGAGTTGATAATTGCAATGGAAAAAGAGGGATTTTACTTGATATTTTTCTGGGAAAAACAAAAAACAAAACCCTACGATCTATTGCCTATCATCGTAATGCAAGATACTATTTCAATACAAAGGCCAAAATGGTACCATGTGAGTTTAAAAATCAATGAGATTTAGCATTTCCAATGAAGGGATGAAAAGGAATTCCAAAAACCCGAGGTTTAAATGCTAAAATACGAGATGTTTGGAATTTTGTTCTTGAAAGGACAATTCAAATGACCAAAGACTCCTTGTAAGTTTGCCTAGGGGGTTATATTCGACCAATGTTCTTTAAAATGAACAAGGCTGCTTTTGCCTAGATTTTTAATGACAGCACACTTTGCAGGAGCTGCGAGTCATTCACAGTGGCTTGATATGAATGGGATTGTCATCCTTATCCTGGTTATGTGAAAAGTCACATATTAATATAATTTAAATTAAGTACGCTCTTTCCATTTTCAAATTCAAATGTTTCTACACCCAAATTGTGAATTTGCAACGTTTGAAAAGGTCATTACTTAAGACTGCTAGATTTTCTGGGGAAGACAATGCAAATTCCATTGTAAAATCTTGCCATTTGCTAGACACCTAATTAAAACACTAGGCTGAGCATTTTAAAAATTTATTTACAAAATTGTGTACAACACGATGGAATAACATTTAGAATACCATATATATTCATTCATATATAAACAGACTTTTATAATACAATGACACTTCGCCTTTTTGAAAAATTTTTTTTGGATTTAAAATCTCCCAACGTCTTTATACATTCTTTTTCTCAGATAAAACTGCGCAGAGTGAACCTTCAAAAAAATATGAAAGTTCAAAGCTCTAAATCTACTGAATTGCTTTTTATTTTCTTAAAAAAATAAAAACCCCAAAAGGAAAGTCAATGATTTTTATACAAATATGTACAAAGAATGTCCCTCCCACCCCCACAGTACTGAGAACACAGGCGCCGTCGGGGTGCATTTTTGGAAATTCGGTTATCAGTTTTACCTGTACGGAAAGTTATTCCCAGCGGACGCGGGTTGAGTTTGCTCCGCCAGCTTAGGTGAGTGAGGGGATGGAGGCCGCTGTTGGTCAGTGTTGGGGAGTCGGGGGCGGGTAGCAGAGTCCAGGATTGGGTAGAGGGACCAGGACCAGGACCAGGACAGATGGACCAGGATCAGAGAGGGCGTACCGCCTGGAAGAGCAGGCTGCTGCCAGAGGCCGCCGTCCGGCCCGGCCACTAGCTCATCACTATTGAGCGGGCCACTTGGCTTGCACGGCGGCGGCCGCAGCCGCTGCGGCTGAGGCTGCGGGCTGCAGGAACTGTCCAGACAGCGGCACGCTCAGAATGGGCGCGATGGTGGCAGTCGTCCGGCTCAGCGACAGGGGCTGGTGCGTGGCCATGAGCGCAGCCGACTGCACAGTCCCGGGCGGCCGCAGGAAGGACTGCGCGCCGCCGCCGCCCCCACTGCCCCCGCCACCCCCGGCTCCGCCGCCGCTCCCACCACCCCCAGCCGAGCCCCCGGGCGCCGCGGATCCCGCGCCTATGATGTTCTCGATGCTGAACGACGGCCGCGCACTGGGCTCGGACTTGATGAGCGACGTGGTGCCCGCCGCGCCCGCCGTGCCCGCGGCTGCCGCGGCGGCGCCCAGGGTGTTGAGCTGTAGCTGCAGGCTCGGACCGAGCTGCGAGCCGAAGGCGGCCGCTTTGCGGCCCAGCTCGCCCGAGGGCAGCAGGGGCACTGCGGGCGGCAGCACGGGAGCCACGGGTGGTAGCGCGTACGGGTACTGGAGCGCCGCAGCAGCCGCGGCCGCCGCCGCCGCCGCGGGGTGCGAGTAGGCGCCCGCAGCCGCCGCGGGGTGCAGGCCGTAGGGGCGGCCGTAGGGTCCTGCGCCCGCCGCCGCCGCCAGGCTGTAGGCTCCGAAGCTCTGCATCATCAGCGCCGTCTGCTCGCGCAGGTGCTCCTGCTGGTGGCGCTTGAAGCGCTTCCGGCGCCGCAGGAAGCTGCCGTTGTCGAACATGTCCTCGGACTGGGGGTCCAGGGTCCAGTAGTTGCCCTTGCCCGGGTTGCCCGGCTCGCGGGGGATCTTGACGAAGCAGTCGTTGAGCGACAGGTTGTGGCGGATGCTGTTCTGCCAGGCGGGGAACTTCTCCCGGTAGTACGGAAAACGGTTGCTGATGAACTCGCAGATGCCGCTCAGGGTCAGCTTCTTCTGCGGGCTCTGCAGGATGGCCATGGTGATGAGCGCGATGTAAGAGTAGGGTGGCTTCACCAGGCTGTTCTTGGGCTTGTTCGGGGTCAGACCTCCCGTCGCCCCGCTGCCCGCGCCGGGCCCACCGCCGCCTGTCACCGCGTCCTCGCCGCCCTTGCAGCCGTCGGCCTCCGGAGCTCCCGTGTCGTTCCCCGGCCCGGTCGCCTCGGTGGGCAGTGCCAGGGCTTGCGGTTGAGACTGGCCGTGATGAGCGCTCACCGGTGGCCCTTCGTCCGCCTCGTCCAGGCGCAGGTCCGGAGGCCCCGCGGGGCTGTCGCACCCGGCGTCGCTGTCCTTCTCCTCCAGCCCGTCGTCGCCCTCGCCCACCACATCGATGTCCACGTCCTCGGCCGTCAGCACCGTCTGGCCGGACATATCGCTGGCGCTGCCGCTGCCGGAGAGGGTCATCCCTCCGCGGGGTTGGTGGCGGCGGCCAGGAGCGAGCAGAGAGCGAGGGGGGCCGCGAGGGGCGGCCGCGGAGCTCAGGCAAAGGAGGTGTGAGTGTCCCCCGAAAGAAAGCCGGGGGGGGGGGAGAGGGCACAGGTAGCTCGGGGCCCTGTCGGGTCAGCTCACACGAGGAGGCCTGGCATCGCGCGGTGCGGGCGCTGCGCTCCGCAGCCGCGCTCCGCGAACTCTTGCGGTCCTCGACGCTTCTCTACGAGGAGACAGCTACTGCTCGCGACCCCGGAGGTTTCTCCACGCCGCACCCCCTCACTTCACCAGCCTTCCTCGACCTCTGGTTTGGGCGTGGGGTTCAGGAGCGGTCCAGGCAAGCGCGGGACGCCGGGCTCCAAGCAGCTCTGGAGGGCGCGGGCATGGGCGACCGCGGGGTTGGGGGTTGGGGGGGTGGTGACAGGGAAGCCAAGCCTGGGTAGTCGAAAGTCCCGTTTTAAGGACTGGCCTGATAGATTACTTTCTACTTAAAGATCCAGAGGGAGGCGGGGCCACGTGACCGCGCGTGACGTCAGGGCCGCCGTGGAGCTGGCCAAACTCAAGTTGGTTCAGGGAATTGTCAACAAAGGGACGACAGAAGCGCAACTCCTCACCGACTAGGCGCTAGCATCCCGCAGGCCCCGAAAGCTCTTCGGGCTGTTGGGAGACCCCTGCCCACGCTGGAGCCGGGTGTGGGGTTCAGGGAGGGCGTGAGAGTGGGTGGGTGGGGGTGGAGAGGGCGTGGGCCTAAGAGTGTCCTCCGGACTGTAGGGCTTCTTACCACCCTGCCCTCTCCGCCCCCTGCATTTTTCTTACTACCCTGCCCTCCCCTCTTTGCTAATATTATATAGACCAACTGGCAATGCAGAACAAGGTTGTGATTTAAAAAAAAAAAAAAAAAGAAAAGAAAAGAAAAAAACTTACTATTTTGATTTGCTTTGGGGTTTTGTTTTCGATTCAAGGATTAAAGGAACACATCCGGCTTCCTTTTGCTAATTAGGCCTCAGACCCCCTCCTGTTTCAGGGCTATTCCAGAGAAAAGACATCTGCTGATGTGCCTCGCATCACCCCCAAATCTAACTACTCAAGTCTTACCCTAGCTTTCCGGGCACGACGCAGGAATATATATATATATATATATATATATATATATATATATATATTCGCAACGGTCACAACACCATCAGCTGGGGTTTCCCGAGGTCAGAGAATAGCTATCGATTAACCTATTAGGATAGTTGCAGAGAAATAAAAAGGACGTAAAATAGCAGGGAACCTATAAACAAAGACGTCATAACTGGCTGTTGGAGTTGTTAAACGACTTAGCACAGAAAAAGTCGGAAATGAGCTGGAAACGGAGCAGGCATTGGCAGCGGTCTTGGGTAAGTGGAGAGGATTGGGGAAGAGGCTTTGGGCCTTGTTATTAGACGTGGCGCACCGACTGGGGGGGGTTGGAAAACTGGGGGGAGCTGGCGTATACTTCCGAGTGGAGGGCACGACCTCCAAGGAACCACAGTGTCCCAGGGCGTGCTGGCGGGAGTGGGCTCACCTCTGCTGCTAACTAATGTGGGTTATCTCTTAAAGTGTGAATAAACTATCCAAGACTTAACTTCTGTAGAAATCTGCGCCAAAGAAGAGGCGAGGATGTGTCCAGCGCACGTGAAGTACAAGGAATGTCAGCTCTGGTAGGAGAGACTGGGAAATCCCAGAGATGCTGGGGTGGGGACTTTAAAGTGACCCAGGGTCAGCGCCTGCTGTTGCTGAGGTGAGTGGACTCGGTACGTCCGTCCGAGGGGAACTGGTGTTCCCAGCCCGGAGTGGTTTGAGATGACCTTGGTCGCCCTGACCAACCCCACCCCCCTCGCTTTTAGGCCGCTTCTTTGTCAGAGGAGAGCACTTACCGATTTGAGCCTTCTTGAAACCCGATTAATTTGTGTGCTGAAGGCCTAGGGGAAGGATCTATGAACCCCAGGTTATAAGAGAATGAGAGGAGGAAGTCAGGGAGGAAACAATTTCTGTATTGTTTATAGGAAACAGCGAAAAAGTTAGGTACTTCCAGGTTGCCAGTGTGCCTCTGATTCTGTATCGTCACCTAGAGCCATTTTTCCTAGTTACATCAAATTAATAAAATATCTTAATATGCAAAATTGCATTTTTACAGGCATTAGGACACCACAGGTTGACGATTATCCCATTACACAACTCTCCCATCAATACCAGTAGCTCTTTGCGTATGGATTTCAATGCTGCTCCGAGTTGGGCGGCTACAGGCTTGGGGGGCGGGGGTGGGGGTGGGGAGAGCAGTGACTATCCTGAGAGGTCTGGAATCTCTATGGTTTTTGTTTGTTTGTTTGTTTCCAGTTGATCTTGGGGTTACACCTGGCCCTAAAACGCATGCCTGAGTTGATTTCCGCAGCTGCACCACTAATGACGCGCTGACTCAAAAACGTCTATTCCGCTGACTAGACAGTCTTCTCGGGAAACCGACAGGAGCTACCAGCTGGAGCTGGCTGCACCCTAGGCAAGAGGTCACAGTGGCGACTGCTCAAGCAACTCAAAGGAAGGTGGGGAGGAAAAGAAAACACGATCCAAATTTACAAATTTAGGAAAACCTTTTGCCCAACTTGGATTGCCAGTTGTATTGGCGGGCGCAAGGCTCAGAGTGGACCGGACCGCGATCTTGATGGCGGAGCCTCTGGCGAAGGCTTGTACGCGCGCGAGAACCCTGGCTTCAAGGCTGCTCTCGAGGCCGCTTTTTAGTCTCCAAATGAGCCTAATTTCGATTTCCCGGCTAGCCTGAGCTGGCTCAGGAGACTTTGTCCGCCTCGTTGACGGCTGCCTCTCCCCCTTCGCCAAGGCCGGATCTGGGCGGTCCGTTCCCGTGTATCTCCTTGGAACCTCTCTGGGGAAAGGGGTGGTGAACAACTCCCAGCTGCCGGTTCCATTTGTTGCGCCTTTTTCCTTCGACACAATAAAAGTCAAATTAATTGATTCATACCATTAATTACGGTGCGTAGCGTGAAAAGCAACGCTTCCCCTCGGTTAGAGATCTATTGTGCTAATCTCTTGTTCAATCAGTGTTACCATCTGATGCTGGGTCCGGCCCCTACAGAAACTTTTCGACTCGATTAGCTAAATGATGAGACGCTCAGGCTGCTGTCCCCAAACCCGTCGCCCGCGCGGGCCTAGCGGCTTAATATCGATTTCTAGAGGAGACCGCAGAGATTCCCGTGATCGCTCTGTTTGGGGACCCTCTGTGGTTTTCTTCTCTTCGGGTGGACATCAGTTTCGGCACAGCCTCTGTGCTGGAGGAAGCAGCAGCTAAGCGGTAGTGTAGTACAGGTGAGAGGCAGAAAGGTTGGCGGGGGGGAGGGCTCATCGCCGCGGGAATCTGCCTGAAGCCAGCTGGATTCCGCGCTAAATAGTTAGCGGTGAGATTGTAGCTTGCCTCTAAAAACCTATGTCCTCAGACACCGCGAAACTTTGCAACCGAAATAAAGAATCGGGGAGAGTGATATACTTTGGGGTGGGAGGCGTGACACAGGGAACCGAAATGGTGAGCAAGGATAAACATTCAGTCGCCAAAGATTATTGGGGTCGCTGAGGGAGAAGGGGCGCACACTGTAACACAGTTAAGAATGGGAATGACAACTTGGGTCAGCCAGCAAACTTCCCAGGAGATATTTAAAAGTAAGGTGGCAGCCAGCGGCCTCACCTGCTCAAGTGTTGGAACCGATTCCGCCTAATGAGAATGAAGTGGAGAGACACCGGTTTCTCCTGGGACTGGCAGAGTTGGCAGTAAAGGGCTGGGGAAGCCACTGAAAGTGGTCCAGGAGTGGAGGGGGAACCTAGGTTCTAGTAAAAGGAAGCAAGAAGAGTAGGGTCAGGATCGATGGAAGGAAAATTGAGACGTCTCCAGAGGAGAGATTTAGTGTGTGCGTCTTGGAAGAGGATGTGGATGGGCCAATTTATGATGGAGAGGGGGAAATTAATTACAACTCAATTTGGATTCTTAGGTGGTCAACACGGGAGGAGGATAGGGTCAGAGAGTGCGGGAATCAGAATGGTCCAGTCAGGCCTAGGCGACCCCAGGAGCTCTCTCTCCCTCCAAGTCAGGGACTATGGTATCGCTTGACCAAATCATTGAAGCAGGCATATAGTCATTATTCCTGTGGGCAAATGCACTTTTCTAACAACCCGGGAAGATGAGATCACCTTGGGAGAAGCTAGGATAGCGTCTCTCTACCCAAGGCAGCCACCTCCTTTAGCAGAGAAAACAAACCATGGTGGAAAAATTGAAATTGAAAGACAGCTTTCCTTTCTGGGATCCATTACCTGCCTCCAAGCCAAAGTCCGCTCCTTCTGGACAATTTTCGTAGACTTAATAGACCATCATCAGCCTTTTTGTCTGGATGTTTGCCACCAAGGGAGATGGGAAAGGCAGAGGTGATATCTGGGACCCTAACCCATGCAGATTATTTCATCTGCCTAATGGGTAGTGTTTTCAACACACCATGACCCACAAACACTGGGCCCCATAACTCTCCAGAACTCTTTTGGGGAGGGTTGGAGGGGGTAGAGGCTAATTTAATGTTCTTGTTTAAATTTAACATCTCGAGACTTCATTTATTTTCAGTACCTGGTACACACAATCCGCGTGCCTATGAATGGCGAGAGACCAAAGGAAAGAAGAGAGAGAGAGAGGAGAGAGAGGATGGTTTCGAATTTATTTATATTGGAAATGTATAAACATCCATTCTGTAAAAGGCAACACGTTTAATTAACGATGAGAGAGCAGTTAGGGGCAGAAAGCTAGTAAAATTGTGTGATAAATTTATGGCATTGTTAGCGTGCTTTTAATTATGGCTATTATGTTAATTATTTCACATTAGCATGGAGTTATCAGCAGCATGTCAGATTTAATCAAAACGAGCCTTTCTCTCGAAAATTGTTCTTTTCATTCGCGAGGAGAAAGATTCTGGGCAGGATCAGGGCTTAAAAATGACTTGGCATTGCAAGCTAGAGTCTTGCCGACGCAGTTCGATGCGACACCGCGGGCCCGGCGTCCGCTGGGTCCCTCCAGGCTAACGGTAGCTGCTGGAGAAGCCGAGGGCTGGGTTTTTAGGAATTCACCATTTTCACCCCCTTCGGAGCCGACACTTCATCACGCGGGATCATTCTGTCAAACAATATGATGCTGCTCATTTTTATCTGTCCCGCTTTACAAAATCCCTATTCAGCCAGCCGAGGAGCAACAAAAGCCTCGGGGCCGCGCGGCGGCCGCTGGCGGCCTCAGCTCTACCGCGCGCGGGAGAAAAAAAAAAAAAAAAAAAAGGAAGGGTCTGTGGCGAGTCTCACCCGTGCCCTCGGCTTGCAGCCCGAGGGGATTCGACAGCCCTGAGCAAGAGTGCCCAGGTACCCTGTCTTCGGGTGTGGTCGTCCGGGCACGCCTTTCTGTGGCCCGCACCTACCCTCCGTAGTCCTGCGGGCGCGCGCAAAAGCGCCTTTCCCTGGCGGCGAGACTCGCCCACCCAGGCCATATCGATTTCTTAATCACCACCGATCGATTTATTGGGAACAAATAAATAGCCCGTTTTGGAAACGTTTCAATTGTGGATCTGATGATGGGGCCCTGAGACGGGTAGGGCGGGGCGCTCAGAGGACGCGACCACCGTGGGCCTCGAGGGAGTGCGTGGTGACAACGATGCACCCTCATCCTGAGGGCCCACCCATCAACCTCCCAAGCTCCGCGTCTTTCCTAGTGCTCAGCTCCCCCTGGCGGCAGGGTATGATATCTGGATGCCCCGCCCTTCGACCCTTACGTCCAGGCGCATGTTCAAGCCTTCTGACCCCTTTGAAAGCCCAGAGCATCCCAAGGCCAGACCTGAGACTCGCCCCCCAGACGGCTACCCCTTTCCATTTCCGGACAATCTAGTGGAGCCTCAGTGGTCCCCCGACCCAGGTTGCGGAAGCCGTACCTCCTAGCTACTCCCTGGGCGAAACCATTCTTGCCCCCTCCTTTCCCGGGACAGGGCAGAGGATCTGCCAGCTGCTACCTTATTTTTAGCGCCATTCCATTCGCGCAGTTATATTTAACTCGATCCACTCCTCCGAGGAGGTCGCTCGGACATCGAATTCTCCACATCGCTACTCTGTCCTGCCCTCCTAGCCTTGGGGGCAGATCCCCAGGGACAGCGATAGAGGGCGGGGTGGGGAGGGGGTGCGGTTGCAAAAAAAAAAACCCGGCCTAAGACTCTTTGCCATCTCTCTGGACCCAGCGGGAAAGAGGGCGATTCTGCAGCTTTCGTTGCACCGGTTTGCCAAAGCCCCGTGGGGATTCCGCCTTGTGAGGGGGAGGGGAGGACTGGGAGTATCCAGTCCCCCGCCCCGCCCCAAGGATTCTCTGAGGGGAAGCATGGAATCCACTTCCTACTTATGCATGGCCCCGAAGTACCTGAATGACCTGGAACACCTATTAGAACTCTGTCCTTCAAAATCGCCATGGTTTTGTGTTCTTGCAGGAATTCCCTCTTCTCTCTCTACTCGGCAATATACGCTTTGAGAACCTTAATTTCAAATGGTACCTTGGTTCCTCAGTTCCGGCCCAGGCTATCTTTCCCTTGAAAACACCGCGTCTCTGGTTCACACATATCCTAGGAAAAAATGCTCACTTGGAAAGCACACAGAAACACCAATGCAGTGCATACTTTGTTCAGATAGGAGGTCCAACAGAGTTTACAAAAACCGAAGCCTTGTGCTTAAGGTACATATACACATGTGACACGATCCAGGATCATGAAACACACTTTTAACTTTCCACATACTTTTTAAAAGTGTACCTTCCCATTTTTTCGCCCCTAGACCCAAATTGGATGTTTCTGGCTCCCTCTCGTTCGTAGCTTTCCTGTGATGTAGAAACCTCTTAGAAACCACACCCACAACCTAATTTGGAAGGACAGGGTATTTATTTATGACTAATGCATTCAGTAATACTTAACTGGCCTGTGGTAGGCTCCGGAAAGTGCTAGAAATGAAAAGAATTAAAGGACTGAAAAAGAGCCTGCTACAGAATCTCCCTTCCCAGCTCTACCAGATGCTATGGCAGAGAAAAGAGATGGTTTCATCAGTTCCCTGACAGAGTGGAGAATGGCAAAGGATGAGGCCTTCCATTTGTGGGTGAGGTGGCAAACACCCTTAAAAAAAAAAAGAATTATTTGTTTATTTTATATGAGTACATGAGTACACTGTAGCTGTCTTTAGACACACCAGAGGAGGGCATGCGAACCCATTGCAGATGGTTGTGAGCCACCATGTGGTTGCTGGGAATTGAACTCAGGACCTCTGGAAGAGGGCAGTCAGTGCTCTTAACTGCTGAGCCATCTCTCCAGCCCCTTGGTACACACCCTTAATCCCAGGATTGCTTGCACTCTGAAGGCTGAGGCAGGAGGAAGATGGGTATGCTATTTCAAGCCAACATGGAGTGGGTAGGGAGACCCTGGCTCAGAATAAATAACAAAACCAGTAAAACTGCAGGTCAAACCACAGTGAGAAGGAAGGCTGCCCACTTTTGGGATGTGAGTTAGGAAGAAGGGAAGTAGAAACTGTGACTCCCATGGGAAGGAAGGTACTCTGTGAAATGCCTACCGGACTTCTGCAATGCCAGGGGCATTTAGTAGGAAAGTGAATGGTAGAAATATGAACAGAACTTCAAAGAAGAATGAAAGTACAGAAACAGCGAGTGTAAAAAAATGGAACCCCGGGGCCAGAGATGTTAAAAGTGACCTGTACTGCTCTTGCAGAGGATCTGAAGTCAGTTCCCAGCATTGACATGGGGTAGCACATAACCACTGTAACTCTAGCTATATCCCTGGCATCCTGCACAGCACCCAAAGTGTGGGGCTCAAACAATGGTCAGAAGAACAGATTGTAAGACACAACCTGATCTGATGGAGTACTTCTTCAAGGACTCCACAGTTAAACCTCAGTGTGATAATAGTATAGAATGTTATGGGAAGGCATAGTAGTAGTCTGACTGGAAAGGAACAGAGGTCTATGTAGGAACATCTCCCAAAGGAAACAGCCTTAAACTGTCTCTGATGGTGAGTAGCAGTTGGTCAGGTGAAGAGAGGAACAAATGAACAGTGTGTTCAGGATGGCTCAGTGGGTAAAGGAGCTGGCTGCCAGGTCTGACAAGTTTACTCATCAGAATCTGCATGGTGGAAGAAGAGAGCTGACTTCCGTAAGTTGCCCTCTGACCTTCACACATATGCTGCCACACATGTGCATACCTGCTTCTAAACTGGTTAATACTTGATTTTAAATAACAAAACAAACAAATCAAGTACAAAGTTGCCGAGAAATGAAAAAGAGGTTTTAAATATACAAACACAGTAACATTTTGAATGACCCTTTGGGGGTCAGAGGAAGCAATTGAAAAGAGAGGGGGGGTTACTCACACTGTCCTGAGATGAGAGGTGATGCAAGTTTAAAGTGTGGGGGCTGAAGCTGAGGAAATCATGGGTTGGAGAGGATTTAGAAGGTAAAATTCATAAAACTGTTTAAGTCTTTATGTAGAGACAGTGTCTTGTGTAACCCAGGCTTGACATTGTGACAATCCTCCTGTCTCAGACTCCTCAGTGCTGAGATGACAAGAGTATATATATCATCATACCTGGTGCAGTATCTGCTTTACAAGGGAGAGGGTCCACAGTAATATGAAATTTGGGTGAGAGAGAGAAAGAGAGAGGGGGGGGGAGAGAGAGAGAGAGAGAGAGAGAGAGAGAGAGAGAGAGAGAGAGAGAACAGAGTGGTGAATGCTCTCAGAGACACAGGCCGCAAGAACAGCAGTTGCCTAGCATGGTAGCATGGGAAGGACCTTCGGCTCAATCTCCTGAACTTCAGAGTGGGGGAATCTTCAATCTCTTGTTCTTCAGTCATTTTTCCGGGAGCCAGGTTATCTAATCCTGAATCAGTTGTGGCATATTAGTCACCTCCTCAGTTAAAAACCGTTTGAGACTGCCTCTTTGTTTATGGAAGGATAAAAAGATTATCTCAGCCGGGCGTGGTGGCACACGCCTTTAATCCCAGCACTTGGGAGGCAGAGGCAAGTGGATTTCTGAGTTCGAGGCCAGCCTGGTCTACAGAGTGAGTTCCAGGACAGCCAGGGCTACACAGAGAAACCCTGTCTCGAAAAACCAAAATAAATAAATAAATAAATAAATAAATAAATAAATAAAGATTATCTCTTGCTGGCTGTAGTGGCATGTCTCTGCAGTCTCAGCCTTGCTAAGGTTTGGTGTTCAGGGCAGCTTGGGCTACACAGTGAGTTGTAGTACATAGTCCACCCTGGATTACAGAGTTAGACCCTGTCTCAAAGAACAGGAGCAGTCAGGAAGAAGGAAGCGCTAGAGAGGGAGAGGAAAGGAAGAATAGAATGAGAGGAGAGAAAAGTGAAGTTCTGAATTCTTTCTAAAGATGTGACCTGGCTGTGCCTGTCACTCAGTGGTTCTCAACCTTCCTGACCCTGTCCCCCTTTTATACAGTTTCTCATGTCATGACCCCCAGCCATAAAAAGATCTTTTGTTGCTACTTCATAACTGTAATTTTGCTACTGTTATGAATTGTAATGCAAATATCTGTATTTTCCACTGGTCTTAGGAGACCACCTCAAAGAGGGTTGTGACTCACAGGTTGAGCATCACTGGTCTAACCGATATGATAGCTTCCCATCCAAGTACCAACCAGGCCTAACTCTGCTTAGCTTCTGAGACCAGACAGGAGCAGACACATTCAGGGTAGTATGGTCATAGACTAAATTGATATTTGATATTCATTCTGTCTCCCTCCCCCTCTCCCCTACCCCCTCCCTCTGTACTCCTTCCCCTCTTCCTGTCTCTTTTCTGCAAAGGATCCAACTCAGCACCTTGTATATAACTGGCAAGCTCTTAACCACTGAGCATTCTCCTATCTCCTCCCCTCCCCCTTCTCCCTTACTGGAGACTGAACCCAGGGCCTTGTGCATGCTAGCCAAATAAGCTACATGACCAGCCCTTTTGCTATTTTTCATTTTGGAACAGGATCCCATCAAGTTGACCAGGCTATCGTTGAACTTGCTTAGTAGTCCAGGCAGGTCTTAAACCTTTGACCCTTCAGCCTCATCGGCTAGAACAGCTGGGATTACAGGCTCACCCTGTCAGGCTGGGTCTCCAATATATCTTTCAGTTTCACTTGCGCGCTGTGCTTCAATCTCATGGGACTATCGTCCACTCTCAAAACTCTGTGACCCCCATCCTTCTCTTGTTACCATGTGTGACTTTGAGAGCATGTTCTCTCTCTCTCTCTCTCTCTCTCTCTCTCTCTCTCTCTCTCTCTTCCTCTCTCTCCTTCCTCCCTTCCTTTGATGATGGACAACCAAAATGTTTGGGTCAGGGTTTTACAGTTGTTTGTTTGGTTTGGTTTGGCTTTTTGAGAGGGGTTTCTCTGTGTAGCTCTGGCTGTCTTGGAACTGGCTCTGTAGACCAGGCTGGCCTCCAAGACTTGCCTGCCTCTGCCTTCCGAGTTCTGAGATTAAAGTTACGCATCACCTCTGCCTGACACTATCTATTTGTTATGCCATGCACCTTTATGTTATGTTTTTTTTTTTCTCCTTGTCTCCTTCTTTCATGGTCTTGAGGGGTTGAACCCAGTGCCTCACGGGTACTAGGCAAGGGCTCAACAAGGATATTATACCCAAGCCCATCCTTTTTTTTTTTTTTTTTTTTTCCTACTTTTTATTTCAACACAGGATCCCAATTACCTGTCCAGGCTATCCTTGAGCTAGCTCTGTAATCCAGGAAATCCTCCTGTCTCAGCGTCTGCAGTTGCTGGCCTTCCAGGCTTATGCCATTCTGCCTGTGTTTTTCTGCGTGCTGAAGGAAGACATTCTAAGCCCTTGAAAGTGAAACAGAGGGGCTCAGATTGTCATCCTGAAGGTGTAGAAGTCGGAAAGGGAAGGAATGGGCTTAGACACATTGTTGCTACTTTGTTGTCAGTGTCAAGAGTGGCGGGAAAGGCCCGAGGATGTGCTGGGGTTTTCTCACACTGAGGTTGGTGTGAGGGCGGCTTTGGTATCATTAGTAGATTAGAGTCTGTGAGAATGGTGACTGTGGAGGTATAACATATGACACAAATGTGAGCTTTGTATATTCTTTAAGATATTTAGTGGAACATGCCTGTAATCCCAGTGCTGAGGCTGAGGTAGAAAGATGGAGAGGCTGAGAACAGCCTCAGCTACATAAAGGCTTCTAGTCTAACCTGAGCTATATAGTGAGACCCTTTCTCACATAAAACAAAATGTAACTTCTAGTCTAAGAGTCACACTCTTTGATGTCAATGTTATTTTTCTAAGTCCAGGCCTTCCTATGTATAGTGTAGGCTATCTTCAAACTCCTAACTCTACTGATTCAGTCTCCGGGAGAGTAGGGAGACACGTGTGAAGCCACCCTCTCAGCCCAACAGCAACATTAAAGAAGCTAAGAGAAATGCATACAAAAGACTTTATCGATACATCTTATTTAGCTCCACACGTTTAAAAATATTACCATTTCAGTGTATAATTGATACATTTATTGAGGCTTTTTTTTTTAATTCTTTTTTACTTATCAAGTATTTGAAATAGGATGTATACTTCAAGTTCACAGTCATTATACTGGGACCTGCAGTATTCTAAATGCTTCACAGCCACCTTGACTAATGACTATCTTTTTGGACAGCTCAGAAAGACAGCTTAAGAGAGGTACCGGAAGCTAAGTGTGGTGGTGCACACCTGTAGTCCCAGTGCTGGCATTGGGGGTGGGATGGGGACTCAGAAGCAAGTGGAGCTCTGTGAGTCTTAGGCCAGCCTGGTTTACATGGGGAGTTCCAGGCCAACCAAGACTATATGAGGAAGAAGACCGTGTCTTAAAACAAAACAAAACCACTAAGAACAGGTAACAGATTTTTTTTTCATTTCCCAATCCTCCATACAAAAAAATGTTACCTTTTAATTTTATTAAAATACCTGTTTTGCCTTTTCCTGCAAATTTCTCCCATAGTCACAATGACTTAACCGTTTATCACTGCTGGCCTAAGACAGTTTGAGATTAAGACTCCTTTTCTAAAATCTCTCTCTCGAAATGTAAATGAAGAAAATATCTAAGAAAAAGAAAGAAAAAAAGAAAGAAAGCAATTAAAATCCTTCTCTCTCTCCCTCCCTCTCTCTCCCTCTCCCTTTCTCTCCCTTTCTCTCTTCCTCTCCCCCCTCTCTCCCTCCCCCCTCTCCCTCCCCCTCCCTCTCTCTCCCTCTCCCCCTCCTTCTCTCTCTCCTCCCTCTCCCTCTCTCCCTCTCTCTCTCCCTCTCTCTCCCTCTCCCCCTCCTTCCCCCCTCTCTCTCCCTCTCTCCTCTCTCCTCCCTCTCTCTCTCCCCCTCTCTATCCCTCTCCCCCTCTCTCTTTGTTTCTCTCTCCCTCTCTCTCTCTCTCTCTCCCTCTCTCTCTCTCTCCCTCTCTCTCTCTCTCTCTCCCTCCCCCCCTCTCTCTCCCTCCCTCTCTCTCTCTCTCTCTCCCCCCCCAGACACAATCTCGTACACCCCAGGCTGCCTTTGAACTAGTTACATAGCTGAGGGTGACTTTGAACTTCTGATTCTCCAGCTTCCCTCTCCCTGCCAAACGCTGGAATTACAGGTGTGTTCCTTCTCTCCCAGTTACGATGACATTATTATTCATATTTATTATCGCACATCGTTCTTATTTTCCACTCCAACCTCCCCCACATATTTTTTGGTGGTTTCTGTGAATAAGGAATTCAGAGCAGGCAGAGACTGGTGGTGCTTGTCTCATGAGATGGCCTAAACCTGTTGGTCCAGGGCCACTGTTGTTTGATTGGGGTCCATTTCATGGCGGTTTATAGAGATGTGTTCCTTGCTAGGTTGCCCTTCCCAACAGTGAGCTTTAGTCATGATAGTTGGCGCTCCACAGCTAGTGAAAGAAGAGAAATGCTAGCTGAGCCTACCCAGATTTCAGACTTGCTGTGGTCCAGTGGTATCTGCTCTATTCCCTCCTTTTTTTTGTTTGTGTTTTTTGTTGTTGTTGTTTGTTTGTTGTTTTGTTTTGTTTTGTTTTTTCAAGACAGGGTTTCTCTGTATAGCCCTGGCTGTCCTGGAACTCACTCTGTAGAACCAGCTGGCCTCGAACTCAGAAATTCGCCTGCCTCTGCCTCCCAAGTGCTGGGATTAAAGGCATGTGCCACCACGCCCCGTGTCTATTCCCTCTTTTAAAATACAGATACTGAAATATCTCAAACAGTCTTCCACAGCATGCACAGTACTGCCGAGAGAAGGTAATATGTCTCCTTTTCTAAAGGTCTTTGGACCTTTGAAGGCCTAGTTACACTTGAATTTTGGTTTATACAATGAAATTCTGAATAAGTGATGCTATAATGGAATAGGCTTAGACTTTATATTCGGAGCTTCTGTTTCCATCCCTACAGCTTGTTAGCAAGTAATCTTCCACTGGGCTGTATCACTGGGCTGTATCCTGGTAGAATTCTTTCCTTTGTTTCTCACTTTGTTATTTTCTCTTTTTGATACAGGGTTTCTCTGCGTAGTCCTGTCCTGGAATTTGCTTTGTAGACCAAGCTGGCCTGGAACATAGAGATCTGCCTGCCGCTGCTCCGCCATCACCACCACCCCTGCACTGAATCCTTTTAAAAAGAATATTTCTCAGCCCCGTTTGATGGTGGACCTGTAATCCCATCCTAGCACTTTCAAGGCTGAGGTTGGTCATAGGCAGCCTGGTAGGAGAAAAGGGCAATTTTGCCAACTCTTGGGGTTAAATTAGTTAAGTATTTAATTAGTGAGCTCACATAAACAGAAAGCAAGGCCTATTAATTTTGTGGGAAACAATATTGTAGCTTTAACAACAAAAATGTAGGCGTTTGTTTCCCTTTGAATAAAGAAGATAGAATCCCTAAAGCTTAAAACAAAACTTAGATTCTACTGGCAGCTTCACTCTCTCTGTCTCTGTGTGTGTGTGTGTGTGTGTTTTGTTGTTGTTGCTACTGTTGTTGTTACTACATCCTCCCTCGCTGCTGAACCGCTATTGGGAAGCCAGACTAGATTAAGATTTCAGTCCAAGGTCTGCTTACCCACCCCCACCTCTAACAAGCTGCTAAAAGGTGCCAGCTACCCCCTGATATTTATCCTCTCCTAGAATATTTTATGCTAAGCCGAGGCCCAGACGCTGTGAATCTTCAAGTATTAGCTCAGATGGCTCTATGCTCAGGGTCCTTACAGACTGGTTAACAAAGAGCTGGCTTTTACCTGCGGCTTTCCTTCCTAGGAACGGAAGACCCCTTCCAAGGAACTACCCAAAATCTGTCTGCAAGGTTTTAGCAACCTCAAACTCACCGGGACTCTTTAGGAATTTAAATTTATTTAAACAAAATGTCTTAAAGAGGAAAATATTTTCTTTGTGATCTGACCTGGGTGTTGTGTAGAGAAAGGAGCATTTGAGTGGGAGTTTGTCCTCTTCTGGGCAAAGGGAGGTAACTCAGCAAAGACTCCTGGTGTCTGAAGGCATTTACTTTATTTGAATATTCACTCTTTTATTTAAAAGACTTAGAAGAAAACAGCAATGGCTGATTTCATTTACATACCTATGCAGTTATTTACACAGGGCGTTTTGCCAGTGGTACTGTTTGCCTAAGGAAGAAAACACGGCAGCAATCTTGTCTCACAATGTTTACCATTTGCAAGCTGTATATATTTAGAGCATCTTGCTAAAATATTACAGGGCAGGAAATTTCAATAAGCATGTTTAAATGAATTCTAAGAAACCAGACAGAAAGGAAATATGCTCCTTTGCTTCAGAAACATTTATCTCACTGGGTGGGAAAGGGTAGGGGCAAACCTTTGAGTGATAGTCCAAGGGGAAAGTGCACATTAGTCTGTAGTTTAATGTGTTTTCTAAATGTCTTAATTGCTTTTAAAGTCATGTAAATAAATAACAGGCAAAGGAGGTGAATTAATATCCGGAAAAAATAATTTTCCTGATGCAAGGGCTCCTACCTCCAAGAATATTTATAAGGCACAAACAATTTTCAGCCAAGAATTATGAAATCTGCAGAGAACAAACCTGAATACATCAGCTGCTAATAGGCACCGTTTTTTCCTTTGTTTTCTGCGGAGGCTAATTGTTGCTCTGAACATTCACCTTATTTATTTGATTGTTATTTTCTTTTTATAGCCTGAAGTCTCCTATAACTTAAGCTGACTTTGAACTCAGTATGTAGCTGAGGCAGACCCTGAACTCCTTCTGTTCCTGCTTCCACTTCCCAAGTGCTGAGAGTATAGATTTATACCACCACGACCTGCAATAAACAAATGTTATTTTCTAAAGGAAGGAAGGAAGGAAGGAAGGAAGGAAGGAAGGACTAAAACTTCCCAGGGAAAAGCCAGTAGTCTGGAGAAGCCTGGAGGATCTTAGATTTCCAAAAAGATAATTAAGGGAGTAAGCAAGTGATAGGTTGAGGTATCACTTTTTTTTTTTTTTTTTTTTGGTTTTTTGAGACAGGGTTTCTCTGTATAGCCCTGGCTGTCCTGGAACTCCTGGCTGTCCTGGAACTCACTTTGTAGACCAGGCTGGCCTAGAACTCAGAAATCTGCCTGCCTCTGCCTCCAGAGTGCTGGGACTAAAGGCATGCGCCACCACGCCCGGCCAGCTATCACATCTTACTGAAGTTGTAATGGCAAGGAGAGTGCTTTAAGAGCTGAACAGTCTGGAGAGATGGCTCAGTGGTTAGGAGAACCTGCTATACTTCCAGAGTAGCCACGCTCATTTCCCAGCAACCACCTCAACTCCAGCTCTACACACATACACACACACACACACACACACACACACACACACACACACACACATACACACAGAGGCACACACCCGCACTCATGGTGACATACATATACCAGCACTTGGGACACAGAGGCAGGAGAATCTCTCTGAGTTTGAGGTCATCCTGGCCTACACAGCCAGTTCCAGGACAGTCAAGCGAGGCTAAGTTCCAGGAAAGATGACATATGACATAATGAGCTCCTGCCCCCCCCACAAAAAATCATTAATTTTTATTTTTAATTTTTAATTTTTTACTTTGAGCAGGGAGTGGTGGGCCATCTCTACAATTCTAGCATGCACTTGGGAAGCTAGGATCACTGAAAGTTAGAAGCCAGCCTGGCTACATCATAGTAAACAGCTGGCCAGCCAGGGCTGCATGGTATTACCCTGTCTCTAAACAATTACAAACAAGGTTGGCAGGATGGCTCAGCAGGCAAAAGTACTTCCTGCCAAACCTGATTGCCTTTAGCCTGATCCTTGGTATCTACATGGTAGAAGGGAAGAATTGACTGGCAAGCTGTCTTATGAATACACACACACACACACACACACACACACACACACACGTACACTGTAAAATTAATTAACTGAACACATTCTTAATATCTGCTTCCCCTCCCCACTTTGAGAAAGAGCATGCCTTGGGTGGACAAGAACTTGATTTGTAGACTAGACTGGCCTGGAACTCTCATCTGCATTCTCTCCCAACCTCCCCCTCTCCCCCTTACCCTCTCCCAACTGCCCCCACTCCAGCTCCCAGTCCTGGAACTAGATGGGTGCACAACCAGGCATGAGCTGAACTTCATTGGGCTTATCAAACTCAGCTAATTCTGTAATTGAGTTACTCCTTTCTTAAGGGTCCCTGGTTTTGTAACTTTAACTGTGGTTACATTGTAAACCACTGTGGTAGGTAATTTGAATGAAAAGGACCCCCATAGTCTCCAACTTCTGAAGGCTTGGCCTCTGGTGGAGCTGTTGGAGGAAGTACATCACTGGAGGTGGACTTTGAAAGATTTCAAGTGCACTCTCTTTGCTTCTTGATTTCAGTGCAAGATGTACACATGTTCTTGTTTCTACCAATATGCCTTCATTCTGCCATTGTGGACTGTGGCCCTCTGGAACTTTAAGCCCAAATAAATCCTTCTTTGGACAAGTTGCCTTGGTCATGTTGTTGTATCACAGAAACAAAAGAATGTAACCAATACAACCACTGTATAAAATAAAGGTCTAACTACACATTCACAAAACAAGATTTACACTGTGTATATTGTACCATGATTTCCACCCACTCCTGGTACAGGGAAAGGAATTCAGGTCTTTAAGCGCGGAAGGCAGGCTACATACATTCTTACCCTCTGTAACTTTCTCTGTTCTTGTGTAAGAAAATGTTACTTAGGACAAACAGTTTGCAAATGAGAGGGAAGCCAAGAATTTGAAGAAAGCATCCTAGACGTAAAGCAATAATGGAACCCAACAAGCACATTCGAGTGACTTTCAGGAGTTTCAAAGCTAAGTTAAATGTCCCTGCCCCCTTGCTTTCTGCTCCAACCTTCTGTAAGCATGTCTTCCCTCCTGCTCCAACCTTCTGTAAGCATGTCTTCCCTCCTGCAGTATTTTTAGTCCTGGTGCTTTATAGGTTGAAAGATTGAAAGGCATTTTTTTAAGACTTTATTTTTAGGGCAATTTTACAGAAATATCCCATATGCTCACACCCTCTCCTAGGCTTCACCACTAACAATGTGTCATATCAGAGTAGACATTAGCTGTGACTGATGACCCTATATGATGTGTCATCATCACCCAATCCCATGGTTTACATCAGGGTCACTCTCTGCCTCTAACAGGTATGGGTCTGAACAAACACATGATGACCCACACATCATTACAGTACCCTGTTCTGAAGACCCTCTGCATCCTCTGCATTCTTTGTGTGTGTGTGTGTGTGTGTGTGTGTGTGTGTGTGTGTGTGTGTGGTTTTTCAAGATAGGGTTTCTCTGTGTACCCCTGGCTGTCCTGGAACTCACTTTGTAGACCAGGCTGGTCTCGAACTCAGAAATCCGCCTGCCTCTGCCTCTTAAGTGCTGAGACTAAAGGCGTGTGCCACCACACCCAGCTAACCCTCTGCATTCTACCTCCCCATCTCTGTCCCCCAAACCCAAGCCCAAACCTGCGCATCACGGAGCTTCTTACTGTCTCCATAATCTTGTTAGTACAGAACAAATAAGCTGGAAAGGATGAAGCAGCCACAACATAACTGCTGTTGGCTTCTTTGTGTACATTTTAAACCTTCCTCTGAAAGAGTGACCAATGCTTTTAACTGCTGAGTTATCTCTCCCGACTTACTTTCTCTCTCTCTCTCTCTTTTCCTTCTTCCTAAAATTAATTGTGTGTGTATGTGTGTGTGTGTGTATGATTCAGAAACCTTTTATGTGGTGGTAGAAGACCATCTGCAGGATTCATGTCTCTCCTCCCACCATGTTGGCCCCCAGGATGGCGAGTACCTTTAGGGCTCTGCCCTCTCACCAGCCCAGAAAGCATTTTCTCAAGTTTTATTATGTGAATTAGGTAAATGTTTTAACTTAACAAACTCTCAGACTAGTAACAGAGTAACGGCATGTAAAATTATTTATTATAAGGTAGAATATGTTACGTGGCATAAGCAGTGCTAAGAAAACTGGTTACCTGTGATGTGAACTCAGAGCTTGGGAGGTAGAAGGCTGAACAATCAGAAATTCAATGCTATCATCACTATGGGCTACATGAGACTCTATCTCAAAAAGTTAGGAAGGAAGGAAGGAAGGAAGGAAGGAAGAGAGAAAGGAGAGAGAGAGAGAGAGAGAGAGAGAGAGAGAGAGAGAGAGAAAGTAAGTCTGGAGAGATAACTCAGCAGTTAAAAGCATTGGTCACTCTTTCAGAGGAAGGTTTAAAATGTACACAAAGAAGCCAACAGCAGTTATGTTGTGGCTGCTTCATCCTTTCCAGCTTATTTGTTCTGTACTAACAAGATTATGGAGACAGTGAGAGTGAGAGAGAGAGAGAGAGAGAGAGAGAGAGAGAGAGAGAGAGAGAGAGTTGAAGTATTGCTTGGAGATCAGAATCAGAAGAACAAGAGATTGTTTTCAACCTTGACTTGGAAGAGAGGGCAGGAGAGTCTTTCTGAGGGAGATAGCACTTGCTGGTGGATTTGAAAAGACAAATAGGATTTGAACATTAGAAAGCTGAGGAAAAAAAAGCAAGTGTGCAGTGGGGACTGGAGAAAGGAAGTGAAAGTCTTGGTTACTAAGGGTTGGCGAAAACTATTCCTGGACTGACAGATACTGCTGTACTACTGGGCCTGGGTGGTTTGGGCTGGCAAAATCCACAGACTTTCCCATCTCTCTAAAGATGATACCTGCCAATACGTTGTCAGCAAACCCTTCAAAATGGCCTCCAGATGGAGTGAGACGCTACTGCTCTGAAGAAACCCTGCTTGATGGGAAAACCTCGTTTGTTGTTTCCACCACTGATCTGGACCATATATGACTTCAACTCATCAGAACAACAGCAGTAATTTCTGTGGCCATGAAGGAGGAGTGGAGGACAGCAAATGTCACTGAAGCCTGGAAATTGGAGCAGACTTACTGAAGAGCAGAAACAACTTCAAGGAATGTGAGAAAACGATTGTAAACTTACAAATGGCTTCCACGGGCATGAGAGGCGGGGTGGTGGTGTTGGGGAGGCAACTGGGCAGCCATGCTAAACCATTACTGGAGAGTAGTTTCCACACCTATTTTAGGAATGTGATCCACTCCCCAACTAAGACTAAACCGGAGATTGATGCAGATAGCCTTTACTGGGGCAGAACAATCTAAGGATATCTAGTGAAAGTCATATGGAGAAAAGGGAGTTGACTGGATTGGCCATTTTCTTCAATACTCAAGACAAAAATATGTAATTTGCCAGGCAGTGGTGGTACAACCTATAATCCCAGCACTCTGGATCTCTGTGAGTTCAAGGCCAGTCTGGTCTACAGTGCTAGTTTCAGGGCAAACAAGGCCACACAGAGAAATCCTGTCTCTAAAAAAACCAAAACCAACAAAACAAAAGACAACAAAACCCCAAAACAAAACAGCAATTTGTGCTTGTCTTTGCTTTGGTGAGCTAAGACAGTAGTCTTCTAAGTGAGTGGTGTCCTTTGAGGGAAAAGTTGGAATTCACAAGAGAAAGCACCTGGGTCCCTCATTCCTGTTAGCTTCTAGAAGTGTGCCAGAGAATGCCCGCAGGGTGAAGTGATTGTGTAGAGTGTAGTATTAGCCTAAACTGACAACAATAGAAGCCATACATATTAAACGTGTGAAGATTCCTCCACAGAATCTTCACTTTGAAGGCTAACACAACAAGGTTAGCCCACACCCTCTAATAGAGTTGATTGTTTGTTGGTTTGGAGGCAGAGTCCAGTGCAGCCCACCCAGTTGGCCTTGAAAGCTGAGTGTACTGGAACTTTTTGCAGATCGTCCATCTCCAGTTCTTGAGTACTGAGATTACAGGCCAAGTCACTGGGTCGACTCACGGTGGATTGTTTAACTGCTTTTTTTGTTAGTATGCTAAGACCTTGGTCTCTCTGTGATGCATTCAGCCAAGTAGGTCAACTCACTTCATTCTTGTTTTCCCAACCCTATTCCCCTATCCTCTTGTTTATCCGGTACCTCCCCCAAGTCATCTGCCTTCTGCTTTTGTGATGTTTATGTTTGATGATATAAATAAACGTTTACATTTTTGTTTCCTTGAAATTTCATTGCATTCAAATTTTTTAAAAACAAAGATGAATTTCTATTTTGTTGAAAGACATTGATTTCATTATTTTTTTATTTTGTATGTGTGAATGTGTGTCTCTGTGTATGTGCATTTGTGTATGTGAGTATAGCTGCCCATGGAGGATAGAGGTGTTGGATCCCCTGGAGCTGGACTTATGAGCAGCTATGAACCATGTCCTGTGTACGGTGGGACCTGAACTCTGGTCCTCTGTAAGAGGAGTGCACACTTCTAAGCACTTTGAGCTACCTGTCTCCAGTACCACTACCCGCTCCCTTTTTTTGTAAATCTCTTTGATTTATTGTCTTTTTAGATATGTTTAATTTTTTTTTTCTTTTGTTTTGGTTTTTCGAGGCAGGGTTTCTCTGTGTAGCCCTGGCTGTCTAGGAAATCACTCTGTAGACCAGGCTGGCCTCAAACTCAGAAATCCGCCTGCCTCTGCCTCCCAAGTGCTGGGACTAAAGGCGTGCGCCACCACTGCCCGGCTAAATATTTTTTTTACATGTATATCTGTGAACCATGTAAATGTCTGGTGCCCATGGAGACCAAAAGAGTGTTTTGGGTCCCATTGTATGGAAGTTACAGATGAGCTGCCGTGTGGGTGCTGGCAATCAAGTCTGGCTCCTCTGTAAGAGCAGCAGGTGCTCCTAGCTGCTGAGCTTCTCTGAACAGAGTGTACTGTAGATCCTCTACAAGAGCAATACGTACTCTTAATCACTGAGCCATCTCTCTAGAACTGCAGATTTTTTAAATTAACTAATTTTGGGGGTGTGTGTGGGAGCGCTCATGCAGGGTTCAGAGGATAATTTGTAGGAGCTAGCTCCCTCCTTTCTAATGTGAGTATTGAATTCAGGTGGTTGGCATTGGTGTCAAGGGCCCTTGCTGATTTTCTCTGATATGTGCACAGCTCTATGTGTTGTCTTTGGGCTTCCATCTGTGTGAAATATCTTTCCCACGGCTTTACTTTCAGTCTTTATGTGCCCATGAATATGAAGGATTTTGAGCAGGTTGGTGACCTATTTGTAATTCCAACACTTGGGACAGAAAGGAGGGTTGAGAATTTGAAGATAGCTTCACCTACAATGACAAAGGTAGAGTTTTTTAGTTCGTTGAGCTTCTCCTAGTCTCCTCCTCATTCACGTCGTCATCATTGTTGTTGTAGTTATCATAGTCGTCATCATAGTCGTTGATGTCATCATTGATCGACATTGAGTCGTTGTTGTAGTTGCCATAGCTGTTGTCATAGTCGTTGATGTCGCCATAGCCATCGTCATAGTTGTCATCATAGCCGTGGACATCTTGGATGTCTTTGTCAAAGTCCTCATAGTTGTTAACGTCATCCTCTTCTTCATAGTCATCATTGTCGTTGTCTTGGAGATTGTTGACGTCATTGTTGTCTTCATTGATGTTGTCATCGATGTGGTTCTCCTCCTCCTCCTCTTCCTCCTCCTCTTCTTCCTTTTCCTCCTCCTCCTCTTCAAACTCAGGGAGCTCCTTTTGCCTTTGCCTGGCCCTGAGTGCTGGGTCCAGAGTGTGCACCACCAAGTCTTGTGGCAATGTTTAGCTATAAGTCACTTAGTGTGTACTCTCCCTGCCTGCCAAGCATGGTGGCACATACCTGTAATCCCAGCCCAGAAGAGGCTGAGGTGTGAGCATCTTTATAGTTTGGGGGTAGCTTGGACCATGTAGTAAGCAGTAGACCAGCCAGGGTACTTAGCAAGACCTTGTTACAAAAACAGAACAAAACTGTATGCTGGATGTGGTGGGGCATATCTGTAATGGTGATGTTCTAGAAGCAGAGGCAGGCGAATCAGCAGTTCACGGTTGTCTTTATCTAGATACTGAGTTCACAGTATCACGCTTGAGAAACCTGAGACCCCATCTTAAAAAACCAAACTCAACAAAAAGTTTCCTGATCAATTAAGCTAAAAATTTACAATTTTACACACCTATCTTTTCTTCAAAGTTGTTTTCTGGAGCAGACGAAAGAGTCAGAGACAGCCCCCATTCCCCTGTTAGGAGTCCTACAAGAACACCAAGCTACACGATCACAACATATATGCAGAGGGCCTAGGTCGGACCCATGTAGGCCCCCTGATTTTCAGTTCAGTCTCTGGGAGCCCCTATGAGCCCTGGTTAATTGATTCTATGGCTGGTTTTCTTGTGGTGTTCTGATCCCTCTGGCTCCTACAATCTTTCCTTCTCATTTTCTGGAAGATTCCCCAAGCTCTGCCTAATTTTTGGCTGTGAGTCTCCGCATCTGCTCCCATTAGTTGGCCGCCGAAGCTTCTTTGATGAGGATTATGCTAGGCTCTGTCTATGAGAATAGCTGAGTATCATTGGAAGTCATCTCATTGGCCTTATTTTATTTTATTTTATTTTTTGCAGGTGGTGTTTGGTTCCCTCCTTGGTCTCTGGGCTCTCCAGCTTCTGGTTCTTGGTCCCCCAGGCAGTGTCTAGCATGGGCTCCCTCTTGTAGCATGGATCTAAAACTGGACCAATCATTGGTTGGCCACCCACTAGGGGCCTTTCCCCCTTGATCACTAATTGAGAAAATGCCTTACAGTTGAATCTCATGGAAGCATTTCCTCAACTGAAGCTCCTTTCTCTGTGGTAACTCCTGCTGTGTCAAGTTGACACAAAACTAGCCAGTACATCCTGCTAATCTTTTTCTCCAATCCTGATCCTTCTATTTTTATAAAATAAAATTTTATAATATAAATATAAAATAAAATAATCTTTGGTGATAATCTTTGCTGTTAAATCTACTTTGGTATTAATATTGTTTCTTTTTGATAGTATTAATGGGGTATAACTTTTTCCATTTTTCAACTTTTGACTTTTTTTTTTTAAAGAAA